>NW_022900929.1:615232-659551 GCF_012274545.1 Fukomys damarensis | reverse complement strand
TTTTTTTTTTTTTTTTTTTCTTTTTTTCTTTTTGGCACTGGGGATCAAACTCGGGTCCTTGTGCTTGGAGGCGGGCAGCAGAACCACTGAGCTAAATCCCCGGCCCCTTGTGAAATGTCATATGGGACAGTCCTTCCTGTTCAGTCACTCACTGGAGTGACTTTCCTTTTTGAAAGTAGAAATATGTTGTTTACTATTGATTCTTTGTTGTTTTTACTGTTTTGAGATAGGGTCTCACTATGTAATTCAGGCCAGCCTTGAAATCACTGTATAGCCCAGGCTGGCCTTGACCTGGCAGTGATCTTCCTGCCCTAGCGTCTGAGTCCTGGGATTACAAGTGTGCCACCATGCCAGGCAGCATTGTTGATTCTTGAATTTGAGAAAATTTATGTAGGATGTTATCATTTAAAGACTTAAGCTGAGGTTTTCCTTATTGTCATCATTATTGTTATCATTAGAGAGTACTGATATTTGTCTCTGTCATCTTCTGAATTGCCTAGTAAATGTCTTCTGTACATTTTTTGGCAGTTTGGGCAGCAAATGAAAAATTGTGCGTTCTCAGTTGTGTTGAATGAAAACTAAACAGGTGTCAACAGCTTTCTTTTCTACCTGCTTGAAGAATGAAGTGGTGCTTTGGGCAACATATGTAGTATTTTGAGAAGGGTAAAGAATGATGATTTATTTCACTATTCTGTAATCCTAAATGTTTCCTTTATTCTTCCATTCTCATTACTTCAGTTTTTTTTTTATGGCATTGTTGGGAATAATTAAGGAAATTGTGATGAGTAGCAGTGAAATAATTTTTAGGATAAAATGGAAAAATATTTCAAGGCATAGGAAAACTAAGATGTAGATCCCAAACTGTATCTTAGATTTGTGTACATGTCCAATTGATCATGCAGAATTTTAGTCTATTTGTAAATTTCTTTTCTTGAGAAGACTTCAAAAACAATAAATACTATATCATACTAACCTTAACAAATATTAAAGCCAGGCATGGTAGTGCACTCTTGCAATCCCAGCACTTGGGAGGCTGAGGCAAGAAGATTGCCACAAGTTCAAAGCCAGCCTTAACTGCACAGTAATTCTCTATCTCAAAACAAAGTGAAACAAAATATTTAAAACTGTTCAATAAAGAAGCTCAAAAACTAAAACAATGTGCAGTAGACTTTGTTGGTATACACATATTTCTTACTATTGGTGCATGCCTGTAAGCCTGGCTGCTTGAGAGACTGAGGCAGAAGGATTGCTTGAATCTGGAAGTTTGAAGCTAGCCTGGGCACCATAGCAAGACCTTATCTCCAAAACAAAACAAACAGAAACCAGTGATTCTTTATCAAAAAGGGATGGGGATGTAGCTCAGTGTGAAGATGCTAGGTTCAATCCTCCCTTCTCACACACAGATAAATTGAAAAGAAAAGAAAAATGAGGCCTAAGAGTCTGACTAACTTGTCCAAGTTCCCAAAGCTAATAAGTAACAGAGCCAAGGTTTTAATTTAAGTGCTCTGACTCCAAATCTAGACTTTTTTGGGGGCACATTTTATTTATTCATTTATTTATTTGGTACCGGGGATTGAACTCCTGTCCTTGTGCTTGCAAGGCAGGCCACCGAACCACTGAGCTAAATCCCAGGCCCTGGCACATTTTACATATGCATAGTGATCACATTCATCATAGAGAATTTGTACCATTTTTTCCTTCTATTCTTTTGTTTTTCTTGTTCCTTGTTTACTTTCCCCCTCTCCCCTCCCTTTTGTTCCCCTTCTCATTTGAACATTTTCTTCCCATTTCCCAATACCTGTTATACATTTTGGTCCTTATTTACAGTTTCCATTTCTTATACTAGAGAAACGCAGTATTTAAACATATGTGTCCTGTTTATTTCACTTAAGAGTATGGTCTCAAGGTGAATCCATTTAGCTAAAAATGTCTCAAGCTTATCCTTCTTTATGGCAGAGTATAAAAAAAACCACATCTTTATCCATTCATTGGTTAATGGGCAATTGGGCTGTTTCCAAGGTTTAGCTATTGCAAACTGTGCTGCTATAAACATGGATGTGCATATATCTCTGTGGTAAAATGATTTAATTCATCTGGGAAGATAGCAAGAAGGGGAATAGCTGGGTCAAATGAAACCTATAGTTTTAGTTTTTTGAGGAATCTCTACTCTGGAGAGTTGTGCCAGTCTACACTCCTACCAACAGTGGAAAAGGGTTCCTTTTTCACTTCTTGGCTGCCAGCATTTGTTATTTAGTTGATGTCTTGATAATAGTCATTCTTTCTGGAGTCAGCTGGAATCTCAGCATTGCTTTAATTTGCATCTCTTGAATGACCAGTGATATTGAGCATTTTTTCATATATTTATTTGCTGTTTCTGCTTCATCTGAGAAGTGTCTATTCAACTGCCCACCTAAATCTAGACTTCTGCCCTATTCTGACCATCTCATCTTTGCTTTTCCACCATATTTCCCATGTACTGATGGCCATCCTTAAATCAGTCATGTTCCTCCATTTTCCTGGTCTTACTAGTGTTCTTCTGTTTCTTGTTGTTTCTTGTCTTCTCTGCCAATAAACCAGTTTCTTGATTTCAACAATTGAGTATTCACACAGATGTGGACCATTTAGTGTGTTTTTCAAGTCCTGTTTAGACTCTTCAGCCATTCTTGGTTCAGATTTCTGTTTTTGTCTTCTATTTCTCACCAGTGTCCTCTCTTTTTTGTGTCACTGCTGATTTCCTGGTTCTCATAAGTAAATAAGTCCTGGGCACTAAGCAGGCCACATATACTGGAAACTGTATTAAAGAAACTGTTGAGTTAAAGATTAATACTGGGTAAGTCAAAGAACACAGACAGGAAGGTCTGCTGTGCCATGGATTTGAGACAGAGCCAGTAGAGGTGACAGCAGAAGCTCATATGGTTTCCAGCCTCAAGAGATGGGACTGCCTAAAGTCACACATGTTCTCATTCTCCCCGCTGCATTATGGGGAGGATCTGCCGGTGTATCTCTGAACAAAGAGAAAAGCAACATGGCAGCACAGGGAACTTCTTTTGTAAGAGTGGGATGGTGTTAGCCTAAACTGGGTGGAGTTGAGTGAGGTAGTATTAAGAGATTGGAGGAGCCTGTGACATCACTAGCTGTTGGGCTGTAACAAGTATTAAGTTACTCTTGGTGGGAGAAGAGGCATAATGGGAAGAAGAAACCTTTGTTCTTTGTGGGAGAAGCCATGTTTTAACATGGAGGGTGCTAGTCTATGTGGCAGCCATCTTAAGGCAAGGGAAATCTAATATTCCAGGCTTTTTTTTAATGGTTGTTGGGTGGAGGTCTCCTCTTCTGGAGCTGCTTCAAACTGACATAGAGGTGTAGGTTGGGGCTAAACCTGGATCTGATGGGGGCAGTGGTAGTGTTGTGCCCAGATCGTGATATCCCCAAAGACCACCAAGGAGTCGAGTCTGATGCAATTACATGAGGAATTTATTGCAGTCTGGAGCCTAAACTCCCGGACCTCACCAACGCAGCAGTTCCGTACTGAGAGCCCGAACCTGATTTTAAACAGGCTTTTTATCAGCAAAGGAAGCGGAACTAAGGGCTTTATAGATGGGTCAGTGCCTGATTGGTTAACATTGGGCAAAGGCAGATGTGTTTCTATTCTATTGGCCAGGGCCAGATGTCCCTCCCGGCCCCAACCACAGGTTTCTGCAAGATTAATAGAGAAGGACACCTGGTTATAGTTTACGAGAACTGTCGCGGGTTTTTCCGAGAACTGGGTCAAAAGGGCACTCTGAGGCTTTTCCAGTAACTGGGTGGCTGCCTGACCACAAAATGGAGTCATTTTTTAAAAATGGAGTCAGTTTGGTCTCTACAGTAGGTGGGGGCTTCTTTCCTCTGCCAAAGTGCTGATAACCCACTGTGATGAGTTCTGTGACTATCTGGTTGGTAAATGCCCTCAAGTGTTCCTGCCAGAAATTTTGAAAAAAGTGAAACTGACAGGGGCCATGTGCCCTTTCTTCTCCCTGGAAGGCTTGCCATCTCCCACCCCTCTCCCCCACCGCTGAGAGCCAGTGTCCAAGAAAAGGCCTTTTTGCTGCTCCTGCCTCCCCTGCAGTCTGCAGGTGCTTCTGCCCCTGTGGAAAGTCAGAATGTCAGTTCTAGAACTTTTCACACTGTTGTAAGGCAGGCAGGCTTCTCTCCATAGGAGTTTTACAGGGCAAGTTTAGTTTTATCTGACTATTTCTCTAATAGAGTAGACCTAATATATATCTCTTGACTGAATATGAGCTAACCATAGAAATTCCTTGAGGGCAGAGACTGGGCTAGAACCTTTGCTAATCCAGGTGTGGTCCAAGGACCAGCCAGACTGCTTCACTTGCTCAAGCTTGTTAGAAACGCAGTCTTTGGCCCACATTAAAGCTTGTGAAGTCCTGTGCTCTAGGGAATGCTTTAGCTTCATGGAAGATGGGAGACTGTTCTTGGAGGCCGATAGAGTTGATGTAGGCAGAGTGGAATGAAATGCATCCTTTCTAGGAGAATGGTCAAGCAGAAATTAGTGAACAAAGCAGCAAGTCTGGTTTTGTGGCGAAAGGAGGAATAAGAGGGTAAGTGTGGCTGGGGTCAGGATATAGAGGGTCTTGAGAGCCAACCAGAGGAATTTGGCAGGGGTCATTGTAGATTTGTGAGCAGAGGATGCCCATGATAGCACTGAGAACTAAATGGAGATATTCTCACTCATACCTCTTTTTCTCCTCCTTCAGCCCTTCTTGTTCTCCAAGCTCCTTCCCTTCCCCTGAAGGACGGCCAGGAGCTGACAGCTTCACTTCTCTCAGCTGGGTCCCAGGTGAGCTGGCACCCCTTTGGCCTCTGTGAGGACCTGCGTCCCTTCTCTGACAGGTAGCTGCCTTGATTGTAAGTTTTTATTAGGAAGTCTGTTTCTTTGACCAATGACCAGGCCCATCTTGGGTTATTACCTTCATTCCCTTTTATCTTTTTCCTTTCTGCCCGATACTTCCCACTTCTCTTTGAGGCAGAGTCCCTCTTGTCCACTGATTTCCTGTTGTAATGCTCCCAGTTCTTCCCCTCACTCCAGATTTGATCACAGGGAGTGGGAATTTAGCAGAGATCTCCTGTTTCAGAAGTTGGTGAAAATCGAAGATGTGGCTGATGTGGCTGTGTCCTTCATCCTGGAGGAATGGGGACATTTGGACCAGTCCCAGAAGTCTCTTTATAGGGATGACAGGAAGGAGATTTATGGGAGTATTACTTCCCTGGGTAAGAATTATTTCACCTGCATGGATTAGGACATCTTAATTTTGGTATTTTGTAAGGAATATTTGTAACACATCATATAAAAAAGCATATATGTTTTAATTGTTATTTTCCTGTAAGTCAACCTCTTTTTTTCTCATTTAAATTATTCTAATTATTTCTACCTTGATAAAGGTATGATTGAAGACTGATAGTACTATACCTGAGGTGAATAGATTTTATAATCCATCAAATGCTTTTAACTTTCTTAAATAAGAGTGCACTTAAACTAATGGGTTTAGATTTTAATTAACTTTTAGTGGTTATTTTATTCCTTGGCAAATTGTATAATTCTTTTTTTTTTTTTGGTATCAGGGATGGAACTGGGGACCTTGCTCTTGTGAGGCAGGCAGTGGAACCACTGAGCTAAATCTCCAGCCCAAATTGTATAATTCTTAACAGAATAATTCTGATTTATGAATACTTCTCAGACCACACTAAATAGTTATTAATTATACTAGTAACTACGATGTCTCAGTAGTACTAGTTCTTTGTGGGGGTGGGGGTGGGGGTTGTGCTGGAGGTTGAACCCAGGGCATTAATACTGAGCTGCATCCTTAGCCCTTTTTTATTTTTATTTGGTACTTTATTTATTTATTGGTACTGGGGACTGAATTTAGGTCCTTGAACTCTTTAAGGCAGGCGGTGGAACCATAGAACTAAATCCCCAGCCCTACCCTTTTTATTTTTTATTTTGAGACAGAGTCTTGCTGAGTTGCCTGGGCTGGGCTTGACTTGTGATCCTCCTGCCTCAGCCTCCCAGAGTACTGGGTTTACAGGCTTACACTACAGTGCCCAGTTCACTGGCATTGTCTCCTTTCTTCTCATGCATGGGTGGCTAGTACACTCCAATACCACTCCAGATCACAGGTCGTTATTTTATGATGTTCACCTCGGTATCTATATTTTACACATTATATCACTTCTTGAATTTGTACCCTTACATCTAACTAAGTTATGATCCTGAAAGCTAATGGTCCTGTGTGCTGCCTAGAGTGATGATAAAAAACTCAGCATTGTTGCAGACATTTTGGGGATTATGGCATTTATTTATTTATATTTTTTTGCAGAACCAGGGATCAAACTCAGGACCTTGTGCCTGCTAGGCAGGCATGGCACCACTGAGCTAAATCCCTGGCCTGGCTTTTAGATTTTTAATCATTGTAGAAGAACCAACCACTTTATATCAGGCACACTGGTGGGCATCAGGTGAAATACATACTCAGTGCCAGATTTCTTTTGAAAAGCATGGCAATCAGCATTGGCTCATGGATTTAGTTCATTCACAGGCTTTTACTTAAGAGGTATATTTGGTTGGTATTAGTATTTTCAAGAATTTCCTTTGTTCATTGGTCTATTGGGATCTTAGGGGTAGTCTTTTGTCTCAGTGAATTATTTATATTGTAAAATGTATATCGAGCCCGGCATGGGTGCACATCTGTAATACCGGTACCTGGGAAACTGAGGTTGGAAGATTGCTTTGAATTCAAGGCTAGCCTGGGCTACACAGCAAATTCAAGACTGAACTACATAGAGAGATCTTGTCCGGGAAAAAAAAAGGTGTATTTAATGAACATATTTCTTTTCTCTCTTCCTTTTAACTTCCAGAAGCTACTCGGAGCCTATTAGTATTGCTATGTGTTTCCAGGCACTATACAGGGTCTCAATGGTTTCATTCCGAGTTGGAAGTTCTTGGCATAGTTCTTTCCTATGTCACTTTCACAGGTGCTCTTGATTCTTACTCTCTGTTTATTTTTTTCATTATCTTCATTGGCACATCTTTACAACTTCAGTCTACCCTTTTACATTGAGACCGTGTTCAGTGGTTTCTGCCTCCTTAGGCCACGTTTGATTGTTTTTGTGCTTGTGGATTTCTAATAGCATTCTAGGTTAGAATTTTTAAAAATATCCAACATATTTGGAAATGAGATTTTAAAAAATAAATAAATGTGTCTTGGAGATATGAAGTGGCTGGAATATTGGGGAACATAAGACAGTGTCTTTCAAAACTGCAACGGGGAGGGACTTAAGGAAGGTATTCTAGATAACTTTCAAGAACTTTGTTTCTAAAGCAGAAGAGGGAGGCTTACTCACTGAGAGTACATGGGTTGAATGGATGGATTATTCTTGTATTTTGGGGGGGAATACAGAGTCTTGCTATGTACACAGGCTGGCCAGTTCAGACTGGCCTCAGACTTGTTATCTCCTACCTCAGCCTTTGACTACTAGGATTACAGGTGTGCACCACCATGCCTGACTGAATGCTCCTTTTTCTAAAGGGGAGAAGTTTTAGGCATATTTAAGTGCTACTCCAAGAGAACTAATAAAGTAGAAGTTGGAAGTAAGGAAGAGCAAATAAATGATCTAGGGAGTTCCCTGGAAAGCAAGAAGGCATGGGAGATCCAGAGTATGGGAGGCATGAAGGATTGATCTTGGTTAAGGAGAGTCATGGCTCCATTGTGAGCAAGGGGAGGATGAAAAATAGGCTTCTTGTAAGCTCAAAGATGGGGCTGTAGGTCATTCAGGGAGCTCTTGGCTGGAAAGCTTTGCTTTTCTGTAAAATAGGAAAGGCACCTGTTGAGAGTGAGTAGGTGATTCAGCAGGTAGTAGAATAAGTAGGAGGTGGTGCAGTAGTGGATTTAGTGTAGTGCAGTGGAGAACTGTGGCTTTAAAAGGTTCATATATGCACATAGTAAAAATTAAAATAGTATAAATGGGTATAAAGTGAAAAATAATGCACCTACCTAGAATTTTCCTCAGAGAGCCAATGATTATTTTTTGTTTGTTTTTTGAAATACAGTCTGGCTATGTAATTTAGGCTGGCCTTGAACTCACTGTGTAGCCCAGGCTGGCCTTGGACTCATGGAAATCCTGCCTCAACATGCTGAATGCTAGGATTACAGGTGTGTACCACCATAGACAGCAAGGCAGTGATTAGTACCAGGATGTTGATTATCTCTAGCCATGTTTGTGTATTTGTTTGTTTTGTGGTACTGGAGTTCAAACCCAGGACCTCCACACTGAGCTATATCCTCTCACCCCTTTTTTAATTTTAGGCACAGGGCTTTTCTAAGTCTTATAGTTGCCCATGCTGGGCTTGAACTTGGGATCCTTCTGTCTCACAGAGTACTGGGATTACAGGGGTATGCTGCCCCTCCCAGTTCTAGACATGTTTTTTATATATACGTTCATAAAAAATAATAGCATACCATATATATTAGTCCATTTAAAAAATATAGTAATGGAAACATTTTTATATAGATGTTAAATAAAATGAATAAGAAAAAGAGCCAAATTTAGAAAGACGGACAAGCTAGGGAACCAATGAAGTTGAAGGTCATGATTTTGAAGTCTGATTGAGCTTTTTTATACATCCCCTTACCCTCATTGCTCAGCAGCCTGGCACAGCATTGAGCAAGGACAGTTGAACATACACATAAACCAAGACTCTCATCAGAGAGCTTATCATTTACACCATGAAGAGGCAAGGGAGGGGGCAGGAAGCCAGTGTGTAAACAGACTGGTATCACAATATATATAGCCCCTCTCCTTGGAAAAGGATAATGGTTAATATCCCAATCCTAATAATTGGGGTTAATATACTAATTGTTAATATCAGAGGTACATGGAGCTGTGATGGTTTTAAAATTTATCACTGGAAAAAGAAAGGTATGTGCTTGTTTTGTTTGACTTGTTGAATGGAAGAGAATTCTAGTAAGAATACAATATATGAGCACAGGTAGATAGAGATAACAAGGGATGACTCAAAACTATGGTTAATGTTTATGTTTTAAAAACTTTATTACACATTGTCAAGAATGATGGAATATCTTTGAAGTGAAGGAGAACCTTTGAATATTTTGAGAGGAACTGATGACAATGTGTCTTTTAGTGTAATAAAAAAATTTTTTTTTTTTTTGTATTGGGATTGAACTCGGCACCTTGTGTTTGTGAGGCAGTTGGTGGCACCACTGAGCTAAATCCCTGGCCATAGTGTAATAAAACTTTTTTTTTTAGTGTAATGAATTTTTAAAAATTTAAACATTCATTGCTGGGCGTCGTGGTGCTCACCTGTAACCCCAGCACTCGGGAGGCTTAGGCAGGAGGATCGCTGTTAGTTCGAGACCAGCCTGGGCTACATAGTGAGTTCCAAGTCAGTCTCAACTACATAGTGAAACCCTGTCTCAAATACCCATCACCAAAAAAAATTTAAACATTCACTGTATGTTTTGTTTTTATACCTTGTACTGTAATTATTGGGATTATCTGCCTTGTTAAATGGGGGAGAAAAAAACATAAAAGTCTGGTTTTATGGTAGATTTTTTTGTTTGTTTATATATGAATTTCCACTGTTAAAATATAGAAAATAAAATGATAATAGAAAATAAAATAGCTATGTAGTAAAATAAAATTTTCTTCATGGAGGGCTGGTGATGTAGGTCAGTTGGACAATGTGTTCTTTGCATGTATGAGGCCTGGTTTTGTTCCCACCACCACAAGATAGAATAAAAACCAAAATTGTCTTCATGCTACAAAAATTACAACTTAGGACTGTGTCAAAAAGGATGAAATAGTACCTACCTCAACAGGTAATTGTAAAGATTATATAATGTCATAAAATTGTAAAGCAGCTTGGCATAATTCCTGGCCTGGAGTAAGCACCCAGCAAATGTTAATTCTTATTATCATTATTGCATGTTGAAAATTATTTTATTTGCAAAAGTATTTCTTTTTACTCTTGTGGTATGGTAAATTTAACCCAGGGTTTCCCATTTGTCTGAAAAGCACTATACACAAGACCATACTACTACATCTCTGGACCTTTTGTAAAATTTTATTTTGTGACATGGTCTCATTAAGTTGCCCAGGCTGGTCTCAAACTTGGGATCCCCTTGACTGAGCCTCCCAGGTAGCTATGTTACAGGCATATGCCACAGGATGCAGCACAGAAGTCTTATTAGGAAATTCTCTATAGGCCATGATCTTTTTAGCATTTAAAAAATAATATTGCCGCCAGGCATATAACTCAGTGGTGCAGTGCCTGCCGGGCAAACCCAAAGTACTGGTTCAATCCCTGGTACTGGAAAAAAACAAAAACAAAACAAATAAAAAATAATATTGCCTATTATTTGTTAATTAGTGAAGATTTCTCTCTGCACATCATATTGAACATCAATGTTTTGAGTAAAATATCAGCTGGTAATATTTGTGCTGATCATTGTACAAGGGAACTGATCTTGGGCATTAAAAAATTCATCTATCAATAAATCACTATTGCATGTTCACCTAGCTCTTCTCTTAGTATAGAAAAAAAAATCCTTTTTTCCCCCCTCATTTAGACAAGTTCATACCATACTCATATCCTCTTGGGATTGGAAAAACCAGAAAAATCGTCTTTCTTCAAACTCTGAATTTATAGGAAGAAGAAAGTGAACACTGGGGTTAGCTGCATAACCCAAAGTCAAATCTTTTAAAGAATATTGTATTTATGGGCTGGGGATGTATCTCAGTGGTAGAGCACTTGCCAAGCACGTACAAGGCTCTGGGTTTGATTTCCTGAATGAAAAAAATAAAAAGATTAAAAAAAGAAAGGGGGTGAATATTATATTTAATACTGTGCATGTGTTCACAGATTCACAGATACTGTCTTTAAGTATTATAGCAAGAGAATACCACGTACCTTCTTCATTAAGTTAGATGACTGCTCTCCAGTCCCATTTCTTTGGCCCGTTCTTGCCAGCATTTCTTTGCCTACCCTGCCTGGTTTTCTGCTTAATATTTATTGCATCCTCATTTTCAAGTCATATTTACGAAGTCAGGTGTTTCTAACACATGTTGGTTTCACTTAATTATCCTGTATCCCTGCATCATCTCCAATAATGCAAGGAATAGCTAATTTCCCCATTTTCCTTCTCTTATTTCAGATTATGAGCCCAAGGACAACAACAGGGAGCTTGTAGCCAAGCAGATTTCTAATGAAGCCAGTTCACCCAACTCACATTGGGTGGCAGTAGGAAGCACCGAAAGAAATATTCCTCGGAGTCAAGAGATTGCAGAAGTTAGTGACCTTAAGGGCATGGTACAAAGGTGGCAGGTAAATCCCACCATGGGGAAACCGAGGCAAAATCCTTCCCAAAAGAGAGATCTTCGCACTAGTGCGGACATGAACCGTAAGCAGAGCACAAATGGTGAGAGAGGGCACAGATGTAATGACTGTGGGAAATATTTCCTTCAAGCCTCCAACTTTATTCAGCATCGGCGAATCCACACTGGAGAAAAGCCATTTCAGTGTGGTGAATGTGGGAAGAGCTATAATCAGCGCGTGCACCTCACTCAGCACCAGAGAGTCCACACCGGTGAGAAGCCCTACAAGTGCCAGGTGTGTGGGAAAGCTTTCCGGGTGAGCTCCCACCTTGTGCAGCACCACAGTGTCCACAGCGGGGAGAGGCCTTACGGGTGCAACGAGTGCGGGAAGAGCTTTGGTCGCCACTCACACCTGATTGAGCATCTGAAACGGCACTTCCGGGAGAAGTCCCAGATATGTACGTGGGAGGGGTTTGTATTCAGGAATTACATGAAGGCAAAATTTTGTTTTATTAGCTTAGTGGGGCAGGACAAATGGGCTCTAATACTGGGAGCAGTAGGAAGGAACAAAGACCGCAGTTTTTTATATTCTTATTTATACTTAATCGTCTAATAGGCAAAAAACCCTATTCCCTTCTATCCCCTATCCACAACCTCCCTTTCCCCCTAAAATGTACTTGCTTTTATCACTTACCTGTTTTAACCTAATACTGCTATTACTTGACTCATACATTTTAGACATTCTTTTTGGGGGTACTGGGGATTGAGCCCAGAGCCTTTACACAGAGCTGTATCCCCAGCCATTTTTATTCTTTAATTTGAGCCAGAGTCTGGCAAAATTACTTACTTGCTTGGGCTGGGCTTAAACTTGTGATCCTTCTGCCTCAGCATCTCAGCATGCTACAATTATAGGCTTGTACCTCTGTGCCCAGTTTTCTATAGCCTTTCTGTAGTAATTGACAATTTGGCTTCTGTACGTGCATCTTTCTTTGTTCCTTGTTCTCTCTCTCCTTTTTTTTTTTTTTTAATTTTGTTGGTACCAGGGACCTTGCACTTGTGAGGCAGGCAACAGAACAATTGAGCTAATTCCCCTGCCCCTTGTTCTCTTAATATAGTTACTTTATTTATTTTAAAATGATAACAGTGGTATATCAAATTTGGAGGAAAGAGGAAGACAGAAATAAAACATGCAGAATCCTAGGGAACCAAGCTATCATTATTTAATTTGTTTTCCTATATCTTTTTTAATGAACTTGTGTCATTAGTCACAGAATACAGTCAAGTGTGACATATGCACTTTCCAGTGTTTCAGTTTTCCTGTTGGTTATTTTGGACAACCTCCCATCATTAATGACATTGTAATTTACTCAGCTTTAGTCAACTATTCTTTGATTATTCAATTCTAATTTTTTTTTTTTTTTTTGGTACTGGGGATCAAACTCAGGACCTTGCGTGTGTGAGGTAGGCAGTGGAACCACTGAGCTAAATTCCCAGCCCACAATTCTAATTTTTTATCTATTGTCCCGATAACCATGTTGCCCCTATACATTTTCCTATATTTAGGATTATTTCCTTATAATAGATTTCTAGTTGTGGGATTAGTAGGTGAAAAAATAAAAAACATTTATATGACTATACTGCTTTCTAAAACAGTTGCACTGTATATAGTATCAGTGTAAATAAAATTTTGCTAGGGTTATTAAAATTTTTTAGGCCAGGCGTGGTGGCTCATGCCTGTAATCCCAGCACTTGGGAGGCTGAGGCAGGAAGATCACTGTGAGTTCGAGACCACCCTGGGCTACATAGTAAATTCCAGGTCAGTCTCAACTATGCAGTGAGACCCTGTCTCAAAAAAAAAAAAAAAAACCAAAACCAAAAACAAAATTTTTTAACCATTTGTGTAAGCAGAAGAGAATTTGTTTTTATGTTGATTTCCTTAATTTGGTTATGAATAAGGTTGTGTAAAATTTCCTGTTTACTTTGTGAAAATATTTTCAAATGACATTAAATATGGGTGAGGTTACTATAAACTGAACTGTGAACATTAAGACTTTTTATTAGTATTCTTCAGCCAACTAAGACTGGCCAAAGTTTTTGATTAAATTAAATTAATTATTATTATTTGTGTGTGTGTGTGTGTGTGTGTGTGTGGTACTGGGCATTGAACCCGGGCCTTCACACTGAGTTGCGATCCCTCTCACCCTCAGACAGTCTTGCAAAGTCATTAGGCTGGGCTCAAACTTGCAATCCTCTTGCTTCAGCCCCTTTGACTGCTGAGATTAGAGGTGTATACAACCACACTTAGTGAACATTTTATTATGTTAATTTTAAAATTGATGCTCTTGATGTCCTCAAGCTCAGCTACTTATGATTCACACTAACATCACTGTCATGTCTTCCTTCATGGTATAGACATTTATGAAGTTTATAATGTCTTTAGGGTTTTGTGTTGAGCTGAGCTGTCTCAGCCATTTTTATCCTGTTCTTGGGGACTACCCCATTTGGAAAGACCGTCTGATAACTCTCTGGACTTGAAAAGCAATTGCTTCTCAAGTGTCTTTCACATCCTACTTGCAGTTGTTCCTCAGACTTATTTCCCAGTCATTATTCTCAGCCTTCTCCACTCTTTTGGACCGGAGAAGAAGTGCTTGATGCATTCATCCAGCCACTTATTTTGGAGCCACTAGTGCTAAGTGCTCAGGGTCTGGCAGGGAATAGAACAAATCCCATTGAAGTTCTCATGAGGCTGTGGTCTGGTGGGGTGGCAGATAAAGATGAGAGAAGCATGCTGGGTGTGATGGTACATGCTTGTAATCCCAGCACTTGGGAGGCTAAGGCAGGAGGATCACTGTGAGTTTGAGACCAACCTGGGCCACATAGTCCAAGGCCAGCTTGAACTACTACATAATGAGACTCTGGCTCAGAAAACAAAAAATAACAACAAAGAAAGGATCTGAGAAGTATGAGGTTCCATATGAGAGAAACTAAAGAGGGTCAGCTCAGGTGAGAGGGGCAGGGATCTTGATGATATTTTTTATTGACTTGCTTCTTGTTTCATGGCTCCTAGTCAGATATTTCCTAATTCCAAACACTTTTTAATCCTTTGTCTTTTCCTTCTTCCAGTTTTTGTCAGTTCTCACCATCCAGTTATGTGTTTTTGTTCTACCTCATTTGGTGTGCTAACTTCTTTTGGGGTACTAAATCTGTCCTCATTCCTGTGTCCCCTCCCATTTCAGAATTCCTTTTACTCCTTCCAGATAATGACATTTTTTTTGCTTGTCCTATCCTAACCTCAGCAAGGCTATAGACTAACTTCAGTCATTTCTACTCTCCATTAAGTAGATTTCTTTTTTGTCTTGCTCTTTTCACTGGACAAATACCTTCCTTTTGGTATGTACCTACGTGTATCCCCTTTTGTTCTGTGATAGTTTCATTTAATTACCACCCCCACCCCAACACTTTCTTTTTCTTCTGCAAAATAACTAATATTTGCATTTTTGCTCTTAACTTTTTTAGGCAGTGACAGAAGAAGTAGGAAGAATGCAAAACTGAATGTTAAGAACAAAATTTCAGAATTTTCAGAAGCAGACATGGAAGTATCAGAAAAAGTCCAAAGGAATGCTTCTGAAGTTCAAGGTTTTGAAGAAGGCTATGAACACCAAAGCAAGGCTGAGAGAAAGCAGGGACTTCCTATGGAGATACTAGGACAGCCTTCTTCAAAGAGGATGAATTATAGTGAAGTCACTTACATCCACAAAAAACCCTCCACAGGAGAGAGACCACATAAATGCAACGAATGTGGAAAGAGCTTTATTCAGAGTGCACATCTTGTTCAACATCAACGAATTCACACGGGGGAGAAGCCATTTCAGTGTGATGAGTGCGGGAAAAGCTACAACCAACGTGTGCACCTCACTCAGCATCAGCGAGTTCACACAGGTGAGAAACCCTACACCTGTCATTTATGTGGAAAAGCGTTTCGAGTGAGGTCTCATCTTGTTCAGCACCAGAGTGTGCACAGTGGGGAGCGGCCCTTTAAGTGTAATGAATGTGGGAAAGGTTTTGGAAGGCGTTCACACCTTGCTGGACATCTGCGACTCCACTCCCGTGAAAAGTCCCATCAATGTCATGAATGTGGAGAAATCTTCTTTCAGTATGTAAGCCTAATCGAACATCAGGTGCTCCATGTGGGTCAGAAAAATGAGAAAAATGGCATTTGTGAAGAAGCATACAGTTGGAACTTGACTGTGATTGAAGACAAAAAGATTGAGTTACAAGAGCAGCCTTATAAATGTGACATATGTGGAAAAGCCTTTAATTACAGTTCAGACCTCATTCAACATTATAGAACTCACACTGCAGAGAAAACCCATAAATGTGATATATGTAGAGGAAATACTGGCCAGTGTTCCCACATAAAACATCAAAAAATCTGTCCCAGTGCAAAGCCCCATCAGTGTAATGAATGTGGAAGAGGCTTCACTCTGAAGTCACATCTTAGTCAGCATCAGAGAATTCACACTGGTGAGAAACCTTTTCAGTGTAAAGAATGTGGAATGAGTTTCAGCTGGAGCTGTAGCCTCTTTAAGCATCTGAGAAGCCATGAGAGGACAGATCCCATAAACACCTTAAGCACATAGATGTTTCTATTAAAAAACAGTACAATGGTAGGGAAGCCTTCCTAAAGAGACCTTATTCCTATAATGAGTGTAATAACAATATGATGCATTTTTCTAACTTAACCATTAAATCTACAGATATATTGAACTCTTTCAGTTAGAATTCAGCCTAAAGGAACACTGGAGCATCCACAATGAGTAAATACCTGTTTGCTTTCCCTTTTGAGAAGTGCTTTGGGTAGCATCTTTATGCTTAGAAATCTAGGTAAAAAAGAGAACCCCTGGATATGCAGATGAAGGAAAGCCTTCAGATGACATTCATTCTTTATTAGAATTTCAGAAAATTGATTCTGAGGAAAGCTTTATGAGCACAGTAGAAATAACCTTTATTTGTAGTGTCTTCCTTGTTTGACAGCATATTGATTCAGGGAAGAGTGCAGTGAAAGAACTCTTAACGCATGATATCTGTTTTGGTACGTGAGCAATGAACTTTTCTAGATATGATTATCCCAACCACTAAAATACTCCAATCATTGTTTCCATCTTAAGTATTAAACCCTTTGAAAAGAAATTGACTTAGGTATCTATATTTTGGCAAAATTGGGGTTCAGGGGTTTGATGAGATGTGTTCCTTCTGCTGTATTCAATCTACAAATTGTTTATGAAGTACTCTATCTCACTTTCATATTGATTATACCAGTGACAAGGTTATCTAGTTAAAAGTTAAATTTGTAAATTTGTGAGAAACTGTATTCTGAATCACATCTTAAGGTATGTGAGAAGGACCTTAGGGAGATAGAGAAGAAAGGCAAAACTGGTGGGTGGTTTATAGTACACACAAATCCATAGAGTGAATCGGACCAACCATGAGAATTTGTGTGTGTGTGTGTTACTAAGCATTGAACCCAGGGCTTTTGCGATGAGCTCTTTTAAAAGAAAATTTTTTTAAAATTTTGAGATCATGTCTTGCTAAGTAACCCAGGCTGAGCTGGAATATTATACATGTATGCCACCACACTTAGCTTGAATTAGAGATCTTAATCTAAGCAGTATATGCTCTAGTTCCCAAGTACCCTGTGGTTAGACCTCCCTTATAGGGTTATGGCGTGTAGAATGAGTTTCAGCTTGCGTTGCAACCAGAATTGCTAACAAGGAGCTGATATAGATGTGGTCCAGTACAACCTGCCATGTGGGAAGGTATTGGTGGGAATTTTTCAGGGGAATGATAAGAACATTGGGTAAGAACGTTGACTCAAGAGTGTTTGCTACAGAGAATGAGAATGCTTCAGAGGTACTGCTGAAGTCTTGCTTCTGCTGACTTTGGTCCCCATGAAATATTTGTTGATTTTATATGTGACTTATGGTGTTGCCCACTCTAGACTCCTTTACTAAGCTGGTACACCCACTTCCCAGCAGCTCTTGTGTTTTGCCTGCTAAGTGTATAGCTAAGGCTAAGCTGTCTTTCTTCAGAGATTTGGGGATTGTTCTCAGAAGATGGGAACTGCCTCAGCCCAGGAGATTTCTCCTCTGTGCCCTCATCCAATCACTGGTTGACATGATTGACAGGGATTTTTTTTAAAAAAAAAGGCTGATCACTTACCATGAGAGGGAAAACTGGCTCAGTTTGTACCCCAGAACCTTCTGGGGATCAGACCAAGGCTACATTTTATCAGGCCGCATCCATGCTTAGCTTTTTCTTTTCATTGTTCTCTTTCATTCCCAGGGCTTTTCCTAAGGAGCACACTCAATAAATCTATGTAGTGCTGAGTTCCTGTCTTAGGCTCTACTCTAGAGAAACTCACATAAAACACTTGGTGCCATAAATGGTCCTAGGAAGATGACTACAAGAATGGCTTGTGGAGTTGTTCACTCACCATTAGGCCATGAGAACCCCATCACTGGTAGAGTGCGGAATATTGCTAGTTTCATCATATAGTACCTGTTCAATCACTAGATACTGACCTGTAAACTGGGTTGGATTATAGGTGGAAAAGATGAACTGATTTATGTAAGGTTTGGGACAAACAGGGATATAATACAATGATTATAGGATAAGTATTTCTGCTGAAAGTCACTGCCTCTTTGAAGATAGAAAATGACAGGGAATAGCCAGCAAGCTAATGAAAAGTGTGAGAGAGACCCCCATCTACAGACATAGTCCCAGAACTAACGTTCACCTGTGAGATTTAATGGAAAAGGGCTGAACTTTACAAAAGCCCAAATTCACAACCAAGATGTCTCTAATCAAAGTCAGGGCTCTGTTAGGGAAGAGGTGGAAAAGATAGGACTATATGAATAACCATACTTGTGTACTTTTCAATCCCTAAATTCCCTTGAACTCATCCTATTGGAAAATAGAAGCTTTCACTTTTCTGAAACAGAGTAGATGCCTGGAATGAAACAGATGAAGAACAAGACAACGCTGATCCTCAGAACTTGCTCCTACCTCCCTGTCTGTCTACCAGACACATTAGGAGGATCAGGTCTCACAGTAACCTGACCTTACAAGTGCTAGGTCTGATAAGAAAGGACATTGATTCTATACAAAAGGAGTCACAGATCTTGGTTAGAATGTACTGGCAGGACTGGAAACCTGAGAATGGATCCTAAGAGTGCTGACCAGGGACTTAATTAAATTTGGAAAGCTTGAGGTTACTCTGTGTGTGACAGAATTTAACAAAATTATAAGGGGTAAGTGAGTCTAATAAACTATTTGGATGATTCTTGCAAGTTTAGGAAAGGCCGGCATGGTGGCACACGCCTGTATATGATCCCATCTTCTTGGGAGGCTGAGGCAGGATTGCTGGAGCCCTGGCTGAATCAGCCTGAGAAAATAATAGGACTGTTTAAAAAAATGAGAAAATATCAGGAAAGACAAGACCCATATTAAATGATGTAGAGATGCCAGAACTTCTATGGCAGGCTGGACAACAGTATCGAAAAGTTCATAAAGAAATGGTTGAAATTATGTAAGGCCAAGCAAGCTACCACTAACTGTTTCTTAGGAGGGTCTGGAGAGTGCTCTTTACTAAGACAATAAGGACTGCACTGGTTGGGATGGGAGCATAAGCATCACTGAAAAGCTTATTGGCTGTCCTCACTTGCTGAACTGATAGTAAGAGATGCTCTTAAACAACTGGGCTTCTTAATATCAAAAGTGATGGTACATGTTGGAATAGCAGAATATAACTATCAGAACAAAGTGGGTACAATTACTGTGATGGGCAGCAGTGCCTGATGGGCAGATCAGAGGCTGACTAGGAATATATGGAAATGTCTAATAAGAGCTTTGCTTAATATAGTTAATTGGGAGAACAAATGAACAGAAGTCTGGAGCCAACTATACCAATGAGAAATCACAATCCCTGGCTCAGTTTCAACATTCATAAGAGCCCATTGATTTTAGTTGCCTTGAGGAAGGATCCTACAATGTGATGGATGGCAAGTACATATAGAGTGATTTCCCCATTTATTCTAAAGAGACCCTGACCTTTTACCGAGGTAGTTCTATATTAGAAACAAATACCCAAAACTCTTCTCCCCCTCCAGAAGCATATGGGAGTCAAGTAAATGGACTCTTAACTCAGGTCCATAACCCTTTGGATCCATTGGCTGTGTGGACCCACTTGGTCATTTTCCTGGTTCCTCAGTGTGTGATTGGAATGGACATACTTAATTGGTAGAACCTTCACCTTGATTTCTTTATGTACAGATTGAGATCTATTGTAGTAGAAAAATGTCTTTTGTTGGCATCTTTATGCTTGAAATCTAAATGAGAGGCTATGAACATGGTGAAATATGGTGGGAGCTCCTGAAAATACTGCAGCCCTGTCAGGGAAGTTCAGCAAGGATATGATTTTCTTGGGAATGGCAGAGATTGGTGCTACTCTTGCATATTTGATAGATACAGGATTTCCATTTGATTGACCAGGCTGGACCTTATAAAGCCAGGATCATGAATCATGGCAGACAATAGGAATCACTGCAGATAACAGTGGACTACCATGAACTTGGCCAAGAAATAGCCCAAATTAAGCTGCTGTCCTACCTGAGGTGACCTGCACTTTTCACCGAGGAGGCTAGATTCCCATTCCTCCTTTTATTTCCTTTTGGTTGATGAGAACCTGTTTTAGAACTGTCTTTTCGCCCAGGCTAAGGAGGAGGTTAAATTCTTTGTTTTATAGGGGATGACTTAGGGAGCCACTGAGATGAGACCACTCAGGTTCCTAGAGAACTTCCATGGTGGATAGTTTTCATTGAGGAAGGCAGAAGAGTAATGCACTTCCAGAGGGCTCTCTGACTGGTCAGTATGTTTTGAAGGTCAAGGATTGTGCTCTTTTCATCTACTGTGCCCATCCTGGGCTCTGGGTTATGGGCAAGGAGTGGTAGTGAAGGGCTCTTGGGTGCTGACATGCTTAGTTATTGCTTCTGACATCTCCAACAGAATGTGGCAAAAAGCCCCTCTTTGGGTCCTTCCTTCATGCATGCCAGCCAAGCCCAGCTTTGCTCTTTATTTTATTTTTTGTTTGTTTGTTTTTTTGAGACAGGGTCTCACTATGTAGTTGAGAATGACCTGGAACTCACTATGTAGCCCAGGCTGGTCTTGAACTCACAGCAATCTTCCTGCCTCAGCCTCCCGAGTGCTGGGATTACAGGCATGTGCCACCACGCCCAGCTTTTTGCTCTTTAGATTTAAGACAAGGCAAAGATGTTAGCAGTTTGATCATGTCCTTGACTGTGGACATGACCTCACCAGAAAGTGCAGGACTAGTAGGTGGACATAAAAAGAAAAAACAAGCCCTAGGGAAGTCCCAGAGAAAGGAAACTTCAAAAATTGGTGAGATTTGAAATTTGAAATTGCTAGATCTTTGGATAGTAGGACTATTAAAGACACTTCTTGAAACCAGAATGGTGTAAGAAGGGAGGAAATGGCATAAGTACACTGGGAGGCTGGACAGCAGATACCTATGCAGATGCCAAAAATATAGCAGATAATAAATTAGAGTTACTAAAGGGTGCACAAAATTGAAGAACATGTATGTTTTGCAATTGACTTCAATGATGAGTTTACCTCTTCACAAAGTGTTTCATCTTTAGTGCCTCTGGTAATGGCAGAATGAAGAGCATGATAAATCTTGAGTCTGATGCAATATGGCAACTGCTTTGTTCTGTGCCTGGTCATAAAATTACAAGTACTGTATATATCACCGATATATGATCAGGAGAGTATGTGACAGTCTTAGCCCAAACCTATCACTAGGTCTAGATAAATAAAATTAACCACTAGGGGAATGGTAAACTCTTGTTTATAACAGAAACAAAAATTGACCAGGCATGATGGTACACCTGTAATCCCAGCACCCAGGAGGCTGTGAGGCAACAGAATCTTGGCAAATTCAAGACCAGCCTGGGCTACATCGTTCAAGGCCAGTGTGAAATACATAGTGAGATCTTGTCCAAAGAACAGAGAGAACTCTATGTGGACCAGAGCAGAGTGGGTATGCACAGGTCCCCGACAGGGACCCACCCAGACTCAAGCAGCTTGGGCCCAGAGGCCCCAAAGTCCCACATGGAAAAGAGATGTGCAGGTACACAAGCAACAGCCAAAGGCCCACCCAGATTCCATTGGTAAGTGCGCACAGATCCCAGAGAGATCCTGCGTGGATCAGAGCTACACAGGTGGGTTCAGGTCCCAGCCGTGGCCCCACCAGACACCAGAAGCTTGGATCCACAGGCCCCAGCCAAAGGCCCACCTGGAAAAAAGCTATGCAGGCAGGCAAGCAACAGCCAGAAGCCTGCCAAGATACCATTAGTAAGTGCATACAGACCTCAGCCAGAAGCCCTCTCAGACACCATTGACTCTGGTGCACAACCCCCAGCGAAAGGCCCTCAGAGAACAGCTACACAAGGGGGCAGGCCCCAGCCAGAGGCATTCTCAGATACCATCCCAAGTGTGCACAGGCCCTAGCCAGAATCCTGCCTGAAAAACAGGGCAGCACACGGATCAGAAAGGCACCATTCAGAACCCAGGAATTGGTTCAGTGGTGAGCAGCAAGGAAAAGGCTGCTCAGTAGGTTTCTGAGAATTGAAGGCAAATCTGTGTGCAAAAAGTTGCCTCAAAAAAGGCACAGTAGGCTGCATCTGTTGAAATGAGAAGACGTAAACAAATCTCAAAACCAGACTTCCAGATCACCTAAGACAACCCCAATTGGCAATGAGATGGAACAGTCTGAGACTCAACCATCTGGACTCCCTGAACTGGCAACCAGAGAGGATCTGGAAAAAATGAAATCAGAAATAATTTCTCAGATAACAACAGAGACCATGTCCATAGTGCAACATATGATTAATACTGCTAGGTCAGACACAGATAAAAAATAGAGGAGCTGAGGAACATGATGGAATCCCAGCATAGGAAACAAATGGAATTCATAAATCATATCAAACAGATTTCCAGGAGGTTAAAAACTCATTTGAAAGTTTATGCCGCAGAATGAGCCCATGTGAGGACAGAATTTCAGATACAGAAGATTGCAATTAGTGATCAGGAAAAGAAAAATTTCTTAAAAATAGTAAGGGACCATGAGAAATCAATCTAGCAGCTGCTAGATGATGCAAAGAAAAATAGCATAAGACAGATTAGAGTCAATGAAGAAAGAGGAGAGTGTGAACGACATAAAACTGTTCACAGAAGTACTGGCAGAGAACTTCCCAGGGGAAAAGAATTCAACATACAGATAAGTGAGGCATATAGGACTCCAACTAGCCATGATTAAAAAAAAAATCTACACCTAGGCATAATTTTCCAGAAACCCAACAGAAGAATAAAATTTTACAAGCAGAGAAAAGAAATCAATACAAAGGAAAGCCCATCAGAATCACAGCAGACTTCTCAACGTAAACTCTCAAGGCAAGAGACTGGAATGAAGTATTTCAAGCCCTAAAAGAAAACACCCTCCAACCCACATTGGTGTACCTTGCAAAACTATCTTTCAAAATTGATGGATAAATAAGATACTTTCATGACAAAAAGCACTGAGGAATTTCATGAATACCAAACCAGCACTCCAAAAAAAAAAAAATTAATATCATAGGAAAAGACAATGATATCACAAACCCAGGAAGCACAGAAGAATGAATCCATCAGGTGAGACAAGAAGTTAAGTGCAAAGGGGGAGATTCCAACAAAAACAAAAGGTCATGACAAGGATAAGTCAATACATATCAGTTATAACAATCAATGTTAATGGTCTCAATCCACCAATCAAAAGAAGCAGACTGGCAGAATGGGTCAAGAAGCAAGATCCAACAATATGCTGCATACAAGAAACACACAATTCAAAAATAAACTCATGGACTGAAAGTTAAAGGGTGGAAAACAGTGCTCCATGTGACAAGGACCTGAAAAAAATCAGGAGTAGTTATCCTAATTACAGATCAAATAGATTTCAAACCAACACTAATTAAGAGGGGAAAAGAAGGACACCATGTCTCTCTAAAGGGAACAATCCAAGAGGAAGAATGACACTCAAATATATATGCACCAAATGCTAGTGTGCCAACTATATAAAACAAATAAGTAACAGGCCTGAAGACTCCAATAAGCACTAATACATTAGAAGTGGGGGACCTCAGTACCCCACTGTCACAAATAGATCAGCTACACAAAAAATAAACAGTGAAATACTAGAACTCAATCTCTTGAATGAATGGACTTAACATGTTTACAGAATATTCCACCTCACAAAAATAATACATAATCTCTTTGGATGCATATAGGTCATTCTCCAAAGTAGACCACATACTCGCTCATAGAACATGTTTTAGTAAGTGCAAAGGAATTGAAGTTATCCCCTGTATATTATCAGACCACAGTGTGATGAAAATGGAGATCAATAGCAAAAGAAACCACAAGAATTTATAAACACATGGAAATTAAACAACACACTTCTGAATAACCAGTGAGTCACAGAGGTAAAGAAGAAAACAGACAGTTTCTACAATTAAATGAGAATTCCAATACAACATATCAGAATCTACGGGACACAATGAAAACAGTCTTACGAGGGAAGTTCATAGCAGTGAATACTCTTATTAGGAAAACAGAGCATGCTCAATTAAACAACTGGGTACTAAACCTCAAGCTTCTAGAAAAAGAAGAGCAGGACAAACAAAGCTCATACAAGGGAGGAAATTATAAAGATCAGAGTAGAAATCAGTGCAATGGAGACTAGAAGAATGATACAAAAAAAATCAATGAAGCAAGGAGTTGGTGCTTAAAAAGAATAAAATCAACAAACGCTTAGCCAATCTTAAATAAAAAAAATAAAAGGCCCAAATTCTATGCACTTAGGAATGAAAAGGGTAAAGTTACAACCCAGTAGAAATCCAGAGGTCATCAAGACCTACTTTGAGAACCTATATGCCTATAAAATGGAAAACAGAAGAAATGGACATATTCCTAGATACATCTGAATTACCAAAGTTGAACAAAGAAGAGCACAAAATATAAACCACCCAATATCAATCAACAAAATTGAAAAGGTAATGAAAACCTTACCAATGACAAAAAGCACAGGTTATGATGGCTTCACTGCTGAATTCTACAAGACATTTAGAGAAGAATTGTCGCCACTAATGTTTAAACTCTTCAGCGAAATTGAAAGGGAAGCAATACACCCAAATTCATTCCTGAAATCAAGCAACACTTTGATCTCCAAATCAGAGAAAGAACCAACCAAAAGAGAGGACTGTAGGCCAATCTCACTAATGAACACTGATGCAAAAATCCTCAATAAGATACTGGCAAACAGAATGCACAAGATCATCAAGAAGATCATACATCCTGACCAAGTGGGATTCATTCCAGAGATGAGGGATGGTCAACATACAAAAATCAATAAATGTGATATACTATAGAGCCAAGGAAAAAAACCATGATTATCTCAACAGATGCAAAAAAAAAATGGTTTGACAAAATCTAACACTCATTCATGATTTACAAAAAAACCTACAAAAAATTGCATTAGACAGTCTATCTCAACATAATAGAAGCCATCTATGAAAAACCAACTGCTAATATCATACTCCATGTCAAAAACTGAGAGCCTTCACAGTAAAATTAGGAACAAGACAAGAATGTCCATTGTCACCACTCCTGTTCAACTGTGATTAAAACTGCATGGTACTGGCAAAGAAACAGACAGAGGATCAGTGGAATCGATTATAAGATGCAGAAACAACTCCAGACACACTCAGCCATCTCATCTTTGATAAAGGATCCAAACATCCTCACTGGAGGAAAGATAGCCTCTGTAATAAATGGTACTGGTAAAAGGAGTAATGCTTGTTTCCAGGAATGAATTTGGGAGTAGAGCTTCACTTTCAATTTCATTAAAGAGTTTGAGGAGTAGCAGCATTAGGTCTTCTCTAAATTTCTTTAAGAATTCAGCAGAGAATCCATCAGGGCCAAGGCTTTTCTTTGTTGGTAGTTTTATTGGGGATTGAATTCAGGACCTTGCGCTTGCGAGGCAGGCAGCGGAACCACTGAGCTAAATCTCTGGCCCTTATTTTCTTTCTTTCTTTCTTTTTTTTTTTTTCTTTTCTTTTGTTGTCATTGTTTGTTTTGGTTTTTGGTGCTAGGATCAAATTTGGGACCTTGCACTTATGAGGCAGGTGGTGGCACCAATGAGCTAAATCCCCAGCTCTACTGGTAGTTTTAGAATTACATATTCAATTTCATTGGTTGACATTGCTTTATTTGTAATTTCTATATCTTCTTGACTCAGCTGTGGTAATTCATACATATGTAGGAATCAGTCCATTTCTTCTGTATTTTTTATGTTATTAGAATACAGGTTCTCAAAGTAGGTATTGATGATCTTCTGGATCTCTGAAGGTTCTGCTGTAATTTCACCCTTTTCATTCCCAATTGCATAGATTTGAGTCTTTCCTCTTTTTGATGTTTCACCAAGGGTTTGTTAATTTTATTTAATCTTTCAAAGAACCAATTCTTCAATTCATTGATTATTTGTATTGTTTTCTTAGTAGGAGAAGGTTTGCATGCACCCTGCAGCTCTGTGTATAAAACCTCTATGCACTGCTCTTTCATGCTGGGAATTCTTATTAGCTGAATGGTTTCCCATGTCCTTTAACTCTATGTTAAAGATTGAAAAGCTAGTAGAAGTTTGGTCCTTGAATGACTACTACATCTGAATAGAACCCATTTCCTTCTCTCAAAATGAAACAACTGTTCTAGACTATTAGAAAAAAATAAATTTCAGCTTTGTTTGGGCCATTATATCATGCTCCTATTCATCTTGGTACTTTCCCATCATCTAATTAATATATTTTGTTTAAGGAAGTCCTGCCTTTTATGAAAGAAACATATAAGTAATAAAGGAAGACTGACAGATTTTGCTGTATGAAAAATGTAAAATTGTATGTAAAATAGACAAAAGGAAATGTTTACATAATATGTAACTGGCAAGAGGTAATATGCATTCTAAAGAAAGGCCATACACATTTTAAAAATGATTAAAATGGACAGTGTATTAACTCACCAAAATGCAAATGGATCAAATGCATACAAAAATGCTTCATCTCATTGAGATTATATAATTTCCTTAAAGCAAAATATCTTTGACTATTTATCTAGAGTATTGTTATGGGCTGTGTCTAGATGTCCTTCCCCAAGCTTCATTTGATCACAGATGGGGCTTTTTAGAGGTGGCTGGATCTAGGGTATGGATTCTGGGATTAAGGGTGTGTAATTACTAAATTAGTCCACGATTGGCTTGGCATAGTTCTGGGAAGGCCCACCCTGGGTGTAGAAGGCACGACCCAAAGGGCAGGTAGTCTGGAAGGGGTAAAAGGAAGAGGCCAGCTGCTGCTGCTTCACTACTTCATTGCTTTACTGTCTTCTGCCTGCCACAAACTGTTTCTCCTTTATGATTCCCTCTGCTATACCAGCCATCTACAAACCCAAACCTCTATAACCTGAGCTACAATAAATCTTTCCTCTTTTAACTTTGGGTACCAGGTATCTTGTCTCAGCTAGGAAAGTAACTAAGACAAATACTTTTATGGTGCACACATAATGACAGTCTGGTTTTCCCTTACCCTTCTTTCCCCAAAGAAAAATGAGAGGTGAGGTGGGTGGAGAGGGAGAAGATGCAGAACCACCTTTGGACATATAGCCATATAATTAAGAAGCCAGAACTTATTAAACCCCAAAATATAGAAACCAAGGTTATGTCTCCTACGTTAAGCAAAATGAGACAACAAATATTTTTATTTTCCTTCCTTTTTAAACTACTCCACAAAAATGACCAATTTCATTCATGTCTGGTATTCTCCTCCAAAGTCACCATTGCAATTCCAAACTATCACTAGCAAAACTGTGCTATGAGATGTGTATACTTGTATTGCAGTGAGCAAACATGAAGGAAGTAAGTATTTGGCCTCCAAAAGGCAGGATTTTAATAAGAAAATCTTACAAAACTTAAGAATGGTGCTTGCACAATCTTGTATCTTGGAACTTGACCAAAGCCAATATCACTAAACAATTATACAGACAAATCTTAATTCTGGGTAGAGGAAGGTAGAAGAAAGCAATCCAAAAGGACATACAGATATGCTTTTTGCTTTCTCTCTTTTGTTTCTGTTTTAATAAAGCTGGATTCTGTTTCATAGGGCCCATGATACTCCTGAACTTTATCACCAAGCTCTAACACATGCCATGTATTGAACTGTGCAAACTCCTCATTTCTGCTGTGGTTCCCAACATAAATCAATGAAATTTTGCATTGGTATCTGATTAACACTATTTAAAAATTTATGATAGTGTCACTATGTATCCCAGGTTGGCCTGGATTCCTGGACTCAAGAGATCCTCCAGCTTTAGCCTCTCAAGTAACTGAAACTACAGTGCTTGCTACTGCATGTGACTACCCATTGGTCATTTTGCAGTTCTGGGGTCTTTCAGATGCTTATTGTTTCTCTCTTCCTCTTACACAGTAATGGTGGTAATGTCAGTTTTGTAACTGCTGGTGACTACACTGTCACTTGGCTTCACTATAGATGCTGCCGATGATTTCACTTTTGTTCACTTTTTTTTTGTTGTTGATTGCTGTATATTTTTAAGATTTGGGAAGTTTAAAAGTGATGTCATTTTCTTCTCTTGTGTGTCCTTTCTGAAAGCAAGGGAAACCTCTATAGAAATGTCCCAATAGGTTTATAGTGATGCACACTCTGGGAGACTGAGGCAGGAGGATTGTGAATTCAAGCACAGCCTGGGCAGCTTTGTGACTCAGTGAGACTCTGTCTCAAAGTAAGGGCTGGAGAAGTGGCTCAGTGTGAATGAAGGCCCTGTGTTCAATCGTTAGTACTGAAAAACAAAGAATGAAAGAAAGAACAAAAGAAAGAAAGAAGAGTCTCAATAGTCTACCTCCCACTTCCCAGAAGTAGGATTGTAACACATACCCATGCCTAGATAACCTGTGATAACAAGGGGTATGGTGTTCAAGATCAACATCAAGACTTACTTCAGGTATTAGGGTGGATAAAGGAAGAATGAAGACATAAGACTAACAGACAGTGAGTAATTAATTGTAAACAGGGAGCAAAGCACCAGTGGACAGAATAGGTGTGAGTATAAACTAAGAGTGTTAAGACTATTACTTATCAAAACTTTTGACAGAATTTATGGAAAATATATGGAATATATTTATTTTAGTTTTATTATTAATTTTGGTACCAGGGATCAAATTCGGGACCTTGAGCTTGTGAAGCGGGTGGCAGCAACACTGAGCTAAATCCCCAGCCCTGGAAATATATTTTATATCATAACTTTCTGCACACTCATGAAACTGAAACCTTGGTTCATGAAAAATATTTACTATGTAGGGAAACAGAAACATAATTAATTCCACATATAATTTTATTAACATTTAAATATAACATACAAAAAATCCCTTAAAATACAAAAATAAAGTTCTGTAAGGATTTTATTTAATGTTATGGGCATGCCTGTCTGTTCATAAGTTACTTCCAGTAAGGAACACATGAAAATAGTGCTATCTGCATGTCAGGTGTACTATTGAGCTTATTTCTTTTCTTTGTTTTTAATCTTGTCAAGATTGAAAATCGTACTTCACACAGAAAGGTAGTTGTGAATGGTAATAACAGCAATATATTTTTCCTACTGAGCAGTGGAAATGCATTTTTCATTTTAATCCACAATGCTGATAAACTCAGAATCTTACAATAATTCTTCAGTCTAAATAATAAACTGAGTTACAATAATTCCGTTTCTTCTTCAGGTACTGAGTTTAACTCAAGTATTGATTCTGGGTTTTGAAAAGCAATTGGGTCTTTTCTTCAAATATTTTTCTTTAATGATTCAAATGTCTCTTCTGGAAAGTAATAAAGGTTTGAGACAACGAAGTGAGATGCAATAATATCTCTAATTTTATTTCCTTTAAGCAATCTTCATTAATAATAGTCTCTTAAATGTGTGTAATAATGTTGGGAACATATAGTATCTGGGGCAATTACTTTTAAATCTTGCCCCTGTATCTTCAAATTAAACTCAGCAAGAATGCTAAAAGTATCACTTAAATATGCCAATTTTGCTATCCAAATGTTATCTTCAAAATTATTTGCCAACTGAGACTGCTTTTCAGTGAGAAAAAATGTAAATTTCATTCTTGAGTTCATATACTTGGCTCAATATGTTCCCTTGAGATATCCAATGAACTTCTTTGTGCAAGTACCCACGGTTAAATCCAATCTCTGAAAGAAATATTTCAAGAAGTTGACTATTTGGTGAACTTCCTTTAATAGAATTAACAATTTTCACTTTACTTTTTAGTACCTCCATTAGACTTGGTGGAATTTCTCTGGACATCAAAGCTTCTCAATGAATAAAACAGTGACTCTAAATAGCCTTGTTGTGGGTTGCATCTCGTAATTTTCAATAACTCTGCTATGTTTTCAAGTCATATTTGCTGCTCTTTCACTTAAATTTCCTTTATAGTTTTTCCAGTTTAATTTATATTGATCAATAATGTACTTTCCTAACTCGCTAATTTTAATTGTTATATGTGAGTTTAAATGTAAACTACCTAAGAGATACCCCACAAAATCATCTTGCCTCGCATATCTGACATAAACCAAGAGTGTTGGACTATTTCCAATATCACTTCTCTCATCAAGTTGGACCAAAAAGTCTAACCAGAGTAGCTGTGTGATAAGTATTGCTTCTAAGTGTTTTGCAGTAGTACAAATTCAATGAGATATTGTGTTATGACCAAGAGGTATAGTTCTTAGTTTATTCACTGATTTATCATCAAAAATTGTGTGTACCATATCCATATGTGCTGGAAGAATCATGTTTTCAGCTGCTGTGTGGGCCATTTTTTTCTTTTGTCACTCAGTATACAACTATGATGATAAGGCTCTCTCATTCATACTTGTAGAATGAGTAAGAGATTGTGGCAGTAATTCTACACTATTGTTTTTCCTTTGAAGGTGGTCTTCCTCAGATTCTCCATCTTCCTCTTCTATCTGCACTACTACTATATCTTCCAACTATAGGGTAACTTGGGAAGGAAAACCTATAGGATGCCTTGATTCCACAGCCTTTACCCAGAGTCAAGGAACTGGTTCACTCAATCCAAAAAGAGTATGTTTTGAGGGCTAGGGATTTAGTTCAATGGTTCTGCTGCCTGCCTCTACTACTACTATATCTTCCAACTATAGGGTAACTTGGGAAGGAAAACCTATAGGATGCCTTGACCCCACAGCCTTTACCCAGAGTCAAGGAACTGGTTCACTCAATCCAAAAAGAGTATGTTTTGAGGGCTAGGGATTTAGTTCAATGGTTCTGCTGCCTGCCTCGAAAGCATAGGACCTGCGTTTGATCCCTGGTATAAAAAAAAAAAAAAAAAAAAGAGCATGTTTTGCAGGGCTGTCTTTTCTAACTGAGGTTTTATGAAGTCAGTTTTTTGCTATCCTGAAGGGTAGAATAATTTAATAGCAGTATTAAAAGTCAACATTTTGTCCCGAGTTTGATTCTGGTATCAAAAAAAAAAAAGAAGTCAGCATTTTATTAGCTATGCTGTTAATAACGAGAAGTACTCATGAAGACAATTCATTAAATCCAGTGGTATCATATGGTAAATGCTGAATAACCATCATTCCTACTGGCTTTGTGCTTAGGCTGATTTGGTACATTTCACTGAATACCCATAGAAATATAACACAATACACATGATTATTATTGCTTAAATTTTTTTTGCAGTGCTGGGGGTTGAATTCAGGACCTTGTGCATACATTCTAACAATCACATCTCTACCCTTATCCCTATTTTGCAGATGAAGAGTGAAAGCTTAGAAAAATAAAATTTTATGTCTAATAACTTATAGTGTAGGAAAGCCAGGTCTTATATCTAAGTCTGAAGCTGAGGGTCCTCACTATGCTGCAACATTGAAACTCCAATGTGGTCACTCTTAAAAGTGATCACCAAAGTAGGCTATACAGAATGACCCTCTGGAGCACAGGGAGAAAAATTATAACTTGAATTTACATTTAAGAAATAAAGGTAAACTATCAGCCAAACTTGGTGGTGCACACCCATAATCTCAGCACTCCAGAGGCTGAGACAGGACTGCTGTAAATTCAAGGCCACCCTGGGCTACATAGTAAATTCAAGAACTGAACTGCATAGTAAGACCCTGTCTCGAAAAAAAAGGTAAGCTGTAAAATTATTATATGAATACTGAAACGCTTTATATCACATAGATACATGAGTTTTGAGGAAGAATGAGATTGATTTGACAATGGCACTTTTATTAATTAGTATAACATTTTACTGTTTATATGAGCCTAGTAGTTTATAGATATTACTAAATCTGATTTTACTAAACTAATCTTTTAAAATTGGTCAGAGAAATACAAAGAAATTTCCTACAAAGAAATACTGGCAAGTGTATCAAGAATGGATCGGATTGCACCAAGAATAGTGGGCTGTAGATGTAGCTAAATGGTAGAGCATTTGGCTAGCATGTCTGGGGGATTGGTTTTAACCCTGAGCACCACAGAAAACAAAACAGCAGCAGCAACAACAACAAAAAAAAAAAAAAAGAAGAAAAGAAAAGAAAAATGTTCCATGTTCTGAGGATTATCACTAACTTTATCTGCTACTGGAACCCAATATAATTCCTATAAATCTTAATTTCATTCTTTTATCCATTAATCTCTTGAGAACTATTAGTGATTTTCCTTTTAATTCACTCTCCCTCCATTTTTAATGTATACTTTGAATAGAATTCAAGCTTTTATTTTTTATTTTTTATATCAGATTTTTTTATTGGAACTTTTTAGGTATACAATACAGTTACATTCATCATTGGGACCTTGCACCTTTACATTACAGGTCTTGGTTCTCATTTTTTCCCCATATCCCTGCCCTCCCTTTACCCCCTTTTATTTTTTACTTATTTTATCTTGGTACTGGGGATCAAACTCAGGATCTTGTGTCTGCGAGCCAGGCGGCAGAACCACTGAGCTAAATCCCCAGCCCAAATTCATGCTTTTATTATCTGCAGCAAAGATTACTACAACACTCTGATTTAGTTTCCTTAGACTCAACTTCTGCTCCCAAATCAAACCACATAATAGAGACTGAATACCACTGACAAAATATAACTCTGATCACATTACTCTTTCCCCTCAAAAACTAAGCATACACCCTCCATTCAAACGTCACGATAATACGACATCTTTAAGTCTTATTTACCTCCCATTTCTTCAGAGATCCTAAGAGCCAAACTAGACTCCCTGGAACAGAGTATGATTTCCCATTTTCACCCCTTTGCCTGGAACAACTTCCCTCCCAACTCCAACTCTCAAAATTCTGCCCTTTCTTGATATCCATTAAACTTCTTCCAATAGCTGTAATTTTTGGCCCTCTTTGATACTGTTTATATTATCTTTGTCATCATCTGAGTTGCTACTGTTATCCTCATCTTCCAATTACAATATTTTCTTTATTCATTTCATTTTTTGTAATATATCTCCTGGAATTCTCCCGTCTCTGGTATTTTAAGATGGAGGAAGTGAAATCTTGGTTTTGGATATCTAGGTCAAAATCCTAAAGATAAAGAAAAAGAAAACATTCCTAGAAGCAGAATCTCACAGTGGAAGGGTGAATCGAAATGAAGGGACTTCACGGAGGAGGCAAAACTGGCAGAGCCAGGGCTTTAGTCAGGGCACAGTTGCTTCTCCACTCCAGTTCAGGGCCAGTGATGATAGAAAGCACTGCCTTTTATTTTACATTTCTCAAATGATCTCAGCACCCAGTCCTCTTTTGATCTCAGACTGTCACCTCTACTGATTTGTAAGTAAAATTTTGATAACTCATGCTGTGAATTTTATTTTTGTGATGTTGGAGATTGAACTTAAGGCATTGCTCATGCTAGACAAGTGCTCTAACAATGGGCTATTCCCAGCCCCTGAAATATAATTTTGATGCTTTATCTTATCTCAACTAGAGCAGTCATCAAAAATAAAGGCTGTTTTCTGCTTTCACTGTCGCTCTGAAGTCACTTAATGCAGTTCCTTGCAACCAGTAGGCATTTAGAAAATATTTGTTCTAATGGATACAATAGTAACATTTTCTGCTTATTTGTATAAAGTTCAATAAATTTATTACAGGCCTGGTAATTCCATTCTCAGCAGGCCATGTTTTATAAATTAAGAGATTTCACTGTACTACAACTGCCAGGTTATTCATGAAACAATAAGAATGTGAACAATATTATAACAATACAGGTTCGAAATACAGAAGTAAATTATGAGTCCATAGGTTTTTTATTTGGTAGGCTTCAAACACTCTAATAAGCACATTACCAGAAGTGAGTTTTGGGGTGAATGGATAATGTACAAATATGTTTTATGTAATGTAACAAATCTGTCAAAGAAAAGCGGGGTGGGGGGTGGGCAGTGAAACCTGGTATTCGAGTGTTTTCTGAATTGTACAATTTAAGGTTCTTAGGAATCTAGAACTTAAGACTGGGGTCATTTTGTTTGGGATCCCTTAAAGCTAAAAACCGAGGATGAGGTGCCCAGGAGGAGCTCGTGGACTGCCGCTCTCTGGTCCCGGAAGCAACTCACCCAGCCCTAAAATCCAAACTTTGGTGCCAGCCTGGATCCAGGGATATCTCTGCAGGGAGAGACAGCGCTTCCTCTCGCAGAGGCTGGGACTCAGGATATGAATAAGGCCCTTCCTGCATCTCTACCAGGGGTGGTTGTGGCCAGGGAGATCATGGAACATAGTCGTCCTCATCTACCACTGTTCCCTTCCCTCCTTAGCCTAACCTAAATCTCGCCCGGAGATGTCCGGGCATCTGGGACAGAAAAGGGAGGTGACTGGGGGATGGCTTTGGACTAAAACTTACACGGTGGTGACCAGAACCCAGCGAACGCACGCCTACAAAACCAGAAGTGTATCACATCCGCCTTCCGCATTGCATGGAGCTTCCAGACCTCTCTAGGACGGAGAATTTGCCTTCGTTTCCCACTTTCTGGGCTCTAAACTGGCTCTGTGCATCTGGAGGTTGGCAGAACGTTTTGGGGCCGGGGGTGGAGGTGGGGATATTAAGTTTCCCTGGATACTGCCCTGCACACTTACATGTTTCTTGATAACAGTAATTGTAATAGTTATAATTATTACAGAATAATAACACTTAGTGATTGTGTGTCTGTGGCTAAGAACCTGAAACAAGGGTGTAGACAGGGAAAAATCAGGATGGATAGTTTCATAAGCCAAAGTGGTTGATTCCTTTGGGAACCTGATTACTGTATTGGCAGTTGAGCAGGCAATATTTTTTCTTTTTAAAAGTATGTTTTTATTGGTACATTTCAGGCACACATAATGAGCACATTTATAATAGGGAATTTGTATCTGTACATGACATATCCTGATTCTTATTTTTCCCCATTCTCTTACCCTCCCTTCAGCCTCTTTTCCCCTCCTTATTTATTTCAATTTTTTCCTTTTCTCATTTTTTTTTCATCTCTCCCTGTAGGTAACCTTGGTCTAAGGCCCCTGTTTGGTGTGCCAGCTGTAGGCAAGCCCAGTCCCGAGCCCAACTTACCCAGCCAGCCTTGCTCGCAGGCCTAGACCAGACACTGACCCCGGGGGAGGGGTGGGGCGCAAAGGAGATGAATGACAGAGACACAGAGTCAGCTTAACATGCGGGGCGGCCAGAGGACCAAGCCCTTGCCTTACCTTGCTTGTAGTCACCCTAACACAGACATAACCAATCAAAGTAATGCAAGATTTATCTGGTTTCCAATATCCATTAGCATATTATCTGGTAAACAACTTAACCTCAGCTGTTTTAATTTTTCTCTAAAATGCAGTCACACTTGAGTACAGCCTTTCTCCTTTGTGCTCACAGAGGAGACCAATTAGGCCTTAATTCTCTTCTGGTCCCGAACATCCCCTTCTTCCATTCCTGGTTTCTCTACTCATTTGAAACTTTTCTTTCCATTTCCCAATAGCTATTACACAGTTTTGTCCTTATTTACACTTTTGGTTTCTCACACCAGAGAGACAATGCAGCATTTAAATAAGTGTGTCAGATTTATTTCATTTTAGAGTATTGGCTCAAGATCAATCCATTTAGCTAGAAATGTCTCAAGTTTATCTTTCATTATGGCTGAGTATATTCCATTATATTAAAAAATGACATCCTCTTTATTCATCAATTGATCCACATTTGGATTGTTTCCAATATTTAGCTATTACAAATTGTACCGCTATAAACATGGGTGACCATATATCACTGTGGTTTGAGGCTTTTAATGTTTTTCTTTTTTGGGAAGCTACCAAGAGAGGGAGGAGCTGAGTCAACTGGAACCTCTAGTTTTAATTTTTTGAGGAATCTCCACTTTGATTTTCAGAGTGGTTGCACCAGGCTTCACCCCACCAACTGAGAAGAAGAGTTCCCTTTTCTCCACAGCCTCACCATCATTTGTTATCTGTTGATTTCTTGATGGCTGTCATTCTTTTTAGAGTGAGATGGAATCCCAAATTGTTTTAATTTGCATCTCTCCAATGACCAGTGATGTTAAGCAGTTTTTTTATATATTTATTTGCTGCTTTTACTTCTTCATCTGAGAAGAGTCTTCATTTCAGATGCCCATTTTTGGGTTGGGTCTTTAAATTTGGAGGGGATCTGATTTTTTCAAGTAATTTATATATTATACATAAATAGTCCTTTGTCTGAGGAACAGCAGTAAAATTTTATTCCCACACTGTGCATTGTCCCTTCACTCTGGTTTCTGTTGCTGTGCAGCAGCTGTTTGATAAGATGAGATCCCAGTTGTTGATTCTTTGTACTAGTTCCTGTGTGATTGGGCTTTGTTCATAAAGTCTTTACCTACAAAAATGTTTTCAAGTGTTCTACCCAATCTATCTTCCAGACGATTTAGTGTTTCTATTTTAATATTTGGATCTTTGATCCATTTCAATTTTAGATTAGTGTGTGGTGAAAGATATGGGTATAGTTTTAATCTTTAGCATGTGGAAAGCTGTTTTTTCCAGCATTTTTTTTTTCTCTTGATACCAGGGATCAAACTCGGGCCCTTGCACTTGTGAGGCAGGTGGTGGAACCACTGAGCCAAATTTCTGGCCCTCCAGCACCATTTTTCAAAGAGGCTATCTTGGGCCAGGGATTTGGCTCAGTAGTTCTGGTGCCTGCTTTGCAAGCACAAGGACCCAAGTTTGATCCCCAGTACCAAAAAAAAAAAAAGGAGGCTATCTTTCTAAGTGAAGGTGTTTGGTTTCTCTTTCACAAAGATAAGGTGGCTGATAAAGTGGAATTGTTTCTGCATCTTCTAGTCTGTTCCCTTGATCTTTGTGTCTTTTTTGTGTGTCGGTACCATACTGTTTTTATCACTGTAGCTTTGTAGTATAATTTCAAATCAGGTATTGTGATGCCCCCTGCTTGCCTTTGTTGCCTAGAACTGCCTTTGCTTTTCTAGGTCTCTCCTGGTTCCAAATGAATTTTAGGATTGTTTTCCCTAATTCTGTGAGATATGCTGTGGGAATTTTGATCAGAATTGAATTAAATCTGTATAACAGTTTTGAAAGTATGGACATTTCCACTATTTGGTTATTCCTACCCAAGAACCAGGAATATCATTCTATTTTCTTATTTCCTCTTCAATCTATTTTTTCAGAGTACTGTAGTTTTCAATGTAGAGGTCTTTTACTTAATTCCTTAGGTTGATTCCTATTTTTTTCCTTTGGATGTTATTATGAAAGGTGTTTCCCTGATTTCTCTCTGAGTGAGTTTGCTATTCGTGTACAGAAAAGCTAGTGATTATTGAATATTGACTTTGTCTCCAGCTTTGCCAATGAATTTGGCTATTAAGTCTAGAAGTCTTTTGGTGGAGTTTTTGGGGTCTTCTATGTAGAGTATTGTGTCACCCACAAATAATGATATTTAACTTCTTCCTTTCCTATCTTTATTCCTTTTATTTCTTTCTCTTGTCTAACTGCTCTGGCCAATGTTTGCAGAACTATATTGAATAAGAATGGTGACAGTGGATATCCTTGTCTTATTCCTGATTTTGGAGTGAAAGCTTTCAGTTTTTGTCTGTTTATTATGATGTTGGCTGCTGGTTTGTCATAGATAGCTTTTATCAGGTTGAGATAAAGACCATCTATTTCAATTTTCTGTAGAGTTTGTTTTTAATCAGAAATGGGTGTTGGACTTTGCCAATTGCTTTTTCTGCATCTGTTGAGATGATTGTATAGGTTTTGTTCTTGGTTCTGTAAATATGGTGTATTACACTTTTAAATTTATGCATGTTGAACCATCCCTGCATCCCTGGGATAAATCCTACTTGGTCATGGTGTGTAATCTTCTTGATGATCTTCTGCATTCTGTTTGCCAGTATCTTATTGAAGATTTTTGTGTCTATGTTCATTATGGAGATGAGCCTTTAGTTCTCTTTTTTGGTTGGATCTTTTTCTAGATTTGGAATCAGGGTAATGCAAGTAGAATAACTACCACTGCCTTTTTCCAGGCTCCTGTCACATGGAGTATTGTTTTTCATCCTTTGACTTTCAGTTTACGAATTTTTTAAATTAAATGTGTGTCTTGTATGCAGCATATTGTTGAATATTGCTTCTTGATCCATTATACCATTCTGTTTCTTTTGATTGGTGAATTGAGACAATTTATGTTGATGGTTATAACTGATATGTATTGACTTATCCTTGTCATGTTATTTTCCTGTTGTTGGGTCCCTTTCCTTCTCTCTGTTTAATTACTTGCCTTGCCTGGTAGATTCATTCTGTTGGGGTTCATGAAGCTGTAATTCTCATTATCTTTTTCTAGAATATCCTTCAGAATATTTTGGAGTGCTTTTTCACTGTTAATGAATTTCTTCAGATGTTCTTTGTTGTCAAAGTATCATATTTTTCCATCAGTTTTGAAAGATAGTTTTATAGGATACATCAATGTTGGTTAAAGGTTGTTTTCTTTTGGGTCTTGAAATACTTCACTTCAAGCTCTCCTTGTCTTAAGGGTTTATGTTGAGAAGCCTGCAATGATTCCAATGGGTTTTCCTTTATATGTGATTAACCTTATTGCTTTGGGGCCAATGTTAAGATAGCACACCATTGCAGGGAGTGTCTGGCAAGGAAGTTACTCACCTCCGGGTGGCAGGAAGGTAAAGATAAAGGGGAAGGGGTTGGGGTCTCAGTATCCCCTTAAAGGCACATGCTCAGTGGCCTTCCTACTACTAGGCCTTACCTCCTAAAGATTCCACCACTTTCCAGTAGTCCTCTAGGCTGGTGACCAAACCTTTAATACATTGGGGAACACTTGCAGGGACACTTGCCAAAACCATACCACCTTTTGTCACTTCCCAGTTGCCCAGGTAAAGTAGTAGTTCATTACTTTTTTTCAGGTTCCAACTAAAAGTTGTCCCAATCTATGCTCTTTAACCAATGTTTCTTAAGTAGTTTAACTTCTCGTACACATGAAAGCAATCTTGAACTACAAAGGTGTATGCAGCAGTGTAATATTTTATTTCATTTGTATGTATCTATGTGGACTGCAATGGTGAGCACATGGGAAAGATTAATGAAATACTCAATCCTTTTGGAATAGTTACACACACATTTTCAGTTCTTTTGCAGGGGCCAGTATTTGCTTTATTTTTCTTCGGTGCTGAGGATCCAACCCAGTGCCTTGTACTTGCTAGACAAGTGCTCCATTATGAGCTATACCACCAACACATATTTTTTTAAAGCAACATACTTTAAGTTAAAAAAATCACAGCTTTTCATGTTGGTGGTTTTTACAGTGCCATCTTAATAATTGTTGAAGAAAATTGTGCTAAAAAATAAAATAGTAGCTAATGTTTCTTATAGAACCCCACTGTTTGTTAAGGTCAGGTGACTATTGGAGGGAAGTAGACTCTATTTTTTTGACACAGGGTCTTACTGTGCAAGCTATCTGGAGCTCTTTAGACTCTTTAGGGAGAACAACAGGGAATAAAAGAAAAAGACAGATATAGTATACCATTTACAGTGGGAGACTGGGAGGAAATTGTCTCTAGTGTACAGGCTTCCACAAACTCCACAGTGGGCCCACTTTTATTATTTACTAAGAAGCACAGGGGAGGGTATAGTATTCTATCCCAGGAACAGTGACTGTAGTGAAATTAGAATAGCCAGATAGGGACCAAGTTTAGTATCTCAAAGGGAAAAGTTAAGGTCCTTCTCCACACTGGGATGTCTGCATAATTTATTGCCCTCAGTAGGAGTTATCTTATCTCAGGAGTTCTGTTTATGGCTTTCCACACAGCCAGGAAGTCATACTTTTCTTTTCTCAAGGAAAGTTAATGCTGACCTTGGGCCTGCGGGGCCTGTAATCTGTCCCCTCACCAATTTATGTATATTATGGCTGGTCCTCAACAGTAACCCAGGCTAGCCTCAAACTCATTATGTAGCCCAGCTGGCCTCAAAGTCATGATCCTCCTGCCTCAATCTGTTGAGTGCTGATTACAGGTATACCACCATACTAAACTACTTTTTTTGGTTCTCTAAAAGCTTAGCTGTCCCTAGCAGATTTACTTCCCCCATAAGATTTTATATTCTCTAAGAATCTAGGCCAATGATGGTGAACATTTTAGGACGTTCAATGTTAACATCTGTGGCATGCACAACATTGGTTCACCACCCTTGATGGGCATTACAGAGGGTCACAACACCCTACGTATTGCTGTCCCATTCCTATCCATAGTGGGCTAGAGAAGTAGATTTTTTTTTCACACTGGGGATTAAACCCCAGTGTAGTTCACACTGAACTACATCCCCACCCCTTTTTATTTTGAGACAGGATCTTGTTAAATCCTAAATTTCCCAGGCTTAATTCTCCTGCCTCAGCCTTCCGGGGTGTTGGGATTACAGGTGTGTTACTATGTCTGGCTGGGAGTTGGACTCTTAACTGAATGATTCCTGTGGTCCTCACACTAGAGCAAATGGCCTGAGTCAGCTATAACTTGGACAAACTGCATTGTTGCCATAGTTTGCTCACCTCTGCTGAAGAAATTGTGTCTGCCCACTCTTAATGAGTACCAACTGTGAGATATTCTCAGGTGGGGAAATTGCAACTCAAGAAAGTTCTCCAAATTAATAGCTACCCTAGGATATTAGAAGAGCTTCTATGCAATGAAGCAAGTAATGTGTCACCTGTTGCCCAGAGACTCATCAGTAGAAACAATAGATAGACATCACTGGGGATAGATTTTTGTTAAACACAAGAAAATGTTCCTAAGTAGAGCTGCCCAGAAAGCAATGGACCAAGAAGTGCTTTTTTTTTTTTTAACCTCTGATCCTCATTTATTTCAGTGTGTCAGGGACACTGTAGACTAGAGGAATGGTGTTATGGTATGAAGTTGGACTAAAGCTATGATACTCAACAGGGAAAGACAAGGAAGGTATTACATCTCTGAGAAGCTGATATAGTTTTAAAAAACATAAAATGTATACTTTTGGTTTATCTTAACTTGAAATGACATTGAAAGATAGTATTTAATTTGCTTAGGCAATCTTTAAAGTTCCTTCCAAATTACTTTTTAAAAATTTCTTTTTGAGACAGGGTGGACATAGTCTTGACATAGTCAAGAACCATCACAGGGATTTGGAACAGGCTGGGCCCTTACTTGCCACTTATTAAAAGTCTGATTTATGTTTTCTTCTGGGACAGCCACAGGTTGAAAAACCATTTTTCCTATGAACCATGATTCTTCCCTTGGGCTTATATGCTCCTAATAAGTAACTAAAAGCAGAGAAAAGCTTGACTTTCATTTTGTATATAAATCTTGGTTTAAATCTCTTCTTAGATTTTCATAGGAATATGTTGATCACTTAGGGAATGTCTGCCTAGGAGCTGGCTGATCTCATTCTTATCCAAGACAGAGGATACCGAGATAAAATGTTTACAGGGACTTTACCCTTCAATACATTGTTCTAAACCTGTGGTCACCTGGATTCCAGGATTCCTGGATTCCAGCCATGTGACTGAGACCACCATAGACAAAGACAATCCTTTTTTGGGAATGAAACCATCCTTCAGCCACAAAGATTCCAAAACTATGACACTAGGATGGAGATAATGATCAACTGATTCTAGCCCATGAGCTAATAGTCCTTGAATACTAGCTGTTTGCCTTTGTGGGTGGGCCAATCTGAACCCCTGCATCAGCTACCTAAACTGAAATCCTATCTTCCCTCTAACTTTCCAATTAAAGGGTTTTCTCCTGTAAATTTGTGCTTTAGTCTTAATTTCCATTTCTACTAAAACAAGAATCCATGCTGGCTGGCAACAAGGTCTCACTATATAGCATAGGCTGGCCTCCCACTCACGATCCTTCTGCCTTAGCCTCCAGAGTGCTGGGATTAAAGGCATGTGCCACTACACTGTGCTTTTCATCCTTTAAGAGGATAACTGTCTCACAAATCTAGTTCCTCTACAACCCATCACAATCTGTAAAGGATCTAGGCATACCACACAGTCACAGTGCCTAATGGTGTCTGTCCTAGTCCTTTGCCTACACAGCCTGTCTGCATAGTTGAGTCTTTCTAGCCAGGAGCACAACTGTTTTCAGTCTTAGTTCTGTCTCTTCCATTCCAACTTAACCTCATTCTCTCCCGCATTCCCCAAGATCCTTAATGCTGCGACAGATGTGGAGGGTCAGTGATACTGGTGGCAAAAGAATTTATGAAGAGTCAAGGAATATAGGAAAGACAAGTTTATTCAGATCTGAACACACTGTCAAGGGGGACAGCAGGGAAAGTTTCCAAGAGAGGAATCGCATGTTAAGTGTGAGAGGTTATGGTTTTTGTAAGAAAATGAAGATGTGGGAAAAGATCTGAGTTGGCCAATGGAGATAGATATCCTAGATACATTTTTCCAGAGCATGCTGTTTTTTTTTTTCTCATTGAGTTTATTGGTACCGTTTAGGTATACAGTACAGTTACATACATCATTGAGGATACCTTTACGTGACAGGTCTTGGTTCTCATTTTTTCCCCTTATCCCTGCTCTCTTCACCGCCCCCCTCCTTTCCCTATGAGCATGCTGTTTCTTGTTACTCTTTCAGAAACACTTGTTATAACTGAAGTTGTACATCAAAGTTGCAAACTGCCAAGGTCATTTACTGGCGTTTCACAGAAGCCCATTTAGTCTCTATACACATTATTTGAGAGAAAATGGGTCAGGGCTCATTGGGATGACTAGGTCTTTTTTATCATGTTTACTCAGGATTAGCACAATACCTCCCGACTATCCAGATAAGCTCGGTAGTATTGTGTCAAAAGAGAAATTTGGGTGTTGAGAATTTTAATCCTTTTGTCACATTTAATAGGTTTTGATCCCAGAACTTCATGTCCTCCAATCATCAAGGTGCTATTAGTCAGTGATATTCCACACTCTACGTATGCACCCTTGAGCTAGTTCCTCATTGGCCAGCTCACGGAAGCCGGACCATTAGGTAGCCACGCCTCACCCCAAACACTTGCCCAATTGGGCTGGCCACTTCCGTACGCAGTGGTGGCTGGCGTCAGGGAAGGGTTGGGGGACAGTTTTCCCCACGTTAGTACGTCATTATTGGTGTAATGGCTAGAAGCGTCCATCCCATCAGCAAAGGGCGGTGCAGCTGCTGAGGAACGTAAAGAAGCCAAGTACGGTAGACAGCCTCCGAGACCTACTAGACACCTGCCTTTTAAGCGGGGGCCCTTACTCGGCACCTTTATCCGGGACCCCACTTCAGGGTCCTCATCCGGGGAACCCCCGCAAGAAAAATCATCCGGAGGCCCCCCCCCCAGGACTCTCATCCCGGCAGCACCTGGGCTCGCATCCGGGGCCGGCACTCCACTGCCGGAAATGCCACTGAGATGCACCGCCCTCCGGCCGTCTAGAGCGGCCCCGGAAGAGCTGGCCAGGCCCCGAGCAGAAGTGTGCGGGTGACGGGACGGTAGCTAGGCCCGCCTCTCCGTTCGGGTGAGTCCCCCGGAAGCCGTTCTCGGGTCGCTGTGAGACAGGCCCCTTGTTTCGTCTCTCTAGAAAGAGGAGGAAGAGGCGCCGTGCCGGCCCTTGGCTGAAGGCGCCTTCTGGATCGCGTAGCGGCCCGCTGCGAGAACCCGTTTGTCTTCAGTCGTGGTCTCCCCGAAGCCCGGCAGATCGAGAGCCCCGCAGTCCGAATTCCGTGACCTGTCTTGTGTGCGCTGGGTCTGTACGCCCGCTTCGCACTTTGGGACCGTGCCTTTGCTTAAAAGGGAAGTGGGAGGAGGGCAGATTCCTAGTTTGGAGCCCCTTGAGGCCAAGCTAGAAGCCGTTTGAGGGCCCTTACAGAGGGTTGTGGGAGGATGTAAGTCTGTCTTGTCCTTGGGTTTGAAGGACACAGGTCAGACTCAATTGGAATCGCAGCTTTTCCTTGTGTTGCTGTCAGACTGCCCATCTAGTCGGACAGTAACGCAAGACTCCCTAAAATGGAGTCTTATTGTTAGCCAGCCCCATTTAGTAATTCGAAGTGTGCTGACGAATTGTTACAAAGTAATTCCTAAGGGCCCAGCTTTGGAAGAAACAGTGAGTAATCATACCAAGCATATTTCTCTGCATACAGACTTGAGCTTCCAAAGAAGGTTGTAAATTTCAACTGTTTTAGACGTTCCCCAGAAAGCTTTACACTATTCAACAGTACTTTTTTTTTTTTTTTTTTTTTTTT
>NW_022900929.1:591360-614772 GCF_012274545.1 Fukomys damarensis | reverse complement strand
TTTTTTTTTTTTTTTTTTTTTTTTTTTTTAATTGCTGTGTAGTTGACCAGCCTCGATCTTGGTGATCCGCCTGCCTAAGCCTCCCCAGTGCTGGAATTATAGGTGGTGTGTGCAGCATGCCTAACAAATTTTTTTTTAAATACCACAAATTCTGAATTAGTGGAGTTCAAATAAACTTGCATACTTGGACCTGATGATTTGGATCTGAAATATTTGAAGTTGAATAATAACTATGTTCCTTTCTGTTGTTTATTTTCGGTGGTTAATCATTGTTAATGAGCTTTTATTGAGTGTCTACAGTATGTAAGATATTTTCTTAAGTCCTGAGGATATGAAGTAATGTGATTTTTTTTTTTTTTTATCTTATTCCAATCATTTCTCCTAATCTCACCCTGCAGTGATGGTCATTGTTCTCCAGAACAGGGATGGAGGAACTGGCAGCCCAAGAAGCCACAGGATCACCAAGGGTCCAGTTTCAGTCTTTGGAGACCCAGTCTGAGTGTCTTTCCCCAGAACCTCAGTTCATGCAGGACACCGACATGGAGCAGGGACTCACTGGGGGTAAGGCAGAGAAACACTTGTGTCTAGGAGAATGGGAGCTTAGAGGGGCTCCTCCACCTGCCTGCTATGATGAGGTCAGCAACTTGAAAAAGAAAATGGCCCCCAGAGGGAGGACTGGGCAGGGCCCCTCTGTTTAGGACGGTTCATCTTTAATTAGTCACTCACTCTGTGGCTTTATGTCTTTCAGACTACCTTCACTCCATCCCAGTTACCACATCTAGAATAATTTCTGAGCTATGCTGCTTTTGCCACATCTCATAATTCTTGCTTGGCTCTCACCTCCTCTTAGATTTAGGACCTTTCCCAACCCTTGTTGGCTTCACTTAGTATCTCTTTCCTTGAGAACTGCTGCTTTGCCACTTGCCATTCTGTCGCAATTGCAGTGTTTGTGACTAATTTAGTTTTGGTCAAGAAAGCAACAGTTTAATTCCTTGTTTGAACACAATGCCTGTTTGAAAGGGATCATTTACTATAGAGTCACTTAATGCCGTGTATAGATAAGTTAGCCAGTTTTTTTTTTTTCTTTTTTTTTTTTCAAATTTGTTAAGGACTGTTTTCTTAGATTGCTGTGGCCAGCTCTGGGGTCAGAAATAATTGTGTGTCAGCACTACAGGAGGAGTGCCATGGTGTGTAGGGTGCTGTGGGGACATTGTGGGAATGTGGAAAGAATTGCGAAGAAACAGATGTCTGTTCCTTATCCCTGGAAGCCTTACACACTGATTGCTGAGACAGTGCCTATTTGTAAGACAGAAACTTAATGGAGTTTATAGAACCATGTCTGGGAAACTATTAGAAGTCTACTAAATAACTCTGGTCTTGATAAGTCACTACAAATCTTTATGCTTTGCCCATCACAGAGCAGGGACAGTACTTACCTTTCTGTGATAACAGTGTCAGGTTATGTGGATAAAGTGAAAAAGGAGATTTCCTAATAAAATCCTGTGTCATGGGCCTAAACACGCATAAGGTAGTCATGCAAGTACTAAGGAGGGACATAGTAGAGCTATGCAATACCTGATATATATTCCTTGGTTTTAGTAGAATATTGATGTGAAAGAGGGTCCCACTAACAGCCCTTGGGCTGGAGAGGCCTTTTGAAGGGAGCCCTGTGGAAGGGCTGCTCTTACTCTTGATCCTTTCTCCTCCCTCAGCTCCACCTGTTCCCCAGGTGCCTGCTCTTCCCCACGAGGGAAGCCCAGGAGACCAGGCAGCTGCACTCCTGACAGCCAGGTACCAGGTGAGCTGAGGAACCCTCTGCTTTTCTTCAGGGACTTTTGCTATTGATTGAGTGTGGCCTCTCTTTCAGTCCATTTCTTAAACCTTATCTAGAATTTTTTTCACTAGCAGATACCAGTTTGGGAATTGATTCTCTTCGGAGAACTGTACATCACACAAACCACTTTCCCATCTCCCTGACACCATGAGCAAATCTTCCTTGTCCATGGTGCTGTGATGGGCACTTAACTAGATATTTAAGGGTTGTGGGATCAACTCCCTATATTTTAATCTGTTCTTCATCTTCCCCAACATAAATACACACTGGAAACTCTCTCTGTCATCTTCATCTCCTGGCCATGGTGCTACAGTGGCCTCGTTTCCCCAGAGCAGCCAGGATGTGTTATTTCAGGAGTTTGTGACATTCGAGGATGTGGCTGTGTACCTTACTCGAGAGGAATGGGGATGCCTCGACCCTGTTCAGAGGGACCTCTACAGAGAAGTGATGTTAGAGAATTATGGGAACGTGGTCTCACTGGGTAAGGACATTCTTATAACTCAATTTACCTATTTGGATTTCTTTACTTGTTTCTGAGTAAATGTGAAGTCTCTGAGAAGGTTAGTAAAGTATGGCTCAGATTTCAGGTCTTAGAACTTGTGAATCCTCTTATCTTTAAGGACATCTCCTCTGGAAAGGATATTTAAGGTTGCTTGGGAGTATCAAGAGGAGACATTCTACTCTTTGTCCTAAGTTCATATTTTCTGCTTTTGGAGACATCTGTTTGTTCCCTTTTAGCAAAGAGAAACTTGCTCGTGCTTTGCTTAAGTTCTCACCGTCTCTTTTTCTTTTTCTTCTTCTTTTTTTTTTTTGGTTTGGAAGAGACTCTATAGAGTACTTTCCCAGCCCCAGCCAGGCTCTTTCTTCTCTGGTATCTTTGTCCTGTTTGTGAGAGTTTCCCATTTTCCTAAGAAGAAATGCTTTTTTAAAAGTGACTGAAACCCTTTTTGAATAGTCTCCTACCTCTTCAGATCCCCAGATTCATCTCCACACAAGTAAATTTGAGAAACTTGATTTAATAGTATGACTCACTATAAGTACATTTCATTGTTATCATGATGGTGAACCCAAGTAACCACCCACAGGGTAGAAGAAGTCTCAGGCATTTACCCCATACAAAAGGGTTAATTCTTGCTGGGCATAGTGGTACATGTTTGTAATCCCTGCACTTGGGAGGCTGAGTCAGGAGTATCACTGTGAGTTTGAGGCCAGCCTAGGCTACATAGTGAGTTCAAGGCCAGCCTGATGTCCATAGACCCTGTCTCAAAAAAACCAGAAAAACAAAAAAAAATCTTTAAACCATGTCTGTCCTTTGTCATTTTGAATGGTACAATAGGCAGCTAGAGTTAGGTACTTATAATGCATTTGACAAGTGCCAGCAGGGAGTTGTTGGTAGCCTCCTTGGTAATAGCATTGTTCCTCTCTCTCCCTCTGTCTCTCCGTCTCTCTTTCTCTCTCTGTCCTATCTCTGCTTCTGTAAGAGTTTATATGTACTTACTCTTTTCTTTCTTTTTTCATTATGCTTTGCCTATATTGGTGGAGTGCAGAACATTTCTGTTTCCTTGATTACACTTAGGATTCACTTGGTCATCTTAACTGTGGGGAGGAAGTCTGCCCACTGGAAAGGTTTTTAGTGTGTTTTCCATTCCTGGCTCTTTGATCTTTATAGGCATACTTCTTCGTCTTCCTACCACCCGGATTCATTGTGTGAATTCCTGCCCAGCTCTGAGTCATACCCAGGCAAGTGCTTTCTCTGGAGAAACACTTGCAGTACTTTCAGCAGGAATCTCCAAGAGATGGCCCAAGTGTCGGCTTTCCATCGGTAGTCCTCGTCCCTGCTCGGAAGCTCCTTTTGCACAATTGTAAGACATTAAACTTGGTTGATGGAATAGATGCTCCCTGGAATACCACCACTGTGTAAAATTGTAGCTTCTCAAATGACCTTTGTTAAATTTATAAGATGAGTTGAGGAAGCCTTTTCTGGCAACCAGATGCATTTTGAACCCAGTTCATTCAGAAACCACACTTGGTGGTCAGATGCTTATGTTCTGAGAAACTGCAGAGTTCAAAAGTTCAACTTCACCTCTTCACATGTGGTCTTATGTTAGAATGTGGCACATAGGGTGTGTGCCCCCATTTTCTGTAGTGAGCAGGACCTGCCCCTTGTGTTGCCTCACTCTCCTGTGACCCCTGGGATTTCCTTATGTTTAACAACAGGGTTTTCTCCTTCCTTCAAAGGCCGCCTTCCTCCCACTGACTCTGTGGTGCTATACAGATTGATGTATTTATAGTACCTTTCCTGATTAAGTGTTCCTTAGCACTGTTTGATGGAGGGGAAATGGGAGGGCAAAAGAAGTTAAATCTGTTTTTTTTTTCAGGGCATCAACATGAATGTATATTTAATAACTTTGTAAAATGTAAAATTATATATATATATATGTATATATTAAAATTGTAACTGTTGTCAATTCTACTTAATTACAGAATTTCCAACATTAATCTGTCTAATTTTTGGAGTAAAGAAACTTCATAGCAAAACTTATAAACTGTGGTATAATGTTACCTAGTAGTACAAAATGCAGTGAGACTGAGCTTTATTCCATTTTCCACGTCATCTCTCCGCATACACACAGGACACACGTGCACATTTTGACATACCAGGTGCACTACAAGTAGCCCACCTACTCATGCTGCTTTTGTGACAAGGTCAGCAGAATCTCCTTAGAAATTGTTTTTATGGGAAGCCATTTTGTATTTGTGGGCTCAGTGAACTGCACCTGAAATTTATACTGATTTTCCACAGAATGTTCTGCTATTTACTATTTACTGAATGTTATACTGTTTGTGATTGTAACAGAGGGCTTTATAATTCAGTTCCTAACTTACAGTCCCATTTACAGTTCACATCTTTTTTCCCATAGCAGTAGCTCTGAACTGTATTTGCCATAGACATTAGAACTTTGGTCCTTTGGTTAAGTGCTTTCACTGTGTACTAGTAAATGTACAGAGTATGAACAGTCTCAGCAGAGCCAGGTGTGGTGGTGCATGCCTGTGATCCCAGCACTGAGGAGACTGAGGCAGGAGGATTGCTGAAGGTTTAGGGTCACCTGGGCTACAAAGTTCAAGGCCAACTACATAGCGAGACTCTGTCTCAGAAACGCAAAACAACAAAACAATCACAGCAGAACTTTAAGTGCTTCCATTGGATAGTAGTAAATATGCAGAATAGGAATAACTAAGTGAAAAGTGTATAATAAGTAATTTTCACTATTAAATTTTAAAAGAAGCATATTTGTGTTGTTGACAATGAATAAATAACTGGCCCTTTTTTTTTTTTTTTTTTTTTGAGACAGGGTCTTACTATTACTATGTAGTCCAGGCTGGCCTTAAACTGACTAGCCCTGGCTAGCCTGGAACTTGCAGTGATCCTCCTGCCTCAGCTTCCTGCGTCCTGGGATTACTGGTGTGTGCCATCACGCCTGGCAATAACTGGCTTTTGTACCCAAAAGAAAATTGCCATAAGTGCTAAAGATTTTGATCCATAAAGTTGGGGTGGGTTGCACTTTATATGGGTCATTGTGGCAGGTGCTCTATAGTAGGTGGCATTAGAAACAAACATCCAAATTCTAGTTGGTGATAAATGAGTCAGTAGGTCAGGAATGTTTTACACATACCCATGGCTTTTTGAAGTTGGTGTTATGGAGTGCAGCAGTGATTTTCCACAGAATGTTCTACTATTTACTATTTACTGAGCAATGTATTACTAGGTAGTATGTTTTTATAACACTTAATCCTTATAACTCTGTGAACAGAAGATACTATTCTTGCTTTGTGTCTGAGGAAATTGAGGCTCAGAGAAGTCAATGGGATTAGGATCCATATCTGTCTCTGAAGGTTGGTTGTACTCTTTTCTACTCTTGTGCTCTTAGGATAATAAGTGTAGACATATGTGACATATAAAATTTGTTTTTTTTCAGTACTGGGGATTTAAGGGTCTTCACGCTGTCTTACATTCCCATCCTTTATTATTTTGAGGCAGGATCTCCCCAAGTCACTAAGTTACTGAGGATGGGCTTGAACTTACAATCCTTTTGCTTCAGAATTTTAAATGTTTTTAATGGGTTATCTGTACTCTGATAAAAAGAAAAGTCAAGGGCTAGGGATTTGGCTCAGTGGTTCTGCCACCTGCCTCTCAAGTGTAAGGGCCCGAGTTCGATCCCTGGTACCAAAAAAAACAAAAAAAGGTCAAAATGACCATGATGAGTTGGACACACAGACCAGTTTATACAGTTTAGGATCAGAAAGACCATTCATACACAAAGTAAAACTATCTAGGAATATAGTCTAGTACAAGAGGTATCTGTGGAAGAGTGCTGTTGCTCATTGTGGTTGCCCATGACTAACCCTAGCTCCCGGAGAGGCTGAGGCAGAAGATCACATGTTTGAAGACAACTTGGCAACTTAGTAGTTTTTTTTTTTCTTAAAAAAGCCTGGGTAGGGCTGGGGACTTAGCTTAGAGGTTCTGCTGCCTGCCTTGCAAGCCCAAGGACCTGAGTTCGATTCCTGCCCCCCCCCAAAGCCTAGGGATGTAGCTCAGTGCTAGAATGCTTGGCCTAGTGTATGAGGCCCAGTTAGAACCCGCCCCCCAGTGCTAAGAAGACATTTTATTTGCATATTTATTTGCATATTTATTAAGGACCATGAAGGGAAGCATGAAGCTTCCAAATTGCAAAAATTTTTAGCACAATTCTGGTAAAAACAAGAAGCCAAAAAAGTAAAATTTAAATGTTATTTAATTTTTGTGGTGCTAGGGATTGAACATATGGCCTTGTGCATGCTAGACAAGTATTGTACCACTGAGCTACATCTCCACTCCTTTTTATTTTGAGAGAAGGTCTTACTAAGTGGCCTATTCTGGCCTCAAGCTTGGAAATCTTGCCACTTTTTTGAGACAAGATATCATTATGTATTCCAGGCTGGCCTTGAACTCACTATGTAGCCCAGGTTGGTCTTGAACTCACAGCGATCCTCCTGCCTCAGCTCCTGAGTACTGAGATTACAAACGTGCCACCACACCTGGCTTCAAATATTTTTAAAGACCATACTACAATAAAACTAATTAGAAAATGATTGAGATTTACATTAAAAAATTAAAAGATCTAATAAAAATGAATTAGTTTTAGAGGGGAAAAATTTTAAAGCAAGTACATATTTTGAAAGCAGAGTTTTGAGTTAAAATTTTGGAAAAAAGCATTCAGCTCATTGGCAAGAAAACTACCATTAATACTTTCTGTGACAGGCAATATGATAGACTGGAAAGACTGGACTGTAGAATCAAACTTACTGTGACTTACTAGCTATGATATGTCAAACAAATTAGTCTACACTTTTCTTCATCTGCAAAACATGAAAAATAATGTCTACCTTTTTGAGTTGTATTGATAATTAAATCAGATTATGTATATGAGTGCCTGGCTCATGCTAGTTAGTTAATGTTTTGGAATGCACAGAGAATTATATTTATGAGATTTTTCTAATGTAAATGAAAGTTTAGGGAGCATGTTAATTTTTTTTTTTTTTTTTTTTTTTTTTTTTTTTTTAGTACCGGGGATTGAACTCAGGTCCTTGTGCTTGCAAGGCAGGCCACTGAATCGCTGAGCTAAATCCCCAGCCCTAAAATTATTTCTTTACAGGGCTGGGGACTTGGCTCAGTGGTTCCACCTCCTGCCATGCAAGGGCAAGATCCCCCTTACCAAAAAAAATTTTTCTTTATAGTAGAATTTCCTCAGATTGTATATTGCTTAGACTATTGCCTAGGGGTTTGGATTTTTATTATTAAAAGATTTACATTTCTATGATACTAAATTATCTTGTAGATCCCTTTTAATTAAAGTTTCTATGGCTCGAAATTCTTAGGATCCTGGCTCTGTCTCCATGCTTTAATCACTTTTTCACTGTTATTTTTATTTTTACCTTTTATTCTATTGTTAATATGTTGATCTACTGTTATCTTTTTGTATGTGTTTTGGGGGAAGGGATGGGTTTTATTTCACTATCATTACTTTTTTGCTAGCAGAGTGTTTAAAGTCAGATTCCTAGTTTCACCAGCTATTGTGGCCTTGAGGAAGTTACTTTGACATCTTAAATTCCCTTTTGATGAAAATGATCATGTTTCAACCTTACAGAGTAGTGAGTATTAAATCATTGAATATTTGTAAAGCTCTTGGCATGGCACCCTTAATACTATGATGATACTTATGTTACAAGTGGCTTTAAACCTATTGAAAACCCTTTTCTCTCATCTAAGCTGTAGTCCTTGCTCTTAACTGCCTGTTAGACATTTTCTGTTATACTTTCTTCAATACAGAGTCTCAAACTACTCGTCCCACATGATGCAACCTTTTTTTGAGTGTGTTGTGCATTTGTATTTTAAATGTTACTATAAAGCAAATAGCTGGTTTGTCTTAAATTTTAAATGCTTCTTCATGTCACACTATGTATTATTTTTTCCACACTGGGGAGTGAATCTAGGTCCTCACACATGCTAGACAAGTGCTGTAGCACTCACGATACATATTATGTACACATGTATATAAGTGTGTATATATGCATGTATATGTATATATGTATGTGTGCTTGCATATGCACACGTACACGGGGTGCCTCAGTTTATTAACTTAATTCCATGATTCTGGTTGCGGAATTTGGTCCACGATTGTGGTGAATTGAGGTACTATTTTTGTGTGTGTGTGTGTGTGTGTGTGTATGTATATATGTTTTAGTGTGGGATTGAACCCAGGCCCTTGTATGTGCAAGGCAAGTTCTGTAGCTCTAGGTCATACTTTTTTAACCTTTTTCTTTTTCATTGCCTAGGATTGAACCAACCCGGGGCCTTGTGCATGCTAGGCAAGCCCAAGCCCTCCACTTCTGGGCTACATCCCCACTCTAGTAAAACTATTTTACTTGCCACAGAGGACTTTAAAAAGTGTCCAGAAGGAGAATTGACTCTGTTAATCCCCAGCTGGAATTCAGGAACATAGTAAATTTCTCTTATATATCAATTTTGACCTCTTTACTCATAGGCTAGCACATAGAATCTCAAGGGGTACCTATTGGTCATCACATTTTCCAGGACCAATGTGTTTTTATAAAATTGAGTAGCTCTTAATAGGTTGACACTTGGACACAGAAGTGGTACTCAATAAATAGCTAGTAAGCAGATCAAAAGAAGTGCAAGATAAGAGACACATGGTCCCTGCTGTGAAAAGTATAAATTGAGTGAGGATGATGAACCCTGAAACTACTTATTAAGAGTCTCTTTAATACCATTATGTGATGACATGTAGGATAAGGGGAACAAAAGTACATTTTGTAGACATTCAGTAAGTGCAGAGAAAGCTTTTTGGAGATGAGTGGCTTGAACCAGGCCTTGTATGTATACTTTTAGATGCTTTCTGGGCTCAATAATAAAGCATACTGCCTGTTACTTTAGCATTAAAAGAGAGGTCCATTATGCAAGCTTCAGAAAGTATGGACTTTTTGTGTGGGCTCTCCATTTCCTCACTGTTTATATATAAGAGGCACTCTGTAAATGTTGAATAAACAAGAATGTAAGCCTAATGGTAAGGTTGTCATTGACTGTTCAAGTACATAGAAACTAACTTTTCTTTCTTGAGACATATTTGTGCAACCCAATAAGATTCATTGGGGTGATTCAGTATATGTAATATATATATATATATATATATATATAAAAAGGTAATAAGCATTTCCATTTATTGTATATGTGCTGCCGAAGTGAGCACAGCATTTCCATTTTTTGAAACAATCTTTTTTTGTGTGGGGGTTACTCACATATTCTAGGCAAGCATTGTATCTCTGAGCTATATCTCTAGCCCTTTTTATTTTGGACAAGGTCTTGCTATGTTGTCTAGGTTGACCTCAAACTTATATCCAAGGTAATAAGCATTTCCATTTATTGTATATGTGCTGCCGAAGTGAGCACAGCATTTCCATTTTTTGAAACAATCTTTTTTTGTGTGGGGGTTACTCACATATTCTAGGCAAGCATTGTATCTCTGAGCTATATCTCTAGCCCTTTTTATTTTGGACAAGGTCTTGCTATGTTGTCTAGGTTGACCTCAAACTTATATCCTCGTGCCTTAACCTCCTGAGTACCTGGCCATGCCAAACTATAATAATCATTTTTCTGTGTTGGGAATCTCATACTCTTCTAGTCAGTTTGAATTACAGACTGTTTTAACCTGTTAGTTACCTAAATGTGCCAAAGAGGAACCAGCAACAGTCATTCCTTCATTCTGTTTTTGATTCTTCTTGTGAATTTTTTTTTTTCTTTTTTATTACCAGAAATCAAATTCGGGGCCTCATGCCAGCCAGGTGCTGCCCTGCTAAGCTACATTCCTAATGTTTTGGTTTTTCTTAATGAACTTCTAATTGTTTCTTGAGATTGGTTCTTGGAACATTAGTTCTGTCTTTGGTGATTTTGTTGCTACAGTTTAGCTTGCCAGGTAACAGGTGCTTGAGTTTCACCTTCCTCCAGTCCAGAAAAATTATATTTGATATTTGAGGGCCAGATCTTTACAAGGATTTATCTTTAGGCCACAGATGGAGGGTGAATGATAACTTCTGTGAAGACAGGTACACACCCATGCACAAATTTTCTTGTCTGAATAACGTTTAAATGAATGCTGCTGCTTGCAAGTTATCATCTTGCTGCTTAACACACCTCTTTCTAGAGCATAAATCTGAGCTCCTTGTAGAGGATCTTTGTCCTTTTCACACTCCAGGCCTTCCTAATAATGTCTCAGAACTTAACTTCTTTCTCTATTAATCATTAATTAAAAGAAAAAAATGGCTGTTGTAGCCTCTGGGGATAAATTGCCACATCCCATTTCCTTCTCTATGAGCAGGATTTCCAATTTCCAAGCCTGATGGGATCTCCCAGCTGGAACAAGATCTGCAGGTCTTTGATCTGGAAACTAAGAATAGAGAAGTCTTAAGAGGTGACTGTTCAGGTGAGTAAGTCAGAATCAATCACATGGAATTAGTAGGGAAGTAAAGTTGAATTGTTGAGTCAAATTGTGACTGCTTTGGTAGTCAAAAAGAAGAGCTCTGTTTGTTGTGAAATAGAGAGCTCCTGTCTTTACTTGTAGTTTAGATTGACCCTTTGTATTCATTTAGCTGTGCACAAGTTGTACTGGACTCCTATTCAAGTTGCTTACCTAAAATTCTTTTGAATTATTTCCCTACTAGCTGTTTTGAAATGCTTTAACTTGTTATCCTCTTTACCCTGCCACACACACTTCTAGTTTCTGCCACTCTGCAATCCTTTTGGATCTTACCAGGCTGCTCCTGTTTGTGCCCTTAATGTCTGCTGTTGAGATTTTGTGCTTGTTTTTCAGAGTAAATAAACTTCTTTTATGTTAGTAGATACTACGTTATTTAGTTTTCTTCTGAGTTTTTTTTAAAGTACAGGGTATAGATTACATTTGTATTTTCTATTTATATATTGTATCAGATGGAGAAACCAGAGAAGAGAACAAGCTGTTGATTCCTAAGCAGAAAATTTCGGAAGAAGTACATTCATACAAAGTGAGAGTAGGAAGACTCAAACAGGATATTGCCCAAGTTCCTGAGACTAGAGAAGTACATAAGTCTGAGGACAGATTAGAAAGGCTTCAGGAAATCCTGAGGAAATTTCTCTTCCTGGAAAGAGAGTTTAGACAAATAGCAATCAGCAAGAAAACTTTCACCAGTGAGAACAATGAATGTAATGAGTCCGAAAAAAGCTTCAGTCTGGATTCTACCCTTGATACAGATCACAGAATTCTTAGAATACAGAATATCGATGACAATAAGTATGACATGAACCTCACCCAGAACTCAGCTGCTGATAAACATGAACACATAAATCTACAACAGAATTTTCAGAATAGTGAATACAAAGAAAGTGTAATGGATCTCTCCCACCTTAGTAAATGGGAGAGCATTTCTACTGCTGAGAAATCTTATAAATGTGTTACCTGCGGAAAAGTCTTCCATCAGAGCTCAGCCCTTACTAGACATCAGAGAATCCATACTAGGGAGAAACCCTACAAATGTAAAGAATGTGAGAAATCTTTCAGTCAGAGCTCAAGTCTTAGTCGACATAAAAGAATACACACTAGAGAAAAACCTTATAAATGTGAATCATCTGATAAATCCTGTGAAAAGTCTGAGAAATCATGTAGTCAGAGTTCAGACGTAATTCAGCATAAGAAGATTCACACCAAAACCAAATCTTATAAGTGTAACAATTGTGAAAGAGTCTTCAGTCGTAGTGTACACCTTACTCAACACCAGCGAATTCACAGAGAGATGCCTTGTAAGTGTACTGTATGTGGCAGTGATTTCTGTCATACCTCATATCTAGTTGAACATCAGAGGGTCCACCACCAAGAGAAATCCTATGAGTATGATGAATGTGGTTTGGCCTATGTTAAACATCAAGAAATTCGTTTCAGAGAAAAGCCCTATACGTGTAATGAATGTGGAAAAGACTTCAGATTGAATTCACATCTTATTCAACATCAGCGAATTCATACAGGAGAGAAATCACGTGAATGTAATGAGTGTGGAAAAGCTTTCAGTCAAACCTCATGCCTTATTCAACATCACAAAATACATAGGAAAGAGAAATCATATGAATGTAATGATTATGAGGAAAATTTCATTCGCAGCTCAGATCTTACCCTGCAACAAGAAGTTCTCACCAGAGAAAAAGTCTTTGACTGTGATGCATGGGAAAAGAATTTCAGTCAGAGTGCACATCTTGTTCAGCATCAAACAATTCATACCAAAGAGAAACCTTACGAATGCAGTGAACGTGGGAAGACATTTAGTCAAGTTCAGTCCTCATTCAACATCTGAAGGTTCACACCAGGTTGAAGTCATGTATGTACTGAATGTGGTAAAGGTTCAGTCATAGCTCAGACTGTATTCAAAATCACAGTTCATGAGAGAAAGAGGGAGACCCTCTGAATGTGATAAATGTTGGAAAGCTTTTAGTGCTAAACTCTTAATTGGCTCATGCAAATCCATTTCAGTGAGAAAAACTATGAAAATACGGAACATGGTAAATTTATACTATCTTCATTCCTTAATCATAATGGGGAATTTGTACTGGAATAAAATTCCAATATGTGAAAAAAAAAAAAAAGGAACTACCTTGCTTCAGTATCAGATTCATGTCATGCAGAAAGCCTATGAGTTTAATAAATGCATGTGAGTGAGGAAATTCAATCAGCCCAATGCTCATTCAACATTAAAGAATTACCTAAAAGAAGTCATTTGAGTGTAGTAAATATGGCAGATCTTTTCAGTAAGAATTCATCAAGTCTTTGTTGTAATCAAAGTATACCAGATGCAAATGCAGATGGAGAAATTTGCCTCTGTACTTAAAGCTGTCTTTACCCAAAATTAAAATAGTGGAGAGAAAATTGTTATTACTTATGTATGATATTGTTAATATTTAGTCTCAATCTTTTTCATTGAAGGAGAATCTAGTCTCAACAATAATTTGGAATGCAGTCCTGTATGCTCATGGCATTAATATGTCCCAAGTATGTGTATTTTACTTATAGACCTCATTTAAGCTATTTTCATTTTAATATGGCCTATACACTTGTATTCATCCTGGAATTGGTTCTTTTTTTGGTACTGGGGATCGAAGTTGGGACCTTGAGCTTGCGAGGTAGGTGGTGGAACCACTGAGCCAAATCCCTGGACCTAGAATTCGTTCTTATTCACAGCTTTTCAAGATAGTCTTAATGCATCTTAAAGTATATACCAACTTCTGAAAAGTAGCTCATTTAGCTTTTTCTGCTATTCTTGGCCCAAGTTGTCTCAAAAACAGATTCTTAGGCCTGCTCTTTTCTGAGGACCCTACATCCCAATTTCTTTATAGCTACAACCCTTAGATTCCTACATTCCTTTATGAACTTTAAGATGGTGGCTTCCTAATTTTAAGCTTGTCACTAGCAGATATGCCATTCCTACTTGATGTTGCTGGTCTGGTATCTTCTTTCCTACAGTGAAGCATTTTTTAAAGAATTGGATTCTCACTTTCAGCCCATCCGTAAGTATGGAAGATTCAGACTTCCTGAGTTTGAGTTTGTGGCACACAGGTAAACTTTTTGAAGTGACATCCAAGCTTTTAGCTGCCTTGTCCACATCAGTAGCCCTCTGAAAGAGATGTTGATATCAGGGAGCCAGTAAGACTCCTGGTGGCCTAGCTACACTCATTCTGTGCCTGTTCTGCATGTCTAAGTTTAGAGTTCTCTTATATGCCTCTATTAAAGCCCAGAAAAATCCCCAGGTCTGCTTTTGATTGGACAAACATTATAAACATGTACAAGAAGCTATATACATAACAAAACTTTATACGAAAAACATACAATACAAAAACAAGAAAATTTTCAAAGTGAATATAAAATATGTGCTTAGTAATGTATCTAGGGACAATATTTTAGGAGAGCAGTAGATCTGTTCCTGCTAAAATTTAACCATTAGGACTGCTTTATCTGATCGGACTCCTCCCCAACTCCCTTTGTCAATTCAGGACACTATTTGAAGTTTGGGTCCTTTGTGTGTAATTATTTGTGCATCATCATGTTTTCGTTTGCTTTTGAGATAGGGTCTCATTTGTTGTCCAGGCTGGCCTTGAACTTCTGATCCTGCCTCAGTTTCCAGAATATCTTAGACTACATGTGTGGACTGTCTATAATTTTGTATTATAATGGGACTTACAGGTCATATGAAAGAACATGGCTTTTTTGATTAATGAAAGTGATCACAGATGTTGGCTCCAGAGTTCAGGATTATTGTCATATACCTAAAAAACAGTTCATGATTATTTAGATGTCAAAGCATTTAAATAGTTTTTTCCATCTTAAGCTTCATAACATTTTGTGAATAAGACAAGTGTTATTTAAAATTCTAGTTGTCAGTCCAGCAATTGAGGCTTTCGTAGTTCAGATGTTGTTAATATTCATTAGGGATCTGCAAAAAATATGTAAAAATACATTATAAGCCTCCTGTGGCTAACCTGTAGGATAGTTCTGCCACTATATTTTATGTCTTCCCATCAGCAAGAATAGGCTCTCATCAGGGCAAGGTAGGAGTCTAAATGAAATTGATATATAATTAATCTAAATGTAAAAAGCAAATGAAAAATGCATGTTTTTCTTTCTATCAAACATGTATTATCTTACAGAGATCAATAATTACCTCTGGTGATCATGAAACAGAGGACTAAGTAATCCCTAAATAACAAAATATGTACAAGTCACATGTATGCATTTGATTTAGGAATGTGCTTTTGTACCTCTACTTGAATAAAGATGTGCTTGATATTCTGAGAATCTGTTTCAAACAAAATCTGAAGGCCTCAGTCAGAAGCATTTGGGAATCTTGGAATCACCTTTCTGGGTACAACTCTTACTCCTTGAAGCTTGCTTCACAACAAGAGTGAATCACTTTTGAATTGATACAAAGCTTGCTTTCCACAGATCTCTAGAACTCAGCTGAATGTTTAGGATTTATTCATTTGGGATGTTGGTACACACGAAATAAGAGTGAATAGTTTGAGGTTTCAGTAGAACTTGGAAGAATGGTTTGGAATGTAAAACACATTTTTATTTTTATTTTTTGGTAACAAGAATTGAACTCAGGACTTTGTACTTGCTAGGAAGGCATAATGCCACTGAGGTACATCCCCAGCCCAAAACACATTTTTTTAAATGACAAGCAAAAATAGTCCAAGTAACTTAGCATTTTAAGCAGATAATTTAATCCAATTAATATGAGTTTGTGTTAGTCCTTTTGGTTTTCAAGAGTGAGGGAAGGGAAATCTGTATGGGGACACTAAAGTTTATTTTACTCTGTTTTAACCACCCATGGACATGCACATGTGTGTGTGTGCACACACGCACACACACAATAAAAAATACACAAAAAATATAATTCTGCAAGAAAGTTAGGTTTGTGTTATAGAGGGGCTGAGGTGTAGAGAAGTTATGATCTCATAGCAAGTTAATGGCTCAAAGTCAGATCTCTTTGATCCCCAGACTTCATCATCATGATGTTATTGGACACATTTTAGAACCCAGAGAAATTTTGATACCTTTTATTACATCCTCAGTGATTCAGTATCAATTTGTGATTAATCTCCAAGGCTCCCTCCCAGAGCTGACCAAGATTCTAGGAGAGAATATTGAGGATTTTCTGAGGAGCTAGTCCAACTTTCTTAGAGTAACAGTACCCATTGGCTGGCATTGGCATCTTAGTATCTTGCAATTGTAATGCTCAATGAGTAAATGGGTGAGGTTACATTTTCAGAATGGGAATCCCACTTTGTTAAGATGACTCCCTGGGGCCCTCCTCTGAATTTTCCTTAGTGTTGACAATGATAGGTTAACAAGTCAAAGCTCCCAGATTCTTATCTTCTGGAGTTACCCTTGCTCCATTACTAGTTTCACATGTCCATTTCTCAGTGCCCCAAATTTGTTATTTAATTTTTCTGCTAGCCAGAACTTGCTGATGGATATGCATTCTACTATTATAGCAGTGGAGCAAAGTGAGTAACTGTAAGAATCAAGTTTGATTCCTAGGCATGCAAAAGCATGGAAGAGGTAGACTGGAAAGACAGGGAGCAGTGGAAGAGGAGCAGTGAAAGTAAACAAAAGGAATAGAATGTCCAATCTACAGGTGAGAGCATGATGTTTTCAAGGAAATAGCTCTCTACCCAAAAGGCTTACCCTAGGAAATAAGTGGGCAACTGAGCAGTTATATTCACATCTTGGCTTCTCACTGGGGGTTGAACTGAGGGCTTTGTGCCTACTAGGCAAGTGAACTACAGCTGAGCTAAGTCCCATACCAACTGAGCAGGTTGAACATGTTCCTGCTGACTTGAACTACCAGTGATACATGCATGACTGCCATTAGGTGGCTTGTACAAGTGGTGGTATAAATGGATCTAATTGCTTTTTATCAGTTTTTACTAATAAAATGAATATGCCACCCAATGTGACAGTCATGCATGTACCACCAGTAGTTTAATCCACCTGGCAGTGAGATATACAAATTACAGCCCCATCATGAATGTGTTAAGGGCAAAGTTCAAAGGAGGGTCCCAGAGAGTCATTTCATCAAATTCCTCTTACCTCTGAAAATATAACCTCATCTGTTTACTCATTGAGTAATACAATTGTGAGATACTAAGATACAAGTGGTAACCAATTAGTGCTATTACTATAGTCGAGTAGGTGTACTGGTTACTTTAGTCAAATCAGTGACTGGAATTAGATATACCTTACTTAAGCTTTTTTGTTGTTGTCCTTTTTTGAGACAGGGTCTCACTATGTAGTTGAGAATGACCTGGAACTCACTATGTAGCCCAGGCTGGTCTCGAACTCACAGCGATCCTCCTTAGTCTCCCGAGTGCTGGGATTACAGGTGTGCACCGCCACGCCCATCTAGCTTTTCTTTAGTGTTTATTAGTGTGTGACTTTAACTTCTAATTTTCTTTTCTTTCTTTTTTGGTACTGGGGATTGAATGCAGGACCTTGAGCTTGCCAGGCGGGCACAATACCACTGAGTTACATCCCTAGTCCTAACCTCTATAATTTTTTATCTACATAATGGTGTTATGAAAGTTAAATTAGATGATTAATGTAGAGCACTGGTTACAAAGTTTTAAGTGGTCAGAAAGTTACAATAACCAATAAATTAGAAGAGCAACTATTAAAGGGAATTAATGAGCAAACAGACTGGCACTGTCTAAGGAGGGATACTGAGAATCTGGAGAATTTATACATAAATGGTAGGAACTGCTTCCTGACAGTCCCTGTCAGCAAACTGACATCTTGTCTCCTAACATTTGTATCATCTGGTATCTTACTTTTTTTGGTGTTGAGATAAAATACCCTACAGCCAAAGTTACAGGAAGAGAGATTTATTGTAGTCCAGTTTGTAGAGGTTTCAGTCCATAATTGGCTGGCTCCAAGGCAAGGTGGCATGGCAGAGGGACATCACAGAGGAGTGTGGTAATTCATGGCACGCAGAAGGCAGCAAAAGGAGTGAGCAGCAAGCAACAGCAGCAGTCCTTTTTCTTTTCCTTATATCCTGTCCAAGCTACCCAGTCTTAGGGTACATAGCACTCACCCAGCATCACATCCTAAATCCAGCGACCTCCCAAAAGTTCCACCTATGACTGCATGAGGCTTTTGGGGGGGGCATTATAAAAAATATATATGCACATATGATATAAGGTATCATATCTTGTACTCCCTTCAGAAGAACCCAAGAATAAGAATGATTTCCAATAGTGCCATGTACAAGTCAAGAAAACAATTACTAGAATTCTTGTTTTGCTAAGTCTTTGTATTTACTGTCTTTACTTTTAGATAATAGCCTTATATTTATTTCATTCATGTTTAGAAATTTACAGATTAGGGCACAGTTAGAAGCTGTGTGTTGTCTTTCCCCCATTTGCTCATGTAACAAGTTTCCACGTGGTCTTCCTCCTCAGTTCACCACCTTGGATGTAGGCAAGACGGGTGAGCAGGCCAGTGTTCACATGCTGTCTTTGGCACTTACTCTTTGCTGCTGGCATGTAAGACAGTAAAAACTACCAACTCCTAGGCTCATGAATATGACATAATGTCAGCTTAATTGTACCTTAACTGGTAGCTGCTTTACCAAATTTAACAGGAATTCCCTTATGAACAATCCTCCTCCTCCAATATCTCCCCCTCTCTCCCCTTCCTTCCCTTGCTTCAACATATCAAATATCTGTGGTGGTACACACCTGTAATCTCAGCATGTGGAAAGCTGAGGCAGGAAGATCACCATGAGTTCGAGGCCAGCCTGGGCTACGTAGCAAGACCTTGTCACAAACAGGCCTCTGGCAAGCCTCTACTGCTGGCCCTATAGGTGGTTTGAATTTTGGCTCCTTTAAGGCTTTTCTTCCCATATCAGCAAACGTAGAGGCCAGTCCTCCTGCTTGTTTACTTCAGGGAAAGCAGGGAGGGGCTGGGCTGAGGTGTAGAGTCCTGGCCTCTAGGAAAGGTGGTGAGCAGGACCCTGAGAGGAGAGACAGGTACTTGGTAACACTTGGTAGTATTAGTGAGAAAGCCAACAGCAAGTGAACCAGACTCTAGGTCCACTTAGACAGTGAAGGCAGGTACAGAAATTCTTCCCACAGTCCCTGAATCTCCCCTTGTGGAAGCTTGAAGAATCGAAGAAGCCCCTACTGCACCTCTCTCTGAACCGGATTCCACACTGTCTACTTCAGAAAGCATCACGGTCAGGTCTCTGAGCTGTAGGGACGGGGCACCAATGTGTATGCAAAGGACCCCAAGGTCCTGATGTTTCCCCAGAGGCCTAAGAGCCCCGCCTCAGAGCTCGTGGTGGGAGGATTCCCTCTGAGAGGTCTGTGCCATTGTGGGCACATTCCAGCTGCTGTGTTACAGTGGGTTGCGGGAGTCTGATCTGGGTTGGTCCCGGCTCTCGTGGGCTTCAATGCAGCCAGCTCGCAGCTCTAGTCGGCATCGCCCATTCCGCCTGAAAAGAAAAACAGAGCTTGTAACACCCCCTCTTGAGCTGGAGTTTGTCCTGAGATGAAGTGGCTGGTGAACTGTTGTGAACTTCTTTTAGAGACAGTCTGGGCCTTGGAGCTGCTTGGGGATTGGGCACAGTCCCTGGAAAGGCTGCTGAGCGGCTATCCCTTACTTAGTCCGTGTGTCCAGCCCTGAGCAGGCACTTTGGAAGAGCACGGCTGTCATCTACACAGTTTATTTGTCCTTCCAATTATGGCTCCAGGTCAGATGTTCAACATTCAACTTAGATTTAGAATTGTCTTGGTGGGAGACCACTTTTAAAAAAAATTGAATCTCTTTTATATGTAAATAAAGCCCGAGGCTGTTTCCCCTCCTGTGGCAGAACCACTGTGAGCATCTGTGAACTTGTTTGGTGTTTGGAAAAGCTCATTAAACCTTTTGCGAGTAAATAAATGAATGGACCCAGCCACTAGTGTCCCATATTCCTACCTTCTGTACCCATACTCTACTTCATCCGCAGGGAAGATGCACTTTCTACCCAAGGTACAAACTGAAAGAGGGGTGTCTTGTCTGTGGAGTACAATGAACAGGCCAGCTACCTGCTGATGAAAATGAGGTTAAACTACTCTATCAACAGCTTCTACCTCAGTTTGCCATCCCACCATTACCTGATGGATAGCCATTTAAAAGGGGTTGGATTATATAAGTGGAGAGCAAAAGTTTAGGTCCACATCATGGTTTATGTTTGGGGTTTTTCTTTGATACATTAGGCTTGTATGTGTTCAGGCTAATTTTTTAGTTTTCATGGAGTAATTATTAGTAGGTGCTAAGACTAAGTTGAGAGGAAACCTCATCTTAACCTACCCACAGACTTAAAATTAGAAGAAGACTATGGGACAATAAAGAGTATTGAAGTTTTCAAGAGAGCAGTGTGAACTGAATATTGGCTCAGATAATTTTAGAAAGGCCTGAGTTTGGCTGCACGTGGTGGTGCATGCCTGTAGTTCCAGCATAGGGAGGCTGAGGCAGGAGGGTGGTCAGGCGTTTGAGGCCAGCATGGGCTACATAGTAAGATCCGTTCTCAAAGGGGGAAAAAAAGTCATGAGTTTAACCTTAAGAGAAAGTAAAACAGGGATCAGGTTTAAAATGAGGGGGAAGGCTTTCTCACGGGCTTCCTGCTGTTAGTCTTGCTAAGAGGCCATGTGCCTCTCAGTCTCCCTAAAAGGCTTATTTATTCATGTTAATTCTTAGCAGCTGCTGGATTCAGTCTGTACTCTATGGACCTACATTCAGGGTTCCTCTGTCCTGAGGGCCTCGACTCTAAAGTACTTCAGTGTTCCTCAAAGGCAGACTTAGTAAGACTGCTCTGTCTGCATGTGGTATGCCAATGACACCCTGTACCACTGGCCTCCCTCCCCAGCTCTGCCTTCTGTGTTCTTTCTCCCACATGCCCTGCTGTATCCTACACTGTCCCATCCCCATACATTTCAAGACTTAAGAGGGTAGAGTGCCATGGACTTAGCTCAGTGGTTCCACTGCCTGCCTCGAAAGCACAAGGTTTCAAGTTTAATCCCTGGTACAAAGAAAAAAAAAAAAAAAAGGCAGGGAGTCATCTCAGGTTTTGGAATATTGGAGAAATATGAGATACATTTATATGAAGGCCTTCACAACCTGGTGGCTGATTAAACAGGAAGGGATGTTGGATATGGTTACTTGTGTTCCCATCCTTACCATATCTCTTTTAAAAAAATATTCAGATTATTATTTTCTTAATTTCCATTTACTTAATTGCAAGGCACTGTTTCTGCTCCCCCAAAACTTTTTAAATTGGTGAATATTAGTAGTACAGAATTAGGAAATTTGTAATGGTATATTGGTATATTTGTATAACATATTTTGATTATTTTGATCCCTGTACTTAGCACTTTCTTCACTCCTCCCTCTTTCTAAGAGGTTCTCTTTCATTAGAAGACTATTACTATGTTCCTGTCCTCTCTTTTTAATTTTATTTTTAAAAATCTTATTGAGTTTATTGGTACTTTAAAAGTATACAGTACAGTTACATTCATCATTGGGGTCTTGTACCTTTACATGACAGATCTTGGTTCTCATTTTTTTCCCCACACCCCTGCCTCCTCTCTCTTTTAAAACTAGTTTTATCAAAGTTATGAGTGGCTTAGCACATAAGTCCACTGGAATTTGTGAGTGTGTGTGTGAGTGTGTGTGGTGTGGTGCTGGGTATAGAACCCAGGGCCTCTTGCATGCTAGGTGAGTACTGTGCCATTGAGCTAACTCCCAGCCCCAACACTAGACACATTTTTTCAGACCTTATCTTTTTGACTCCTTAGTATTTTTCGTTGATCACTCTTGTGATTTTTGTTCCTTGGTTTTAGAGGCATCAATTTCTCCTGGTTACTACTCACCTTCTGAAGACCTTTGCCTAGTCCTATTTCTCCCAAATATTTCTTAAACATTGATTTCCTGTAAGATTGTTCTCAGTCCTCTTCTCCACTCCTGTGGGTGATCTACCCTTTTTGATGAATTTGGTCATTACCATGTGCTGCTGTGATTTCAAGCTGAGTCTTGAATGTGCGATATTCAGTGATGTTCATAAAAGCACTTCTGGACTCATCCTTTTATCCTCTACCTACCTGTAAGGTTAATCTTAGTAACTGGTTTTCCCAAGTTAACAAAAGTTGGAGTCATTGTCCTTCCTTCCACATTTAGTCAGGCATCAAACCTATCAGTTTGTCCCCAGGTGTTTTGATTTAGATATAAAATGTCCTGCAAAATTATGTGTGTGAAAGGTGACTGGATCATAGGGCACTATATTCATCAATGTAGTCCTCTAGTGATATTTGAGTAGCAGATTGTGCTGTTAGGAGGTGGGGCCTAGTTGGAGGTGGGTCACTGGGGGCATGGCCTGAAAAGGCCTGCAGTACTTTTGTCCCTGGCTCTTTTTTCTGCCTCCTGGCTGCCATGCACTGAACACCTTTTCCTCTGCCAGACCTTTCTGCCATTGTGTTTCTGCCTTGGAGTCAGCCAACCATAGGCTTAAACCAGGAGCCAAAATAAATCTCTCTTCCTTTCAGTTGCAGGTATTGGGTATTTTGTCCCAGTGACAGAAAAGTGGCTAAAACAACAAGAAAAGCCCAATAGTGTTGCCTATCACTGCTAGTTTCTAATTTCAGCCCCTTATATTTTCTTGGGTTGTTAACATATATGTTAATTTCCATTACTACAATAAATACCTGACATAATCAGCTTATACAGAGCAAAGGTTTATTTTGGTTCACAGTTTTGGAGGTTTCAATTGATGATCAATTGGCCCCATTGATTTTGGGGTGTCAGCAATACATCACAGCAGCAACATGTGGTAAGGAAAAGCTTTTCACTCTGAAGTCCAGAAAGTGAAACATAAGAACAGGAAAGGGCTTGGGTCCCACTACCCGCTTCCAGGGCACACCGCTGTGACTAGAAGACCTCCTACTAGGCCCCATCTCTTAAGGTTTCCATTGCCTTACAATAGTGCTTCCCTGGAGTCCAGACCTTTTTTTTTTTTTATTCAGTTTATTGGTACATTTAGGGATACAGTACAGTTACATTCATTGTTGGGATCATGTACCTTTACATGGCAAGTCTTGATTCTCATTTTTTTCCCCTTACCTCTGCCCTCCCTTCACTCCCTCCTCCCCTCCCCATCTACAAACACTTTATTTTCATCTTTTCATTCTCTCACATTTTTTTCTTTTCCCTTTTTGTTCTTCCCCTACGTATCACACCTTCCCTACACCTTTAGCTCCTTTCCTCCCATTTCTAAATGTCAGTAATCTTATTAGAATCTTATGCATTGTTGCAGAATATTCACACCAGGGAAACTATTTGGTATTTACACATGTGGGACTTATTTATTTCACTTAGGAGTATATCTTCAATATGTATCCATTTTCCTATGAATGA
>NW_022900929.1:569990-586874 GCF_012274545.1 Fukomys damarensis | reverse complement strand
CACACCTCTGATCCAAAAAATAACAATCTATATGCTACTAGCACCTCCCCCAGCTGTTCTCCAAACTGCTCTCAAAATGAATTTCCTTGAAAATAAACTTGTTTTCTCTGTAGGATAAAGTCTAAAATCACAAGTGTATTTTAAGTCTCCTTCCTGGGTCTGTTGTCGCGCAGGCCGGGAGCTCGCGCGCACGCCGCCGGGTGATCGCAGGCCCAGACCTTTAACATAGGGCCTGGGGGCGTACATTCCTGATCCAAAAAATAACAATCTATATGCTACTAGCACCTCCCCCAGCTGTTCTCCAAACTGCTCTCAAAATGAATTTCCTTGAAAATAAACTTGTTTTCTCTGTAGGATAAAGTCTAAAATCCCAAGTGTAGATTTTAAGTCCCTTCATTATCTGGCTTTCCTCTGTTTTTCTGCCATATACTGTTTCCTGCCCACATGGAGCATACATTTCACATTTAATTTTTTTCACTAATCTTTAAACTTAGTATTTTCTTTCATTCCCAAATCTTAACATATGCTATTGTTTTTGCTTGGCACTCTACCTTTTTGAGCATAGTTCAAATTTTATTTTGTTTTTTTTGGTACCGGGAATTGAACTCGGGTCCTTGTGCTTGCAAGGCAGGCCACCGAACCGCTGAGCTAAATACCCAGCCCCTCAAATTCTATTTTGATACCATCCCCAACTCCTAATTTTGTGTCTCAAAGCACTTGGGATATATATATATATATGTATTCCCTCTACCAGTATGTTGCACTTAGTAGTTGATACAAAGAATTTGGTGATTGGAAAATTAGAACAAGAAATGTATTAGTTTTCTAGGGTTGCTGTCACAAATTACCACAGTTATAGAGCTTAAAACAAAAATAAATGTATTCTCACAGTTCTGGAGGTTAAAATGCAAAATCAAGGTGTGGGCGGGGCCGTGCTTTCTTGGAGGCTCTAGGGAAGAATCCTTCCTTGTCTTTCTAGCTTCCAGTAGTTCCCAGCAATCTTTGGTGTTCCCTAGCTTGTAGCTGCAGCATTCTATTATCTGATCCCATTGTCACATGACCTTCTTCCCTATGTGGCTCTGTTTGAATCATTCTCTGCTTTATCTTATAAAACACCTATCATTGGATTTAGAGCTTTCTAATCATTTTGATCTCATCTTAACTAGTTACCTCTACAAAGGTCCTCATGTCCAGGCAGATGTGTATTTTGGGACTCTCCATTTGATCCAGTACAGAGAAACTGCTCATTTCTTCTGTCAGAAGTATATGAACTTGGGAAACAGTCTGAGATTTGCTATCCAGATGCTAGATAACTCTTAAATTACATTGTAGATTCCCTCTCCCTATAAATTAGAAGATCACTCAGGAAATTTTAAAAAATACCATCATCTCTATGGACACACTTGATTAGCTCTTACTTCAGAAGATGGCTGCTGTTTCCCTGGGCTTCTCTAGCTCTGTTCCACACTGGTCACTGTCAGCAGAGACAGTCCAGGGGTTCTGCAATCTTCCAGAGTTTGGCTCCAACTTTTTGATATTTCTTTTACAACTAATTTAGACCTCTGAAGAGACGTGCCTCTTTGAATTCTGAGTCTTGAGCCTAAAGACTTTGCACAAATGGTCTGTTTGGGATCCTCTGTGATTTACAAATTCTTCTCTTGGTGGAGTATAATTTCCTTTTAATGGAATTATTATTGGGAAATTTTAATGGAAAAATTATTGGGAAGTAATCGGATCATCTGAAACTACCCAGTGTGTGCAGAATTCTTTATGTAGTACGTAGGTTGGGGAAAAAAGAGATGGCAGGGAGATGGAAACATTTAGACATGTTTCACTCTGATGGAAAGAAATGCACACTTTAAATACACCCTAAAAATCCTCCTGAGGAGGAGTCCAAAGGCAGATATGATTAAATGGCACAAGGGGGCCAAGAACTTTATACTTTAGATGTTCAAAGGAAAGAGATCACTTCTAGCCAGAAACTAAAACAAGCTTAGTTAGGTTCCTTAAAGGAGGCTGCCTTTGAGATGGATTTTGAAGGGTGAATAGGAATCTGATGGGTGAAATTAAAGGGAAGCTATACGAAGTGGAGGGGTTGAAAGGAAATGCCTGATGATGCAAATGTTTAGAAAACTATAGTTCAGAGCCAGATAGAGCATTAAGAAGATATGAGAATTGATGAGATTGAAGGAAGAGTAGAGGAAGAAGGTGGAAATGAATCCCAGGTTAGAAAGTCTAGATTTGGCGTGATAGATACAAGACACCTGAACTTTCATCAACAAGAGGTTTCAGTTGGCTAGAGAGCAATCTGACAGTGTTGCTTAGTATGGGATACATAGGCTAGTTGAGATAGGAGGTGTTTAGAATTTGAATTTAGGACATTAACAGTGATAATAGAGAAGGCAAGGTCAGAATCAAGACATATACTATGAGCAGAAGCAGTTGGTTGCAGAGTGGATGTGGGAGCAGAGGGAAGCATTCATTGTTATTCCTCTACTTTTTATTTTGAAAAATGTTAAACTACAAAATATTTAATGAATAATATACCAAATCATAGTAGATATCTCTGATGGCATTAGCAGGCAATAAGTGGCATAAGCTTCTTGTCCCTCCATAATTCAGCTATATTACATTAAAAGTAACAGGGCTCAGCTGAGTTCACTTTCAGCCAAGATCAACTGACTCCAACTAAATTTTTCCCCTCTGAATTAACCATTTGTTCTCTCCTATAAAATATAGGTTAGTGCCCCTGCGTGCTATACTGTTATTAGCAGGTGTCCTGAGGCCTGCCCAGTTCCCCTCCTTCCCCGACTTGTAATGAATAAACACTGGATGTCCTTGGTGTCTTTGTCTTTGCTGCCTAAAGCAGCTTAGATCAGCCAAGACCCAGCTTCTCTCAGTCTCTGTCTCTGTGTCTTTATTCTTTCTCTCTTATCTCATGGATGTTGTACTGTCTTGTAGGAGATCAAGACCCAAGGCTGGGGTTTTTGATAATGTCTCTTATACAGAATACTCATGCCAGAATAAAGAAAGGTGTCTAGTATATAATGACTTGAGAGACTGGTTAAACTTGATAAAAAAAAAAGAGCTACATGGAAAAGATGGCAGAGTGGTGGACTGCAGAGAAACAGTCTGAGATTCACTATCCAGATGCTGGAATATAGCAACCTGATGAAGGGAAGGAAGAGGGAAGTGGGTCCCCAGGACCCAGCAAGGATCTGAAATGAGAACTGAAGCCCACAGGGACAGTGAAGAGAAAGACCTCAATGTAAAAGAAGGAGACAAATTGACACATACTTCCTAAGCCATGACCCATAGTGTGGGAGGGGCAACTTGAACTTGCAGACAGACAGTGACTACTAGTAACCCCAGAGGCCTCCACAGAGAAACACACCAGTGGAAGGGAGCAGTGGACAAAGAAGACTGCAGTGGCTGGTGAATTATTCAGGTTCAGATGTCCCCCAGGAGAAGGAGATTGGCTGGTAGTCATCTTGGAGAGGGGCCAAATGAGCTTGGAACTCAGAGCAGCTTTGAGCTGGCCCATCTAATAGCTCACAATGTCAGGGTGAGATGGAACCAAGTTCAAGTCAAAGATCAAGGAGCCAGATTCAAGCTGGCAAGAGGCACATGGAAGGTTGAAGGCTGAACAAATCAGGTTTAAGCCTCATGGCTAGAAACAAGCCTGGACTTCAGTGGAACTAAAGGTGCAGGTTTGTTGGGAATTATCCAATACCCCAGCTGTAAATCTACAGTTGGCTTGTGAGGTTAATCAACATGGATCTGGGCTCTATCTGCCCACTCTGTTTACCAGTGACAGTGGAGACAAAACATGGAGTGGACATTTTTTTCTTGTTTTTTTAAAAAAATTGTTTGTTTTTGTTTTATATGAGTGTGTCCATTGTTTCTCTGTACCAGGAATTGAATTCAGGACCTTGTGCTTCCAGGCAGGCATAACACTACTGAGCTAAATCCCTGGCCCTCTGTTCTAGTTTTTATTTCTTCTCTCTTTTTCACCAGTTTCCCAATGTTTGCATAACCTTCCTTTGTCTTTTAGTCTTGTTTCTAGTCTATTCCTTTTCTTCTATTTCTCCATTTCCCCCCAACCTCTTTTAAATTTTCTCCCAAGGGTAAACTAACCATATTGAGGGCATATTTACTGTATACAGTTTTCTAGTTTGCTTTAGATTTTGTTATATAATCTCAAATAAAGTTCACATGGTTAAAGGTGGCAAATTAATAGTTGCCAGTTTGTCATTTTCTAGGCTGTGTTTGATGCTACTGTTATTACTGATTGTACTACTTCAGCAAGGTGACATAGTTGTTCTAATCAGTTGTTCTTCCTTCTGTTCCAAAACAGATTACCTAAGGGTCATAAACAATACTATAGACCAGTGCCAAAGAACCAGAGGCTAGCCAAATAAATTGGAGAGGTAAGATCTTGCAACTGACTCAAAATGCCAAAGCCAGCAATACCTGGAACACATCTCTGTGAAGCAGTCATTTCCTAAGTGTTCTATATATTAGCAGTAAAGCTACCTGCCATAAGAAATCTATAAGCAACCCAGGAATTAAATGAACAAAAAAAACCCAAAAAATGCAAACAATGAGAAATTACATCAGCAAGATGCCACCCTAGATTTTCAGCTCACCAAAGGCAAATTCAAGAAGAAATGAGGTAGAGCAATTCAAAAGCCACCCTTCTGGACTCTCTGAAGTGGTAACAACAGAAGCAACAAAGCAGATGAATGAGTCTGTAGAAAAAAAATCAAATAAGAAATAATTCCTCAGCTAACTACAGAGATGGTGATGATAATGAAAGACATGCTTAGTGGCTCTAGAGAAGATATGGGATAATTTTTTAAAAAATAGATAAGCTTAGGAAAATCAGGGAAACCATTAATGCCCAGTTTAGGAAATAAATGGAATCTATGACACAGATTTAAACAGATACCCATGAGATTAAAAACTCCACTGAAAGTATATGAAGCACAATGAACCAATGTGAGGAGAGAATAGTAGATCTAGAAGACAGGATTTGTGGTTAGTGATCATAAAAAGAAACACTTTTTAGAAATAGCAAGGGACAACAAAAAATCAATTCAAGAGCTGCTAGATTATGCAAAGAATGACATAAGATTGACTGGAGTCAATGAAAAAGCAGGTGATAGTAGAAAAAACATAAAAAATCTGTCCATAGAAGTAATGGCAGAAAATTTCCCAAGCATGGAAAAAGATTGACATACATTAAGCTTAGGAAAATCAGGGAAACCATTAATGCCCAGTTTAGGAAATAAATGGAATCTATGACACAGATTTAAACAGATACCCATGAGATTAAAAACTCCACTGAAAGTATATGAAGCACAATGAACCAATGTGAGGAGAGAATAGTAGATCTAGAAGACAGGATTTGTGGTTAGTGATCATAAAAAGAAACACTTTTTAGAAATAGCAAGGGACAACAAAAAATCAATTCAAGAGCTGCTAGATTATGCAAAGAATGACATAAGATTGACTGGAGTCAATGAAAAAGCAGGTGATAGTAGAAAAAACATAAAAAATCTGTCCATAGAAGTAATGGCAGAAAATTTCCCAAGCATGGAAAAAGAATTTGACATACAGATAAGTGAGGCATATAGAACTACAATTAGCCACGATAAAAACTACATCAAAGCATAATTCAAAATAAGAACAGAATATTAAAGAAAAGAGATAAATAACCTATAAAGGAAAGTGTATCAGAATTAAAGGAGACTTCTCAACATAAACCCTCAAGTCAAGGAGAGCTTGGAATGAAATATTTCAAGTCCTAAAGGCGGGGAGGGGGGAACCTCCAACCAAAATTGATGGACCTTGCAAAACTATATTTGAAAATTGATGGAAAAATAAAATACTTCCATGACAAAGAATGCCTGAAGAAATCCATGACCACAGAACTAGCACTCCAAATGTTCTGAAATGCCAGGGATTTAGCTCAGTGGTTCTGCCACCTGCCTCCCAAGGGCAAGGGCCCAAGTTTAAGCCCCGGTACAGAATGTTCTGAAGAACATTCTAGAAATTGATAATGAGGACTATAACTCAATGAAACATAACACCAGGCAAGGCAAGTAATTAATTGGGGGTGGATGGGGAAGAAAGGGAAACAGCAACAGGAAAATAACATGACAAGGATAAGTCAATACATGTCACTTATATCCATCAATGTAAATGGTCTCAATTCACCAACCAAAAGAAACAGACTGGCAAATGGATTGAGGAGCAAGATCCAACAATGTGCTGCATATAAGAAACACATTTGATTAAAAAAGAAATGCATAGACTGAAAGTCAAAGGATGGAAAACAATACTCCCTGATATAGGAATCCAGAAAAAAGGAGGGGTGGCTATTCTGTTTGCAGACAAAGTGGATTACAGGCCAAAACTGATTAAGAGAGACAAGGAAGGTCACTACATCCTTGTAAAGGGAAGACTCCAAGAGGAAGAGCTAACTATCATAAATATATATGCAACAAATACTAGCACACTCAAATGTATAAAACAAATATCAATGGACATGAAAAATAAAATAAGCATTAATACAATTGTAATGGGTAGAGGACTCAGTACTTCACTGTCATAGATCAGCTAGACAAAATATTAATAAAGAAATATCAGAAGCAAACTAAAACTTTTATACAAATGGGCTTAGTAGATATCTACAGAGTATTTCATCCTACAACATCAGAATAAAAATTCTCAGGTGCACATGGGACATTTTCCAAAACAGATCACGTACTAGCTCATATAACATGCTTAGTAAATGCAAAAGAATAAAAATTATCCCATGCATATTACTGGATCACAGTGCAATGAAACTGGAAATCAATGGCAAAAGAAACCACAAAAATTTCATAAACACATAAAAATTAACACCTACTTGAATAACCAATGGGTCACAGATGAAATTAAAGAAGAAATCATATACTTTATATAATTTAATAATAATGCCAGTACAACATACAGGAGCTGATGAAATGTAATGAAAGCAGTGCTGCAAGGGAAATTTATAATGGTGAATTCCCATTTCAGAAAAACAGAATGAGAGTAAGGAGGCAAGGACCCTGGAAGAGGTCTCTGCAGCCACCTGCTTGGGCCCACCTGGCGGGTTCGCGACCTCCCCAACTGCGCTGCCAGATCCAGTAAGGAAGGTAAGGGCGCCCTTGAACACCCCCACAACCTCCCACCTGCCCTGTTCTCAAAACTCCTGATTGGGTCAATCCTTGGACCCACTCTGCAGAGGCATAGGTGGGCATGAAGGGTATTTTTCTGAGCTTCCAACTTTGAACATCTTTAAAGAAAGGGCAGTGGCATCCTGTAATATAACTAAGTGGAGTTCAACCCTGCTGGTTGCAAAACAATTTGGGCCTGTGGACTGAGGTCAGTCTGATTTGCAGGGACCTGCCATTGGCTAGCTGAGATCAGGAGATTTGGTTCTGCACATGGCTGTACACATGGTATAATATGACAACAGAGACATAGTCTGAAAGAGGCCCTTCAAATTCTTTTTTTCTTTTCCTCATTTCACCCTAAAATTGCTTTCTTTTTTCTGTCCTCTCCAACTCAGTCTCTTGTTCCAACATATTATCCCTCATCTCCCTTTTTATTCCTGCTCCTGCCCTAACTCAGACTTCTTCTTTTATTCTTTTTTCTTTTTTTCTTTATGTTCTTTTCTCCTGCCTTTTTACCTCACTCATGGCTCCATAGCTTCAAGGGAAGGAAAGCCCCTGTTACTGTTAAGGGGATATATTCTTGTCCTTATTCCTGCACTCTGTCTATCCCCTTTGAACTTAATAGTTTCATAAAGATAGTATGATCATTCTACATCCTCTGGTTTCACTTCAAACCTTCTCCAACTCTTTCACTTATCTACTCCTCTCATCCTAACTCAGTCTAACCCCCCATCCTAAATGGTAAAGATGCTATATTGAAAAGCGTATTCACTGCAAACATATTTTGGGCTGCTTCTTGATATTAATTTAATTCACATGGTTTAAAGGTGATAGATTAATGACTACCACAAGTGGTCAATTTGTGAGCTGCGCTTGATCCTATTGGGCTGCTGAATGTATCTATTGGGATAAAGGATTGTGATTGATTTAATGAGTTGTTTTCTCTGATATTATGAAAATGTCTATGAGTCATTAGAGAGTCAAAAGCTAAAACGCAACTATATCAGGAAGATTTAAATAATAACCCAGAAATTAAACCAAGGACAACCCAACAACAAAAATAAAAATGAGAAAACACTTAAGCAAGACACAAAGACAGACTTCCAGTTCACCAAAGGCAAACAGTAGGGCAAATGAGGATGAAAAATCTAATAGTGAAGCAGCAGGACACCCTGGACCCATAGCACAGGAGGTAACAAAACAGATCAATCAGGCTCTAGAAAAATTCAGATGAGAAATAATTTCCCAGTTAACCATAGAGATGATGAACAAAATGGAAATCATGATTAGAGACTCTAGAACAGAAACTGACAAAAAACAAAAGAAAACAAAAAAAAAAAGTTGAGCTCAAGACCATGATAGAAGCCATGAAGACTCAGCATAAGAAAGAAATGGAAACAATGAATGCCCAACAGAGGAAATAAATGGAATCCATAAAACAGATTCAAACAGATATTCAGGAGATTAAAAACACTATTTAAAGTGTACACAACAGAATAAAAGATTGCGAAGATAGAATTTCAGATATAGAAGATAGGATCGCAGTTAGTGACCGTGAAAAAAGAGGTCCCTCAAAAACAGTAAGGAATCATGAGAAATCGATCCAACTACTTCTAGATGATGCAAAGAAAAATAACATAAGACTGATAGGAATCCATGATATAGCAGGAGAAAAGACAAATGATTTAAAAAAGCTCTTCACAGAATTAATGACAGAAAACTTACCAAACAGAAGGGAAGAATTAGACATACAGATAATTGAGGTATATAGAACTCCAACTAGCCACAATAAAAAAAAAAATCTACACCTAGACATATAATAATCAAGATCCCAGAAATCCAACAGAAGAACGAAATACTACAAGCAGTAAGAGAAAAGAAACAAATCACATGCAAAGGAAAGCCCATTAGAATCACAGCAGAATTTTCAACAGAAACCCTTAGGTCAAGGAGAGTCTGGAGTGAAGTATTTCAAGTCCTAAAAGAAAACAACTGCAACCTAGACTGATGTATCCTGCAAAACTCTCTTTCAAAGTAGATGGGGAAAAAGATACTTCCATGACAAAGACCACCTGAGAAACTTCATGAACACCAAACCAGCACTAAAAGGAATTCTAAACAATATCCTAGAAAAGGACAATGAAGCTCACAATACCATGAGGCCCAACAGAGCAACTCAAATACTCAAGGCAAGAAACTAAAAGGAGAGGGGAGAAAAAGGTAAAAAGAGTCAACAAAAGGACAATAACATGACAATAAGTCAGAACATATCAGTTATAACCATCAGTGTTAATGGCCTCAATTCACCAATCAAGAGAAATAGACTGGCACAATGGATTAAGAAGCAAAATCCAACAATATGTTGTATACAAGAAACATACCTAGTGCAAAAGGATGCCCATAGACTGAAAGTGAAAGGATGGAAAACAATTCTCCATGCATCAGGAGCCCATAAGAAAGCAGGGGTAGCAATCTTATTCGCAGACAAAGTAAATTTCAAACCAAAACTCATTATGAGAGACAAAGAAGGCCACTACATCCTTGTAAAGGGAACAATTAAAGAGGAAGAGATGACAATCATAAACATATATGCACCAAATATAAATGCCCCCAACTATATAAAACAAATATTAAGTTACATGAAAAACCAAATAAGCACTAATACAATTTTACTGGGGGATTTAAATACCCCACTATCACAAATAGATAGATCATCTAGGCAGAAAATCAACAATGAAATAATAGAACTGAACCAAGCTTTGGAACACATGGACTTAATAGATGTCTACAGAGTATTCCACCCTACAAAATCAGAATATACATTCTTTTCGGCTGCACATGGATCATGCTCCAAGATGGACCACAGAACATGTCTGAATAAATGCAAGAGAATTGAAGTCATCCCCTGTATATTATCAGATCATAGTGCAATCAAGCTGGAGATCAGTAGCACAAGAAACTGTAGGAACTTCACAAGCACATGGAAACTGAACAACACTCTCCTAAACAATCAATGTATTACAGAGGAAATTAAAGAAGAAATTAGACAGTTTGTACAAATAAATGCAAATGCCAATACAACACTCAGGAATCTATGGGACACAATGAAAGCAGTTCTACGTGGAAAATTCAGAACATTGAATGCCCACACTAGGAAAACAGAGCGGGCTCAAATAAACAACCTAATGATGAAATTTAGACTCCTAGAAAAACAAGAGCAAGAAAAACCCAAAGCTCGAACAAGAGAGGAAATTATAAAGATTAGAGCAGAAATCAATGCAATGGAAACTAAGAAAATGATACAAAAAATAAATGAAACAAAGAGCTGGTTTTTTTGAAAGAATAAATAAAATCAACAAACCCTTAGCTAATCTTATCCAAAAAAGGAAAGAAAAGGCTCAGATCTATGCAATCAGGAATGAAAAAGGCAAAGTCACAACAGATCCAGAAGAAATCTAGAGGATCGTTAATACCTACTTTGAGAACCTGTACTCCAATAAATGGAAAACACAGAAGAAATGGACAGATTTTTAGATACTTATGAATTACCAAAGTTGAGCAAAGAAGATAAAAACATTTTAAACAATTACAGTCAGTGAAATTGAAAATGTAATTAAAAATTTACCAACAGAGAAAAGCCCAGGCCCTGATGGATTCACTGCTGAATTTTACAAGACATTTAGAGAAGAACTACTGCCGTTACTCTTCAAACTTTTCAATGAAATTGAAAGGGAAGCTATACTGCCAAATTCTTTCCTGGAAGCAAGTATTACTTTGATTCCCAAACCGGGGAAAGACACAACTAAAAAAGAGAACTACAGGCCAATCTCCTTAATGAATATAGATGCAAAAATCCTTAATAAGATACTAGCAAACAGAATACAGAGGATTATCAAGAAGATCATACATCCTGACCAAGTCGGATTTATTCCAGGGATGCAAGGGTGGTTCAAAATACGAAAATCAATAAATGTAATACATTATATTAACAGAGTCAAGGACAAAAACCATATGATCCTCTCGATAGATGAAGAAAAAGCATTTGATAAAATTCAACACCTATTCATAATAAAAACCCTGCAAAAAATTGGAATAGATGGTCTATACCTCAACTTAATAAAGGCTATCTATGAAAAACCAAGAGCCAACATCATATTAAATGGCTAAAAACTGAAAACCTTCCCAGTAAAATCAGGAACAAGACAAGGATGCCCACTATCACCACTCCTCTTTAATATAGTTCTGGAAACATTAGCCACAGCAATCAGACAAGACAAAGAAATTAAAGCAATAAAGATAGGAAAGGCAGAAGTTAAACTGTCATTATTTGCTGATGATATGATACTCTACATTGAAGAACCAAAAAACTCCACCAAAAGACTTCTAGACTTAATTCACAGATTCACTAGAGTAGCTGGATACAAGGTGAACACCCAAAAATCAATAGCCTTCTTATACACAAATAACAGACTCACTGAGAGATAAATTAGGGAAAAATTCCTTTCACAATAACTTTCAGAAAAATGAAGTATCTAGGAATCAATCTAACAAAAGAAGCAAAAAATCTCTACACTGAAAACTATAGCACTCTGAAAACAGAAATTGAAGAGGATATTTTAAAAATGGAAAGATATGCCCTGCTCCTGGGTAGGAAGAATCAACATAGTGAAAATGGCCATAATACTAAAACTGCTATACAGATTCAATGCAATGCCAATTGAAACTCCAACACTATATTTCACAGAACTAGAAAAAAGAATTCAAAAATTCATTTGGAACCATAAGAGACCTAGAATAGCAAAAGCCATCCTAGGCAACAGACACATGGCAGCGAGTGTAACAATTCCCAATTTGAAACTATACTACAAAGCCACTGTGATAAAAGCAGCATGGTACTGGCAAAGAAACAGGCCTGAGGATCAGTGGAACAGGCTGGAAGACACAAAAACAAATCCAGATGTACTCAGCTACCTCATCTTTGACAAAGGAGCTGACCATCCTCAGTGGAGGAAAGATAGCCTCTTTAATAAATGGTGTTGGAGAAAGTGGGTTTCAACCTGCCACAGATTAAAACTAGACCCTTATCTTTCACAATGCACTAAACTAAAATCCAAGTGGATTAAAGATCTAAATATTAAAACAGAAACATTAAACTTGCTGGAAGGTAAGTTAGGCAGAACTCTGGAAGACACTGACATAGGAAAAGACTTTATTAACAAATCCTCAGTAGCACGAGAACTAGCAGATAGAATAAAAAACTGGGATCTCATATTAAAAAGCTTCTGTACTGCAGAAGAAACCATCAGCAGAACTGGGAGACAACCTACAATGTGGGAAAAAATTTTTACCAGCTGCTCCTCAGACAGAGGACTATTATCTAGAATATATAAAGAACTCAAAACAATCAGCCCCCCCAAATATAAAGACCCGATATAAAAATGGGCATCCGAAATAAACAGACATTTCTCAGACAAAGAAGTAAAAGCAGCAAGTAAATAGATGAAAAAAATATTCCACATCAGTGGTCATTCAAGAGATGCAGATGAAAACAACACTGAGATTCCACCTCACACCACAAAGAATGGCTGCTATCAAGATATCACACAATAATAAATGTTGGCAGGGTTCTGGGGAGAAAGGAACCCTTCTCCATTGTTGGTGGGATTGCAGACTGGTGCAACCACTATGGAAATCAATATGGAGATACCTCAAAGAACTTGGACTGGAGGTTCCATTTGACCCAGCCATCCCTCTGCTGGGTATCTTTCCAAAAGAACTGAAAGAATCATATCACAGTGATGTATGTGCACCCATGTTTATAGTGGCACAGTTTGTAATAGTTAAAACTTGGAAACAGACCATTTGCCTATCAGTTGGAAACTGGATAAAGAAGATGTGGCTTTTGTATAAAATGGAACATTACTCAGCCATAAAGAATGAGAAAATAGATTCATTCATAGGAAAATGGATACATATTGAAGATATACTCCTAAGTGAAATAAATAAGTCACACATGTGTAAATACCGAATAGTTTCTCTGGTGTGATTATACTGCAATAATACATAAGATCCTAATAAGATTACTGAACTTGTGAAATGGGAAGAAAGGGGCTAAAGGTGTAGGAAAGGTGGGATGGATAGGGGAAGGGTAATAAGGGAAAAGAAAAAATCTGAGAGAAAGAAAAAATGGAAATAAAGTGCTTGTATGTGGGGAGGGGAGGAGGGGGTGAAGGGAGGGCAGGTACAAGGGGAAAAAATGAGAACCAAGGTCTGTCATGTAGAGGTACAAGATCCCAACAATGAATGTAACTGTACTGTATCCCTTAAATGTACCAATAAACTCGATCAAAGCTGAAAAAAACAAAAGAAAAACAGAATGAGCTAAAAAAAAACCCACTCTAATGTTGATCTGCAAACTTCTAGAAAAAGAAGAACAAGTCAAGCCTAAAAATTTTAGAAGGGAGGAAATTATAAAGATCAGAGCAGAAATTATTGCAATGGAGACTAAAAAAACAATACAAAGGATCAATGGGGCTGGGGATTTAGCTAAGTGGCTGTGCTGCCTGCCTTGCAAGTGCAAGGTCCTGAGTTTGATCCCTGGTATGAAAGAAAAAAAAGAATCAATGAATTGAAAAGTTGGTTCTTTGAAAGATTAAATGAAATTGACAAACCTTTAGCCAACCTTATAAAAAAAAAAGAAAAGAAAGACTCTAATCCATATGGTTATGAATGAAGAAGGTGAAATTACAACAGATCCTGCAGAAATCCAGAAGATCATAAATGCATACTTCGAGAACCTGTATTTTTACAAGATGGAAAATACAGAAGAAATGGACAGCATTCTAGATAAATTTGAATTACCAAAGATAAATCAAGAAGATATAAAATTCTAAATAACCCAACATCAGTCAATGAAATTGAAGATTAATTAAAAACCTACCAACAAAGAAAAGTCTACACCCTGATGGATTCTCTGCTGAATTCTACAAGAAATGTAGAGAAGACCCAATGCTGCTACTTCTTAAACTCTTTAATGAAATGGAAAATGAAGCAATACTCCAAAATTCATTCTGGAGGGCTGGAGATTTGGCTCAGTGGTTCTGCTCCCTGCCTTGCAAGCACAAGGACTAAAGTTTAATTCCCAGTGCCAAACAAAAGAAAAAGCCAAAATTCATTCCTGGAAGCAAGCACTACCTTGATTTGAAAATCAGAGAATGATTCAACCCAAAAAGAGAACTAAAGACCCATCTCCATAATGAACATAGACACAAAAATCCTCAATAAGATACTAGCAAACAGAATGCCTCAAATCATTTAATCTTCTTTAATCAAGAAGATTAAAAACCATGACCTAGTAGGATTTATCCCAGGGTTGCAGGGATGGTTCAACATGAAAAAATTAAAAGATGTAATACACCATATTAACCGAACCAAGGACAAAACCTTTATGATGATCTCTAGAGATAAAGAACATTTGGCAAAGTCCAACACCCATTTATGATTTTAAAAATACCTACAGAAAATTGGAATAGATGGTGTTTCTCTCAATTTGATAAAAGCCTTCTATGACAAACCAAAAGTCAACATCATAATAAATGGACAAAAGCTGAAAGCTTTCACTCCAAAATGAGAAACAAGACAAGGATGTCCACTGTCACCACTCTTATTCAATATAGTTCTGCAAACATTGGCCAGAGCAGTTAGACAAGAGAAAGAAAAAATAAGGCTAAGAAAGAAAGAAGTTAAATTATCATTATTTGCAGGTGACACAATACTCTATAAACAAGACCCCAAAAACTCTACTAAAAGACTTGTAGAGTTAATAACTAAATTCACTAGCATAGCTGGATAGTCAACACTCTATAATCACTAGCTTTCCTGTACACAAATAACAAACACACTCAGAGAGAAATTAAGGGAAACAACATCTTTCATAACAGCATCCAAAGAAATAAAATACCTAGGAAATAATCTAAGTAAGTAAAAGACCTCTACATTCAAAATTACAGTACTCTGAAAAAAGAGATTGAAGAGGAAATAAGAAAATGGAAGGATATTCCTGGTTCGTGTGTACGAAGAACCAACTAGTGAAAATGGCCATACTTCCAAAATTATTATACAGATTTAATGCAATCCTGATCAAAATATGAATAGCACATCTGACAGTATTAGGGGAAACAATCCTAAAATAATTTAGTACCAGGGCTGGGGATTTAGCTTTTTGGTGCTGTCACCTGCCTCACAAGCTCAAGGTCCTGAGTTCAATCCCTGGTACCAAACAAACAAACAAAAAACCAAAGAAAAGAAAAGAAAGGAAAAAAAATTTGGTACCAGAAGAGACCCAGAATAGCAAAGGCAATTTTGAGCAACAAAGGCAAGAGAGGGGGCATCAAAATCCTTGACTTGAAATGATAGTACAAAGCTACTGTGATAAAAACAGTATGGTTCTCACAAAAAACCCAGACCTGAGGACCAGTGTAATAGACAAGAAGATGCAGAAACAACTCCAAACACACTCAGCCATCTTATCTTTGACAAAGGAGCCAAACATCTTCACTGGAAAAGACAGCCTCTTTAAAAAAATGGTCCTGGAAAAAAATGGCTTTCCACATGCCAAAGATTAATACTAGACCCATATCTTTCACCATGCACCAAATTAAAATCAAAATGGATCAAAGATCTAAATATTAAAACAGTAACACAAACTAAATCTGATGGAAGATAGACTAGATAGAGCTCTTTATTTTATTTTTTGGTACCAGGGATCGAACTCGGGTCCTTGCACTAGCAAGGCAGGTGGCAGAACCACTGAGCTAAATCCCTGATAGAGCTCTTGGAGACAATAATGTAGGTAAAGATTTTACAAACAGAACCCCATTCACACAGGAACTATCACAAACAATCAACAACTGAGGTCTCATCTTATTGAAAAGGTTTTGCCCAGCAAAATAAACTACCAACAGAGTGAAAAGACAACCCATAGGATTGGAAAAAATATTTGCCAGCTGTTCCTCAGGCAAAGGACTAATATGTAGAATATATAAAGAAGTAAAAAAATCAGACCCCAAATTTAAAGACCCAATCCAAAAAAGAGCATCTGAAATGAATAGACACTTCCCAGATGAAGAAGTAGAAATGGTAAATATACAAAAAACTCTTCAACATTACTGGTCATTGAGAGATGCAAATTAAAACAACACTGAGATTCCATCTCACCCCAGAAAGAATTGATTATCAAGAAATCAGTACTGGGGATTTAGCTCAGTTGTGCTGCTGCCTGCCTCACCAGCACAAGGTCCCAAGTTTGATCCCTGGTACCCTGCCCAAAATAAAACAAAACAAAAAACAAACCAATCAACCAAAAAACAAAAAACTCCCAAAAACAAACAAAAAGGAAATCAACCCATAACAAATGCTGGATGGGCTGTGGGGGAAAAGGAACCCTTCTTCATTGTTGGTGGGAGCGTAGACTGGTGCAACCACTGTGGAAATCAGTGTGGAGAATCCCACAAAATCTAAAATTAGAGGTTCTATTTGACCCAGCTATTCCTCTTCTTGGTATTTTCCTCAAAGAAATAAAAGTATCAGCCAGGGATTTAGCTCAGTGGCACCACACCTGCCTTGCAAGTGCAAGGTCCTGAGTTCAGTCCCAGATTAAAAAAAAAAAAAAAAAAAA
>NW_022900929.1:547927-569574 GCF_012274545.1 Fukomys damarensis | reverse complement strand
CTCCAATAAAAAAAAAAAAAAAAAAAAAGAGAAAAGAAAGAAAAAGTATCATACCACAGGGATTTATGAACATCCATGTTTATAGAACCAGTCTGTAATAGTTAAATCTTGGAAACAGCCTAAATGCCTGTCAACTGATTAGTGGATAAAGATGTGTTTTTTATACAATGGAGTACTAGTCTGCCATAAAGAAGGATTAGCTTCATACATTTCTAGCTAAATGGATACACCTTGAGACCATCGCCTTAAGTGAAGTAAATTGGACACACATGTTGAAATACTGTACTGTTTCTCTGGTGTGAGAAACTCAAAGTGTAAATAAGGACCAAAATCTATAATAGATGTTGGGAAATGGGAAAAAAATGTTCAAATGGGTAGGCAAACAAGGAGGGGAGGAGGCAGAAAAGAAGGAATGGTCAAGAAATAAAAGAGAATAGAAGGGAAAAATGGAAACAAAACTTTTTTAATAAGGAGGAAAAAAGAGGTTGAAGGGAGGGGAGGAAAATGGAAAAATAAAAGAATAAGCCAGATACACATACAGGTTTAAATTCCTTATAATGAATGTTATCATTTTGAATACCCAAAATGTACCATTAAAAAAAATAAAATGCACCAATAAGGTAAAACATTAAAAAAATTACATTTAAAGAAGAGATACATGGAAATGCTTTATTAGATTATTGTAGGTACTGTAGCTGGCTTACAAATATTCCTTATCTTAGGAGGTAGCAACATTATTCCTCTCAGAAAGAAACCTTTGTTTTTGTTATATACATCTATCAATACGTAATCCTGTTGGCATGGCCATTACTTTTCCCAGAATTTGAGTGTTTCTGACCACCTCTTCTCTACCATCTGGTCCAGTTCATCCTCAGCCTCACCTGGATGAGGCTCATGAAGGTGGGGAGAGCACAGAAAGATCACCTTTAGCCTCATGTAGAAGGTGATCTTCCACAGAGCCTGAGAAGAATAGGATTTAAATTCTTGACTCCATCAGGTAGGCTGCTAAATCTCTGACAGTGGATCAACTAAAAGGCACATCCTTTAGGACAGTGATGAATTTTCAGTGATGACAACCGGCCGTGGCACATGTGCTATAGGTTTGCCATCACTGCTCTAGAACAGCTAAAGACCTTAGCACATTACAAAATAGAGTAACTAAGTTCTTCAACAGGTAGTAGAAGAGACTTTGTGTGTGGGAGGCTGGAAATGTAAAGGCTTGGTCGTGGAGATCCAGAATAAACCTACCCCCATTTTTTTTCACTAGGGCCTTGCATATGTTTGGCAAGAGCTGTACTACTGAAATATATCCCTAGCCCCCTAACCCTCATTTTAATTTTTGGCTAAGTCAAGTACAGAAAGACAGCCTGCTGCTTTATAAAGTTTCACAAATCCAAATGGAGGCATGCCCAAATTATTGCTCTTTCATCTGATGAGGCAATGGAGTTTTCTTTTTGAAAATCTTCTGTGTATTTTACTTTTTATTTTATTTTTTTCAGCTTTAATTGAGTTTATTGGTACATTTTAGGGATATAGTACAGTTACATTCATTGTTGGGAATTTGTACCTTTACATGACAGGTCTTGGTTCTCATTTTTTCCCCTTGTCCCTGCCCTCCCTTTACCCACTCTCCCCATTGTATTTTACTATTTTTTTTTATCTTTAATTGAGTTTATTGGTACATTTTAGGGATACAGTACAGTTACATTCATTGTTGGGATCTTGTACCTCTACATGACAAGTCTTGATTCTCATTTTTTCCCCTTAACCTGCCCTCCCTTCACCCCCTCCTCCCCTCTACATCTACAAACACTTTATTTTCATCTTTTCATTATCTCATTTTTTTCTTTTCCCTTATTACCCTTCCCCTACCCATCCCACCTTCCCTACACCTTTAGCTCCTTATTTTACTTTTTAAATGGATTCAGTTTTGCAAGCTTCTAAGTTTAGATACCCCAGCCTTATGGGACAGATTTGGAAGATCTAGAAAGCATTAGAGATGTACTGTTCAATAGGGTAGCTATTAGCCATAAATGGCTATCTAAATTTAAGTTAATTAAAAATAATAAATTCAAGTTAAGTAAAATTAAAAATTCATCCCTTGTTGCTTTCAGCCTTCTACCCATTATAAACTGTTTTTCCTCTGTGATGCCGCCTTGTCTTGGAACCAGCTGATTATGGACTGAAGCATCTATAAACTGAGCTAAATAAACATTTCCTCCTTTAACTTTAGGTATTGGGTGTTTTGTCTTAGTAATAAGAAAAGTAACTAAGACACAGCATATTAGGTGGCATACATGTAGAACATTTCCTTAACTGTGGAAAGTTCTAGTGGACTGTACTTTTCTGACACCAATGAATGATCTGAGTTTGTAGCATCAGTTTATAATGGTAATTAGCCTTTCTAGCTAGGGTTTATTTTTAATAACAATTGATTAATGGGTATATTAATATGTAAAATGCTGCAACCAATTACTGCAGAGTGCATATTATTTTCCAGACCAAGTAATATTTACATAGCTTGAATATATACTGAGCTATATAAAAGCAATTCTTAACAAATTTCAAATTATTGAAATTAGAGTGTATATATTATGGTCTCAATAAAATTATGTCATAAATCAATAATAAAAGATAACTAGAAAATAACTCCCTTGTTTTAGGTTATCCTGCAAACAACGAACCTCAGATTATTCTTGATTTGCAACTCATATTTATTTTATTCCTGTTAATGTTTCTGTTGCGGCTCTGCTCCTAGCTATGGGTTAGCTTCATGTCTATTTTCTTTTTTTATGTTTTATTTATTTATTTATTTATTTATTTATTTATTTATTTATTTTTGTTTTTTTGAGACAGGGTCTCACCATGTAGTTGAGACTGACCTGGAACTCACTATGTAATCCAGGCTGGTCTCAAACTCACATAGTAATCCTCCTGCCTCAGCCTCCCAAGTGCTGGGATTACAGGCATGAGCCACCACGCCTGGCTTTTTAAAAATATTTTAGACTAAAAATATTTTATATTAATACATGTATGTATTATGTACATAATGTTTACATTTCTTGTATGGAGTTGGTACATGTACACAACACATCTGAATTCCCCTAGATAGTGTTCAGACTACTTGATGTCTGTATCTGTCTTTTTAAAAACCTCATCTTGTTCTCCAGGGTTGGAATCTGTTTGGGATACACAGTGAACACATGTTGAATTAGTATCCAAACTGGATGTGCAAGAAGATGAGGGCATATTTGAGGTAAGGGACAAGTAAAAATATGTGGTAAGATGTCACAGACAATTATGAAATTTCTTGAAGGCCATGATTGTTGTCTAATAAAAATGGGCTGTGCACATTTTAGGTTTCCACTGCTGATGGAAATTGTGCATTGGATATTCCTGAGTACCCTCTTCTTCGAGAAAGATCCTTCTAAGCAGAAAGCTGCTTCTCTCAAATATCACTGCAAAATGTGTCCAATTTCAGTAAGCCATATTTAACATGTAAAGACTGCTGGGCATGGTGATGCATGCCTGTAATTCCAGTACTCAGGAGTCTGAGGCAAGAGTATTGCTCTCTGTTTGAGGCCAGCCTGGGGTACATAGTGAGTTCCAGGCCAGCCTGAACTATATAGTGAAACCCTATCTCAAAAAGCCAACTAACTAACCAACCAAACAACCAAACAAGCCCACAAAAAATATCATAGACTTCACACTGTAGGGAGATCTTGTACATGTGTTAAATATGGGAAGGCCTTCAGTTGGAACTGCCACCTTATAGTTATACTTCAGTTCACAAACAATTTTTTCCATGAGTTTGGTCATAAACTGAATTGGATGAGAACCAAATCAAATTTTCCAATAAGGTCATCTTTGCACCTAACCACTGAATTTGATTCAGTTCTCATCCAATTTGGTTCGTGACCAGAATCATGGAAATAATTAAGTTCATGAACCAAGGTACCACTGTATTTAGTATTAGATAATTCATAGTGGAGTAAAATCCTATGAATGTAAAGAATGTGGTAAAACCTTCAACTATAGTTCATGCTTTATTGATAATCTGGAAATCCATACAGATGAGAAAACTATGAATAAAATCAGTGTGGAAAAACACCTTTGAAGTTCAGCTCTTAAAAAAAAAGTCAGAACATTCAGCTGGGGAGAAGGCCTTTGAATGTGAAATGAGAAGTCTTTAGTCTTGGCTCAGCTCTTATGGAGACACCTTAATACCCACACAGTGGAAAAATCTCATGAATATGTTCAGAACATGGAAGCCTTCAGACAGAGTTCCCACCTTATTCAGCTGCCAGTAGGCTTATATTAGAGGGATCTGTAGGATAATCATTGTTTTCAGAAAGCCTTGTTATGTGGAGTATCTGCATGAAGAGAAAAAGGAAGTATAATGAAATGTTTCAAAGACGATGACCAGAAGTGGAAAATTTAGTTAACACTACTTTTTACTTGATGTTGAGGATATACACCAGAGGGAGATTTTGTGGTTTGCTTTCCAAAATTCTGTACTTATTCCCTGAAAATGGAATAAGTTAGATCCAATTTAGGGAAGAAAGATTCAGGGAGTTCTGGATTCAGACTCATGTTAGGAAAACAGAAGATGTCCTTAGAACCCAGTAGCTTTGTTTCCCTCTTCTCTGTCTCATTATATTTGTAGATACAAGTAGTGCTTAGGTCTCTTTGGATTAATACATTGCTTCCCCATATCCTGCAAACTACTGAATCTTTTTGTCTTATATGCCATAAATGGGCAAGTTTTCTAAATCAATTAATTTCTCACTGTGGCATGTTGTCATGCCTTTATTGTATGTCAGCTTAGGTAGGCTGAACTGCACTCACCAGTATTCTCTTTCTTGAATGTTCTTCTTGTTCAGTGGGCTAAAAGGGAGATTCTTGAGTGAGTTGGAGAGCAGAAGGTAACAGCATTATTTTGTAGTTTGCACATGTTATTGATGACTTGCATGTCCTTGTTGCCTGGGCTGCAACTGTTCTACCTCCAACTCTTCCTTGCCTTTACTGGGCCAGATACAGTAGTGTGTGAGCTTAGCTCTGTGACAAAGGATATCCTCATTCTGAAATGTCAAAGACAAAAATAACTGACTTGGTTTCATTCCTCATGAGGTTTCAGCTCATGCTGGGGTTCTAGGCTGCTTGTGATCTTCACCTCCTGTCTGTTCACCCTGTGGGTTTCAGTCTTCAGCATCAAATAGAGACTTCTAGGCATTGATTAACTAGCTCCTGCCACTGCATAAAGCTAGTTTCCTGTATCAGGTCTCTTTAATGTGTGTGTATCTCATAGTGGTTCTGCTTGAATGCTACTGATACACATGCTAAGTATCTGCATTAGGACTCTCCAGAGAAACAATCAATAGGGTATAGATAGAAGTATAGAGAGATTTATTGTAAGGGATTGGCTCATATGATTATAGAAAAGGAATTATCAAAATCTGTTGTCTGTAAGCTGGAGGCCCAGAGAAAGTGGGTAGGTAGTCCAGTCAAAATGTTAAGGCCAGAAAACCATGGAGCCACTGGTGTAAAGACCCAAATGCAGGAGCACTGATGTCAAAGAACAGAAGAGGGGAGTTCCAGCCCAAGCAGAGAGCACATTTGCCTTTCCTCTGCTTCTGTTCTACTAAGACCTTTGAGAGAATGGGTGATGCCCCACCCCGCTGCATTGGTGAGAGCAGATGGTCTTTACTGAGCCTACTGATTTAAATGCTGATCTGGTCCACAAATGCCACACACCCAGAAATGGTGTTTCCAGAAATGATTTTTTTTACTGGCTATATGGGCATCCCTTAGCCCAGGCCAGGTGACACAGAATGAACTGTCAAACTATCCTTATGACCAATATGTATGCATTTCAAGTTTAAGTGGGGAAAAATGGTTAAGTTCTGTCTGATATTTTTAACTCAATAATACTTTTCAAGGTTTCCTATCAGAAATAGTATGGTTCAAACTAGACTGTAACAAAAGTTAAGACATTAACCAAGGCAGGGCTTCATTATTGTGTAACTGTCAAGCAAAAAGAATGACAACAGCAAACAGCTTGTCAGGTGAACACAAGGGCACCAACTCATTCTGGTTTTCAGGAATTTCTCAATTCCACATTTTAGACATACCAGGATATTGGTCACCTAAACCTATAGTGACCCCTTCAGGGTAACTACCTTCCCTCTAATTCTCTCATGGCTTCTATCTGCAACAAGACACAATAGCATGAATTCTCAAGTTAGGTTCCATATTAGAGTCACCCAGGGAGCTTTAGAAGCACTACTGCCTTTAAAAAAATTTTTTGAGACAGAGTCTCTGTCAAATTTGCAATCCTCCTGCCTCAGTCTCCTGAGTAGCTGAGATTACAGGCATGTGCCAACTGCACCTGGCTGACACTAGGGTTTTATAAGTTGTTTCTAATGTGCAACTAAGGTTGAGAATCAATATAATAGAGGACAGTAACTCTTTCTAGGTGCTGAGAGGACATAAGAGACAAGTAGGATCTAGTAGCTTAATCATGTGGCCTAGGATGACAGTTTGGAGTGTGTGGGAAAGGAGAGAGAGGGTGTACTAGGTTGATTGCTAGATTGCCAGAGGGCAGTAAACTAGGACTCATAGGGGCCTGTTCATTTCCCAATGTTACCCAGTAAAACTATTGTGTGGGCAACTATGGTTTTTCCCTTTAGAAGTTGAGATCTTCTACAACTCTAGCCCCAGCTTATGAGCTCAAATTGGCAGTTCTCTCTTCCTAGACCTGGGATAACAGAAAAAGGCTTTCAAAGGATGATATGACTTAACTATATGCACATTTTAAAAGGCCCAGTTCTAAGGTCCTCTGGTCACAACATGTACATAGTCCTGGGTTCCCTTGGGCAAAGGGCACACTCTGTGCTCTGGCTGGAGCAGAGTCTTTGGCTGAAGGAGGAGACAGAAGGAAAAGGAACGGTGGTACTGACATCAAATGTGAATGCTTTACTTCTGTCAAAGGCCCCTCACAGCCCTCAAGATGAAATCCTACAAGGTCCTGACCCTGTCCACTGACCACTTAAGTCCTCTTGTGGCCACCTTCTCTCCTGGACAATCTGAATTTCTTTTCTTTTTTAAAAAATTAGTTTTGTTGGTACATTTAAGGTATATAATATAATGACGTTCATCATTGGGAGTTTGAATCTTTACAAAATCCACCTTGGTTTCTATTTTTTCCTCATTCCCTGTTCTCCTTTCAACCCCTCCACCTCTCTCTATCTACAAAGACTTTGTTTCCATTTTTCTTTTTCTCATATTAATTCCATTCCCTTCTTTCCTTTCCCCTAACCCTCCCAATTCCCCTTTCCACCTCTTTTCCTGTCTCCCATTATCTATTACACATTTTAGTTCTTACACTTTCAGTTTCTCACACTAAAAAACTATTTGGTATTTACACGTGTGTCCTATTTCTTACACTTAAGAGTGTTGCCTCAATGTGCATCCATTTGGCTATAAATATCTCTAGTTTCTCAGTCTTTATGGCTGAGTAGTACTCCATTTAAAAAAATAACCCACATTTTCTTTATCTAGTCTCCTGTTGATGGGCAATTGAGCTGCTTCCAAGATATAGCTATTGCAATTTGTGTTGCTATGAACATCGGTGTACATATATCACTGTGGCATGATTCTTTTACTTCTTTGGGGAAGATACCCAGCAGGTGGATAGCTGTATCAAATGGGACTTTCAATCCTAGTTCTTTGAGATATCTCCGTACTGATTTCCACAGTGTTTGCACCAGTCTACACTCGCAACCAGCAGTGGATCAGGGTTGCTCTTTCTCCACAGCCCACCAGCATTTGTTATTGGTTGATTTCAGGATAGCAGCCATTCTTTCTGGGGTGAGGTAGAATCTCAGTGTTATTTTCACTTTCATCTCTTGAATGACAACTGAGGTTGAACATTTTTTCATGTTTATTTGCTATTTGCACTTCTTTGTCTGAGAAATGTCTGTTCATTTCAGATGCCCAATTTTGGAATGGGTCTTTAAATTTTGGGGGTCTGATTTTTTTGAAGTTCTTTATATGTTCTAGATGGTAGATCTTTGTCTGAGGAGCAGCTGGTAAAATTTTTTCTTATATTGTGGGTTGTCTTCACACTACTGGTCGTTTCTCTTGCTGTGCAGAAACTTTTTAATAAGAAGAGATTCCACTTGTTGATTCTTTGTGCTAGTTCACAGCCAATTGAGGTTTTATTCATGAAATCTTTTCCTATGCCAAAGTCTTTTTTTTTTTTTTGGTACTGGAGATTGAACTCAGGTTCTTGTGCTTGCAAGGCAGACAGCAGCGCCACTAGAGCTAAATCCCCAGCACCTCCTATGCCAATGTCTTCAAGAGTTCTACCTAACCTCTCTTCTAGCTGTTTTAATATTTAGCTCTTTAATCCATTTTGATTTTAGTTTAGTGCATGGTGAGAGTTATAGGTCTAGTTTTAATCTTTGGCAAGTTGAAACCCAGTTTTTCCAGCACCATTTATTAAAGAGGCTATCTTTCCTGCAGTGAGGGTGTTTGGCTCCTTTGTTGAAGATGAGGTGGCTGAGTGTGTCTGGAGTTGTTTCTGCACTTCTAATTTGTTCCACTGATCTTTGGGTCAGTTTCTTTGCCAGTACCATGCTGTTTTTATCACAGTAGCTTTGCAGACTAGTTTCAAGTTGGGGATTATGATACCCCCTACCTTGTCTTTGTTGCCTAGAATTGGTTTCACTATTCTTGGTCTCTTCTGGTTCCAAATGAATTTTTGCATTGTTTTATCAAGGTTTTTGAAGTATGCTTTTGGAATTTCAATTAGGTTTGCATTGAATCTATATAGCATAGCAGTTTTGGAAGTATGGACATTTTCACTGTGTTGATTCTTCTTACCCAGAGCAAAGGATGTCTTTCCATTTTCTGATATCCTCTTCCATCTCTTTTTTCAGAGTGCTGGAGTTTTCAGAGTAAAGGTCTTTGATATCTTTCATCAGGTTGATTCCTAGGTATTTCAATTTTTTGGATTCTGTTGTGAAAGGAATTGATTGCCCCATTTCTCTCTCAGTGAGTCTGTTTTTTTTTTGTGTGTGTATAGGAAAGCTATTTATTTTTGTGTGTTGACCTTGTATCCAGCTACTTTACTAAATTAGGGTATTAAGTCTAGAATACTTGGTGCTGTTCTTGGGGGTCTTCTGTATAGAGTATCATGTTGTCTACAAATAATGACAATTTGATTTCTTCATTTCCTATCTGTATTTCTTTTATTTCTTTCTCTTGTCTAATTGTTGTGGCTAAGTTTCCAAAAATATATTGAACAGAAGTGATAATAGTGGACATCCTTGTCCCTGATTTTAGTATGAAGGATTTAAGTTTTTGACCATTTAGTATGATGTTGGCTTTTGGTTTTTCATAGATGGCTTTTATCAGTTTGAGATAGAGAATGTCTATTCCAATTTTTCGGAGGGTTTTATCATAAACGCTTATTGGATTTTTGTCAAATTCTTTTTCTGCATCCATTCAGATGATCATATGGTTTTTGTCATTGGCTCTATTAATGTAGTATATTGCATTTATTGATTTGCATATGTTGAACCATCCCTGAATCCCTGGGATGAATCCCACTTTGTCAGGGTATATGATCTTCTTGATGATCTTCTGCATTTATTTGCTAGTATCTCATTAAGGACTTTTTATATCTATGTTCATTAGTGAGATTGGGCTATAGCTCTCTTTTTTGGTTGGTACTTTCTCTGCTTTTGGGATCAAGGTGATGCTTGTTTCCAGGATGAATTCAGGAGTATTGCTTCCCTTTCATTTTTATTGAAAAAAGAAACACTAGTATATCTTCTCATGATGTGTGCTGGCCTTTAATACAATCAGAGTCCCAGGTGCTGTCATGATGACAGATCACTGCAGTATTTGTCCTGAGTTGCTGTTTAATCTACTTTTATTTTTATGTCTGTAAAAGTATTTTTGTTTTCTGGAACAGTCATGGCAGTAGTTCCTCTCTAACTGTCTTGTAGAATTCAACATCGAAGCCATCAGGACCCAGGCTTTTCTTAGTTGGTAATTTTTTATTTTTGTACCAGGGATTGAACTTGGCCTTTGTGCTTGCAAGGCAGGCAGCAGAACCACTGAGCTAAATCCCTGGCCCAGTTGGTAAGTTTTAATTTGATTGAATGATGTTGGGTCATTTAGAATTTTTCGGTCATCTTCATTCAACTTTAGTAATTCATATGTATCTAGGAATCTGTCCATTTCTTCTGTATTTTTCATCTTATTGGTGTATAGGTTATTGAAGTAGGTATCCTTTGGATTTCTCCTGGGTCCACTGGAATTTCACCCATTTCATTCCTAATTGTATGAATTTGGGCATTTCTTCTCTTTTTGATAAGGTTGGCTAAGGGTTTGTCAATTTTCTTTATTCTTTCAAAGAACCAACTTTTGGCTTCATTGCTTTTTTTAATTGCTCTCTTAGTCTCCATTGCATTGATTTCCACCTTGGTCTTTATAATTTCCTCCCTTGTATGAGCTTTGGGTTTGTCTTGCTCTTCTTTTTCTAGATGCTTGAGGTTTAGCATTGGGTTGTTTATTTGAGCTCACTCTGTTTTCCTAATATGAATATTTACTGCTATGAATTTCCCTCATAAAACTGCTTTCTTTGTGTTCCATAGATTCTGATATGTTGTATTTTCATTGCCATTTAATTGTAGGAACTGTCTAATTTCTTATTTAATTTCCTCTGTGACTCACTGGTTATTCATAAATGTATTGTTCAGTTTACATGTGTTTGTGAAATTCTTGCAGTTTCTTTTGCTATTGATCTCCAGTATCATCACACTTGGTCTGATAATGTACAGGGGATAACTTAAATTCCTTTGCACTTACTAAGACAAGGTCTATGAACAAGTATGTGGCCTATTTTGGAGAATGGCCTGTGTGCAGCCAAAAAGAATGTGTATTCTGATTTTGTGGGGTGGGTTTTAACCAGGTATTCCTCAGATAAATGTCTACTAACTAGAATATATAAAATAACAAAAAAATCAGACCTTTCAAATTTAAAGACCTAATCCAAAAATGGGCATCTGAAATGAATAGGCATTTCTCAGACAAAGAAGTAAAAGCAGGAAATAAACATATGAAAAAAATGTTCAACATACTGGTCATTGGAAAGATGCAAATGAATACAAAACTGTGATTCTACCTCACCCCAGAAAGAATGGCTGCTATCATGAAATCCACCAATAAATTCTGGCAGGCTGTGGGGAAAAGGAAACCCTGCTCCACTGCTGGTTGGGAGTGTATTCTGGTGTAACCACTGTGGAAATCAGTATGGAGACACATCCAAAAACTAGGATTAGAGGTCCCACTTGACCCAGCTATTCCTCTGCTGGGTATCTTTCCAAAAGCATTAAAAGAATTATAGGGATATATGTGCACCCATGTTCATAGCCTCAGAGTTTGTAATAGCTAAAACTTGGAGACAGCACATTTGCCCATCAACTGGAGATTGGATAAAGAAAAAAAATTTTTTTAAATAAAATGGAATACTACTCAGCCATAAGAAGAGAAACTAGAGACAGTTATAGCTAAATGGATGCACATTGAGGTGATACTCTTAAGTGAAATAAATAGGACATACATGTGTAAATACCAAATAGTTTTTAAGTGTGAGAAACTGAAAGTGTAAGGATTAAAATGTACAAAATATAAGTGAAATAGAAAAGAAAAGTCCAAAGGGGACGGAGAAGTGGGAGGGTTAGGGGAAAGGAAAAGGGTAAAGGAATAAATATGAGAAAAGAAAACAATGTAAACGAAGTCTTTGTAAATAGGGAGGGGTGTAGGAGTTAAAGGGAAGTTCCACCGTGCAGGGGAATGGGGTAAAAATAAGAACCAAGATATTTTATGTAAAGGTACAAATTCCCAATAATGAGTGGCAGTGTAATGTATACCCTAAAATGTGCCAATAAAATTAATGAATGAAAAAAAAGTTTAAGGAGGGCTAGAGTAGAACAGAATACATCTGTATGTACTACACATGATAAATGTAAGTGAAACTTTTATTCCAAGTATGTGTGTGTGCAATGTGCAGTATTATTTTTCATGTTGAAGCAGGTGGAACTCTTTGAGGAACACATGTGAATCTCTTCCACTAGATATTTGTTGATCCTTTCCCCTTTGAGGATCAGAGACTATCTGAATGATGCCTTTTTTAGACCAAATATATCTCATTCTATATTTCCCATTGCACACTATGCTTATCTTTTCTACATTAGAAAAAATACTGGATATTCAGTGACTGAATGATAAACCTGAGTTCATTTTCTCTTTATTTTTTCCAGTTTTACCTGAAACATTTCAATACATGAAACAGTTGAAAAAATAGTATAACAATTAACCTTTATATTCTCCACTTAGAGTAACAATCTTTAACATTTTCCCATTTTGCTTTTTGTCTACCGTTCTCAATAGTTTCTAAGATAGATATAAACTTTACCCCTAAATATCATGACAGGCTTTCCCTAAGAGTAAGGTATTCTCTTATATAATCACAATATTATTAACATACCTAAGAATAAGATTATAATTTCATAATAACAGCTAAAATGCAGTTCATATTCTTTTTTCCCAGTTGCTTTAAGAATGTGTGTTTGTAGCTACTTTATTTCAAAACAGAGTAAAATAAGGGCCATCATTGCATTGGGTTTTACATTTCTTTAATTTTTGTCTAATCTAGAGCAGCTCTTGTGCCTTTTAAATATATATTTATTTATTTTTATATTTTTTGTCCTGGGCTTGAACTTAAGTCCTTTACACGGAGCTGCATTTCCAACCCTTTTTTATTTTTTACTTTCAGACAGGATCTCACCACCATGGCTGGTTGTTTTACCCTTTAAACAGTGTAGGAAAGTTCTACAAAATTGATTTCTGTTTCCCTCTAGAGGTGTTTAACTTCCTTCTTATGCTGGCATTTCCTCTAAATCAGAATGAGTTTTAGAAACTTGACTAAACATTTTTGGCAAGAATGCTGCAGGTAATATTACCTTTGTATGCTGACCTGTCAGGAGACACATATTGTCATATTATACCAATCTGAATATTAATAGTGCTACTTGTTTAAGGCAGTGGCTGTCAGAGCTTCCCTTATGCAAAGTATTCCTTTTGCTAGTAAATAATTTGTAAGTGTAATATATCTAGTATGCCATTAAGAGCCCATTCTTGTGGGGCGTGGTGACGCATGCCTGTAATCCCAGCACTTGGGAGGCTGAGGCAGGAGGATTGCTGTGAGTTTGAGTCCAGCCTGGACTATGTAGTGAGTTCCAGTCAGTCTCAACTACATAGTGAAACTCTGTCTCAACCCCCCCCCCTCAAAAGAGCCCATTCCTCAGCAGCCCAGTGTTTTCAGCAATCATGGATAATTCTTTGGGCAAGTTCTTAACCTGAGACTTGGTTTCTTCATGATATCTGTCTTCCAAAACTGATGTTTGATAACATTTGAAAGTCTCATGCAAGATAGTGCATGTGAAAATGATGCCACAAGTTCCCCCTTTGGAGAATACCATCCTCTTTCCCTTTAGAAAGTTTTTACCCTGCTACAGAAGTTGCTGGCTTCTTGGATGAACCCAGCTGCCTGGTCATTGTGGGGTGTGGCTGGGTCAGGCTAAGCTGGTGGTCATGGAATGTGCCTTTGACCCCAGAATACTCCCCTGGGAAACTCTGAATTAAGTAGGGATGAAGAAAATATTCTTTCCCCTAGAGCAGTGGTAGCAAACCTATGGCACACATGCCAAAGCTCTAAAATATCTGCCATCACTGCCCTAGGGTGACCTGGCTATGTGAGTCTGGATGTTGTCAGTGACTATTTTCTCAACCATTTTGTAATTGAAAGCCTGAAGGTGGGGGGATCCACACTCTCTTTGTGGGATCAGAGAAGAGAGCAGTTCAAGGTTCTTCCTGGCCTGACTGTCTTCTGTCCAGCATTATCTCTGCTCCAGCCCCAGCCATGCATGTTCTGTGAGCCTTTTGGCAGAGTCCTGTCACATGCTTCTGACACAGTGGATCATTCAGTAAATTGGTCGTCCATGGGCTCTCATCCATTCTTGTGCTCTTGGACTATGAACTGGTTTGTGGGGAAGTGGAAGGAGGTGCGAGCCATGGATTTGAAATCCTGAGTTATAAATACATTTCCTCAGTGAGTACAGAATCAGGAGAGGGGGACTGGTGACTTGTCCAGCCCAGTGTGGCTGCCCTTGCCACTAGAATCAGCCACCCTATCCCCACCCCAGGCTGGATGGTCTTTCCTCCAACCAGTCCCCATTTCTTCAGTTTTCCCCAGGTTAAAACCGCCCTGGGCAGGGTGGGGGAATATCACGTGCTGGTGAGGGGGCAGACAGGGTGTTGGGAGGCCTGAAGGGAGTGAGTGTGAGAGGTGAATGGTCTGTCTGCAGGGGGTTTGAGGGAAGGGAGCAGGGCTCCTGTGGAGTTCAGATCTTGCCTTCCTTTTGCTCTAGGGGTAGCTGTTGTTTATTTAGTGCTGTGTCTGCTGAGAGTCTTTTCCAGTCACATCACTGGATACCTTTCAGCAATCCAACAGGCCTACAGTCTGTTGTTATTTCCAGTTTACAGATGAGAAAACTAGGACCCAGGAAGAAGTGACTTACCCAAAGTAGTTCTGCTGGTGAGGGTTGAGCTGGAATTCGAACTCAGACCCCACCGACTGGACGACTCCAACTCCTACTGGTCCGTGAGCGAGGCCAGTATGGCGAACCAACGTGCAGAGCCGGGCTGCGAGCCAGGGCAGGTGAGGTGCTGCACAGAGCGGGGCCAGGGGCAGTCTGTACACTGGCTGGGTGTGGGGCTCAGTCCATGGGGGCTGGGCCGGCTCTGAGGAGGCGCAAAGGCAGCTGGGGAAGGAGCCGGGCCCAGAGACGGGTCAGATGGCAACCTTGCTTCCCCCAGGGAAGCCTTTCCCTGGACAAGATGGAAGACCCTGGCGGTGCCCTAGGTGAGAGGTGAGAGACAAAGAGGAGGGCGTGAATACCCCTCCCAGCGCTCACCTACAGGCCCAAATCAAGCACCCCTACTGACTTAGGGGACAGGGACATTTGAGGCCACAAAGAAGCGAAGACTTGACTTCAAGAGGACAGGGCGAGGGCAGGGGCGATGGCGCGCGTGCGCGGGGTGGGTGGGGGGTAGTCAACTGAAGAACATCTTGCCACAACTCGGTCGGTTTGCAGCCCGGGCTGCCTCAGATTAGGGGTGGAGACAGCGGGGAAACGAGCCCTCCCTCGCACCGGGACGCCTCCTTCTCCAGTCCTTTCTGCAGTCCAAGCTGATGGGCTTCTGGTCTGGCCTGTTATTGTCTTAGGGAGGAGCCAGGTTTCAGTTCAGACCCTGTAGAGCCTAAACTGGGGAGCCTTCAGCCAGGCCAGTCACCCCCCAGATGCTGATCTGGCACCACTGAGCATACAACCTTCTACTCTAGGTTCATGGGTCCTTTAAAAACAACATTAAAAAAAAAACAACAAAACAATAATAGTAAATAACAGTTGTTTTGAATGCTGTAGTCAAAACAAAAACTTAGTAATTCCATCCCCCCACCACACCCCCTTCTCTCTCTCTTTGTCCCTTGCATATGCCTCAGAAAAAATTACTGGGGCCTGGAGATGTAGCTAGTGGTACAGTGTTTGCCTGGCTTTCTTGAGTCCCTGGGTTCCATTTCTGGTAAAACACATATGCCAAGCAACCAAAACAACATGAAACAAAAGCAATCACTGGCTCCCCTAAATTTGAGAATCCCTGAACTGCTGGAGAGGTGGGTGGGGCAACTTTGTAGGATTCTGTGTGGCACTGACTGTGGGATCCTTTGTCAGCGGGTCCCTCTCTCTGGCTCTTCTCTATTTTATTACAATTATTATTATTATTATTATTTTTGAGACAGGGTCTCACTGTGTAGTCCAGGCTGGCCTACAACTCTAGGCAATACTCCTGACACAGCCTCCTGAGTGCTGGGATTACAGGAGTGTGCCAACATGCCTGGCTCTGACTCTCCTCTTTTATTTTTAATTTTTAAATTTTTAAATTTTTTTTGGTACCAGGGATTGAACTCAGGACCTTGTGCTTGCCAGGCAGGTGTGGTGCCACTGGGCTAAATTCCCAGCAGACTCTCCTCTTTTCAAACTGAAATGACTATGATCCTAGAGTCTGGTCTGTATCAATGCATGTTTGAAATTGCATGTCCTTGGAACCACTATACTAGTGGTCAGGGCTGCTTGGGGGAGGACAAGGTCCTCATCACTGGTGAGTGACCAGGCTGAGGTGTGACACACAGGGGTCATCCCAGGCTGGGGAGATGTAAATTCTGTCCTGTGTGATGCACTGATGTGTCACCCTTCAGCAGTTACAGCCTCTGAGTCCCATCTGGCTTTATCCCTGAATCCCCACTGTAAGCTCATGTTGGCATGGGAAAACCAGTGAGTGCATAATTAATTTTTGTTGAGGGAGTGGGGTGTTGAAGGTTGTTGACTGGGAAGGCTATGGGGAGTGGTCAGACCAAGCTGCACTCTTCAGGGAAGGTAGGATCTTAAAGGTTTGGGGCACTGGTGGCAAACCTATGGCATGCATGCTGAAGAGGGCTGGTTGTTATTGAAAGGGCTAAAAGGTTTGACATCACTGGTTTAGGGAAACAGAAAGGGGATCCTGGGAGGAACCCAGGCTTGGAGGCTGGTGTGCTTTGACTATGATGTTCTGTGTGTGGAAGGAGGCATGTAGGCTTGGGGACAGGAAAGATGGATGCTATGAGAACTTTAGGAAAGGAAGCATGAGGAAGGCTGATGAGATGAAAGAGTGAAGGGAAGGGAGAAAGCAACATAATAAGCTTAGGGCTGTAGTTAGCACGAGTGAGAGGGTGATGGGAACAGGGTCACGTCTAGAAAGTCTGAGACTAGGGATTGTACAGGAAGAGGTCCCCGTCAAATGAAATGCATAGCCCATGTGCCCCATCTGGAAGCCCTGACAAGATATGACTGTGACTCCCTGCTTTGGGTTTAGGATTGGGACTTCTGTAAATCTAGTCCAACCCACTTCATCATAGTAGAGCAAAGGAAGCTGAGGATCTGAGATTGATGTGTCAGTCTCCTCTGAAGAGTGGGTGCAAGGTCAGAGGAGAGATTTGGAGAGGGGTGGATACAGTTCCTCAGATGTGAAAAAGAGAAAAACTGGTGATTGACACAAGGGAGGAGAAAATACAGCAGAATATTTCCAAGTCACCTTGACTGTGGGAGGAGGAATACTTCCCACTGATGATGGTCAGCATATTTGATGTTGGATTGCTGGAAAGGACCTGAACCTCTCTACCATCAGGTTTGCTGGACTAAAGGGATCAGCAGCTATCCAAGAGACTCCCTTCCCTGGCAGCAGCAAGGGTCCACATTGGGACTGTGCCTACACTGGTGCTTGCACAGTGTGCAGGAGAGAGCAGGGAGAAGCATCGTCTCTTCCACGGTCTTGTCTTCAGTACTCACTATTGCACAGCTTGAAAACTGGTGCTGCCTATAGAGCCCTAGTCAGCAGCAGTCTCCAGACCGGTTTGGGGTGAGGCTTGAAAGAAGGGCTCTTGTCTTGGTATGCCCTTACCCTACCTTGCTACTTTCATCTTTCTTTCACCTAATGCCTCTGCCAGATAGCCAGGCTCATCACAGTGCCCCCTGGCATCCTGACTAGGCCTGCACTTCCTGCAGCATGCCAGGCTTCTAGCTTCTTTCCTTCCCCTGCTCTTCCTTCCCTGCTGCAGGAAAATGATCACTTCTTAGGGCTCCCAGTCTGAGCAAAGACACCAGGGACAGCAGGGAACACAGTAAATGTGCTCTGAGTTGTGCCCTGAAGTTGTGAATGGCTACCTGGCTCCTTCTCCCAGAAGAAGTTTGAATTTCAGAAGTTACTTTCCCTCCCTGCCCCTGTCTCCCAACTTTAATGAAGCACTTGAGCACAGAGCAGATTTTAATTATTTTATTTGGCCTTCTCAATGGCTTTATTGGGCAATTGTTAAATTTCTCCTTTTCCGAATGGGGAAACCAGGATTTAGAGAGTTTGAATAAGTTCCCTACATGACACAGCTAGGAAGTGGTAAAGCTGGGATCATGACTGAGGACTCCTGAAGGTAAGACCAGCCAGCACTTACCTAGTGCAGCCCAGCCACTCTTTCAGAACACCTCTTACTGACAGTGGTGGTGTAAGAGAAAACAGGTAGGGCTGCGGGACTTGATGGAAGAGGTTCCATAGCGGAGGGCCTTGACTTCCACATATAGAAAGCACCCGAGCCTCCTTTCTGTGTGCCTAGGACTTGCTCATTTTTCTGGCCACTTGGGCCTCTCCCTTATCTGAACCCTGGGTTCTTGTAGCCAGAAGGCTGTCACCAAGTAAGGACACTTGAGACTGGACTCACTCTCTCCCCCAGGTCCTCAGTCTGCAATCAAAAGACAAACAGCTAACACAGAAGAGCCTTGTGGAGATGTCTGGTTGGCAGTGGGATGGGCATCAGTAGAATGGAAAGATTAGTACTGTAGATCTGAAGAGACCTTGAGGGGGCCAGGCCGACCTCTTTGTTTTGCTACAGGATAAAATTGGGGTCCAGAAAGGGCACCTGCTATGCTCAAGACCTCCCTGTGAGGCATGCATGTTTTGGGCCAGCTGCGGAGTCCTACAAGCTGGAAAGTTAAGCAGGAGAAAGAAATCCCCAGTGACAAAGTATTGTCACTATTGTGCTGTGCCCAGTACCAGCATTTCCATGGCCATTACCTCTACCCTGTGTCACAGGAGAATGTGGAGATACTTCACCTCTGCCATCACTTTTTCCTTGTCCAGGTGATGCTGACTTTCGAGGACAAAGGCATAAAGAGATTCACCTGGGCCATCGCCCCAGCCTTGGCCTCCCTGGGCTACCTGTTCATACTGGTGGTCTCCATCTTTCCCTTCTGGGTACGTCTGGTGGATGAAGAGTCCCATGAAGTGTTTTTCAGTGGCCTGTTTGAGAACTGTTTCCATATCAAATGCTTGAAGCCTCGACCCTTATCCAGTAAGGAGGGATAGGAGCAAAGAGGGGGAAGGGGTGATGGGGCCAGTGTGGGTGACAGGACAGATGGGAGCAGAGAGGACAAAGTTTAATAAGCCCATAAGGATGTCTTTTCTGAGTCTCCACTCTCTTGGGGGTGAGAGGAAGGTGGGATGCCGGGAAGGGGCTAATAATGTCAAGTTGACCTCTGGAGTAGGGACAAATGTGCCAGGAGCTAAACTTATTTCTTTCCTTTTTTTTTTTTTTTTTGGTACCGGGGATTGAACTCTGGATCTTGCATTTTTGAGGCAGGTGGCAGAACCACTGAACTAAATCCTTGACCCAAGCAAAGCTTATTTCTAAGCCTGAGTGCTGTAGGTGGGATAACAGGGGGGTTCCTGCTCTGTTGCCTGGGCTGCCATTAATTTGCCCACACAGCACTGTCATGGGTGGGCATGGCTTCCAGCCAAGGGGAATAGTAGAGCATAAGGCTGGATTTTGGCCTCCTCACCTGTAGGTGTAGCCTGCAGATAATAGACATGGATGTATGAGTTCAGAGGACTGTGAGCTCTTAAGATCATTTTTTTTTTGTCAGGGTCTCACTGGCAGTTCAGGCTGTCCTTGAACTTACTATGTAGCCCAGAATGGCCTCAAATTCATAGTGATCCTCCTGCCTCTGCCTCCATGTGCTAAGATTACAGGCATCCACCATGACTGGCCATTCACAAAGAATATTTCCCTTCCCTTTCCTTTCCTTTCCTTCCCTTCCCTTCCCTTCCCTTCCCTTCCCTTCCCTTCCCTTCCCTTCCCTTCCCTTCCTTTCCTTCCTTTTCCTTTTCTTTTCCTTTCTTTTTCTCTTTCTCCCCCCCTCGTCCCCCCTCCCTGGGCCCTATAGGGAACTTTTGAAGGCCATAGTATATTTGTGTAGTTAAAAATGTGACTCATGGTTACCTCTTATAAATAGGAAAAGCTGCCTTGGAGAAGATGGGTCTGATCTTGTGAACTTTTTGACCCAGGTTTCCTCAAACTTGGCACTGCTGACATTTTAGGCTAAACTTTTTTCTGTGGGAGCTCTCCTGTTTCTCACAGGATGGATACTAGCACCCTGCCCTCTTCTACCCATTAGATACTGGTAGCATCACAGACCCTCTCCATTTAGGAAATCAAAATCTCTCCAGGCATCATTAAATACTTGAGGGGTAAAGACTATCCTCAGTTGAGCACCATCAACTTGACCCAAGGGGACACTCTAGAGTGTCTGGGTCTTTAGCAACACCTACCTCTTGTCCTACCTCCAGATGTGCATCTCTGTGTGCCTAGGAGGGCAAGCAAGCTAGTTTTAATATAGTCTGAATCATGCTGGCAGGAGAATAATTACCCTGTTTCCAGACTCTGGCTCTGCTAATTTTGATGTTTTATTTTTCCTATTAACCAGAAAAAGTAAATAGGAATGAATGAGAGGGAGTTCTTACAAAGTTCAGATTATTTTGACCTCATGGAGTTCTGATTTTCTATGGTTGAGTTATTTTACCATAATCAGCACAGTCCTGTCTTCATATTTGTACTTGTGATAAATTTTATTAGAGTTGAATTTTGTGTTTATTAAAGCCACCATTTCCCCAAGTATACGATACATGGTTTCCCCACATGATTTGATACAGATTCACATAATATGTTTGTTAAGAACTGATGAATGATTTCAGAGTCTGACATTATTAATCTAGTTTGTTTTTTATTACTTTCAATGTTATTGGGGACAAAGTGGTGAGGCCAGAGCCCTATTGAGGGCACAGTAGTAGGCTCACAGCCTTGGGTCCCAAGGCCCTGCTGTGGGACCCAAGGATGGTAGAGACTCTGAGGTCATCCATGCCAGGCTCTGTGGCGTTCCTCCCTTGAGGGGCAGGGTCCACAGTCCAGTCTCTGCTCTCCCTCCCTTGCAGTTTACATCTTCCTCGGCCGGATCTTCCTACTCTCTGCAGTTGTCTTGGCTTTCCTTACCACTTTCTTCATGGTGTCCTTTGCATCTGACCTCTTCTGGAGGATCCGGAGGCCCAATATCGTGTCAGCCTTCATCAGCTTCCTCACAGGTGTGGAGCAGGACAAAGGAAGTGGGCAGTTGGTTTCTGTGATTTCAATAGAAACATAATTTGTTTTCAATACAGGGGATCAAACACCTCTTGCATGCCAGTTAAGTGCTTTACCACTGGGCTACATTGCCAGCCCTTCTTATTTTGAGCCAAGATTTTGCTAAGTTGACTAGGCTGGCCTTGAGCTTGTGATTCTCCTGCCTTAACCTCAGTAATTGGGATTATTGACACGTGCCATTATGTGTGGTAAGAAGTATGATTTGTAAAGTTCCCTTCTTTGCCTTCTCTGTGAAGTAATTTACTGGCACATCCATTCTCTCAGAATTTATGATGAGTCTCTTTTGGGACTTCTCAACACTCTACATTTCTAGATCTGACCCTGTGGGTTTGGGGTCATATGTCTAAGTGGTAGCTTCTTTATCCCAGTGACTGTCGCAGGATCTTAAAAAGAATTATAATTTTTTTCCTCTTCCTCTTCCTCTTCTTCTTCTTTCTTCTTCTTTCTTTTTTTTTTTTTT
>NW_022900929.1:492168-547719 GCF_012274545.1 Fukomys damarensis | reverse complement strand
CTCCTTCTTCTTCTTTCTTTTTTTTTCTTTTTTTTTTTTTTTTACACAGGGTCTTGCTATGTAGTTCAACCTGGTCTGGAACTCACTTTGTAGCCCAGGCTGGCTTTGAACTCTCAGTCATCCCCCTGCCTCAGCCTCCTCAGTGCTGGGATTTTAGGCGTGCACCACCAGGCCCAGTGAAATAAACATTTCTAAAGTGAATGAATGCAAGACTGTCTGAGCCCTTTGGAACCTTTTGACATTTTAAAAGAGCCCAGGGCAGTGGAGGAGGTAGAAGACAGGCAGTGGGAAAGCCAGATGGTTTCATCCACAGTGTCACACACAGTGCTCAACCTGAAGTGAGCCAAGGACAGATACAGAGGGTGTCAGGAAAGGGATTTCTGATGATGTGAGATGCATGTCTTTGAGATGGGCTGGCAAGGGAGGAGAGACAGGCAGGTGGGGTGTTGTGGGAGGCTGTTGGCTCAGAAGGGGCAAAGCGTGAAGGCAGAGAAAGAGTCTCCATGGAAGGAGCCATGCCACTGTCTAATTCTGAGAGAGGGAAGATGGAACCAATGCAAGAACCTGGGAGAAGAGCAAGGGTGCCTCTCTGTAACCCTGCAGGGACCTGTGCCTTCCTGGCCTTGTTGCTGCACGCCCTAGAGATCCGGGATCTGAGAACGAAGCCCAGTCCCCCACAGTTCTCTGTGCAGTGGCCTTACTACATCCTGGGCTCTGGCATCCTTCTGTTCCTACTGGCTGGTGAGTGTCCGAAACTGCTGCCTCTGCCTGCAGTTAGAAGCCTCTCTGGGGAGGCCCTTAGAGCAGCGCTGTTTCAAACTGTAGTCACTAGTTACACATGGCTATTTAACTTGAATTAAAATGAAATAAAGTTAAAAATTCGGTTCCTCAGTCATATTAACCACATTTCAGACTTTCAATAGCCACATGTGTCTTGTGGCTACTGTATTGGGTGGTGTAGGTAGAGAAATTTCCATCTGTACAGGAAGAGTTTGTTTGACTCTAGAAATAAACTCTTCCAAATGTCCACACCCTCCCTTACACAGTCCTGTTTTGTATTCCTGCTTTTATCTTTATTTTGAAATCTATGATCCTGCTCACTTTAACCCTTTATCTTCAAGCACGATCACTTATTTAGATTCTTAACCCTAATTTTGTCCTAACTCCTAATCCTTTCTCCCCTTTGTTAACCTGACCCATGATCGTATTGTATCTCAGTTTTTAAATGTATCAAATATAGAAAAAACATTTATGATGTAGCTATAACATTCAAATAGTTATAAATAAGCTGAATACCCATTTCTGACTATATAGTTGAAGAACTAGCTATATTTTATTGAATCTGTGTTTGTAAATTATATCACTGTTAAATGTAACACTGAGGAGAAAAATTGATACCAAGTATAATTCTGAGATGCTATATCAGGTCTGAGTCTAGATTCTGCTGTTTCTTCAGGTTCTTCCTTGTAGTGTCTTTTTCGTGTATATTTATAGTGTATATTTCGTGTGTGTGTGAGTATGTATGTTTGTGTGTATGTGTGTGTGCTCCTATTGTGAGTTCATTTCCATTAGAATTTTATTAATGGAAAATCTTTGAGACCTGGATGTAGAGTGTGTCTTCTGAAAGGATTTGTGGTTGCATTGTGCCTGATGCTTGGGTTCACAACAAGTCGAGGATCACAAAAGTTTTAGGTTTTGTGAATTTCACTGCAGACCTATCTACGAGCTAGCCTACGTTCATGAGTTTTCAGTCAACACAAGTAACTTTGAGGTACCAATTTAGCACAGCAGATTCATTATTAGATTTTTCCATCTTGAACAGGCCATGGGCTTTTTATCCTATTTTTTACACCTCAAATGACCAGCAGAATGGAAACTTCAGGGTGAAGTCAAATGTGAGCTTACTTAACTAGATTCCTGTTTTTACTTTGTTTTTGGCTTCTACTAATATCTTGCTTTTGTGCCAGCTCACTGATGAATTTTTAAAATTGAGTTTATTGGTACATTCTAGGTATACAGTGCAGTTACATTCATTATTGGGATCTTGTACCTTTGCATGACCGGTCTTGGTTCTCATTGTTTCCCCTTGTCCCTGCCTCCCTTCACCCTCACTGATGGATTTAAACTTAAAATCTTAAAGAAACATTTTATTTAGAAGTTTTACTATTTTTAGTGGGAGAGTATCTGGCCTGATGAAAGCAGTAGTTATCTTTTATCTCAATACAGTATCCATTATTTGCTCGATATATCTCTACTTGTTCTTATAAACACTGGTTATCTTTTTCTTTTCTTACTTTTCAGTAAGAGGCCTGGGTTTTCTTGTCTAGGGTCTATCTAAAGCTTGATCATTGACTTATTAATAGCTTAAACAGTTGCTAAGGTACTTTCAGCTCTGTGATAGTCCTCTGATTTTTAAACACAGCTCTTTGCATTCTTTGAGCTTTGAGGAATTGTTTCTCTTTCTAGCTCTGTAATATGCTCTGTTGGAGGGGAGACCCATGGAGGGTAGTTCCAAAACCAGAGGGACTTACACTGAAGAATAGAGTTCCTGAATTCTATGTCACAGAGTCTTGCAACCCTCTGCTTCTCCTTTCTCTTTTCCTCTCACCTGACCCAAGCTTTTGCTGTTCCCTAGGTGCCATCTGCCTCTCTCAAGAAGCAACCTGCTGTATCTGTCAGTTGTTGCCCATTTTCCAGAGTACTGAGGAAACCCAGGGCATCTCACACCTGGAGAGTTTTGGAGAAGGACTGAACTCAGTACAAAAAGAGATGCTGCTGCAGGAAGAAACTGTTATCTAGTCCAGGATGCTGTGTCTGCCCTTCTTCCAGTGTATGAAGACATGCCTGTTGCCCCTGAGTGTCCTGTAAGCCCTCCACTCCCCAACAAGCACAGGTGTTCTGGCTACTTATGTTTGAAATGTGTTAAAAGTTCTTTCAACTCTTCTGAGCTTCCTGTGTGGTTCTTTTTCTTTTCTTTTCTTTTCTTTTTTGGCAGGTGTTTCCAGCTACTCTGTTGGTTCATACCTCAAAAACTGAGCATAGAGACTAAGAGGGGAGGAAAGAATATTACAAGATGATCAAATGAAGTGAAATGTTTGCAAAAGAAAAATGGTATAGAATGTAATCCCAACACAAGGTGTTTGAGCTTATGTCATTAAAATGAAAATGTGATTTTCCCAGATGAGAAGTGTGACTTGCTTCTATCTGAGAAACTCTTTCCTTTTCATTTTTCTTCCCTTCCCTTCCCTTCCCATCATCCCCCCCCCAAGGGCCTTAACACAGAGCTATATGTCCAGCCCTTTTTTTGCATTAAAAAAAATTTTTTTTTTAAGTTTTGAGACAAGGTCTTGCTAAATTGCTCAATCTGGGCTCAAACTTGCAGTCCTCCAGACTTAGCCTCCAAGAGTGCAGGGATTAAAAGAATGCACCACCACACCCAGCTCTGGGAAACTTTTCTTTCTTTTTTTTAATCATTGAGTTTATTGGTACTCTTTAGGTATACAGTACAGTTAATTCATCATTGGGATCTTGTACCTTTATATGACAGGTCTTGGTTCTCATTATTTCCCTATACCCCTGCCCTCCCTTCAGCCCCTCCACCCTTCCCTTTTACAAAAATTTTGTGGGAAACTTTTCTTAAATGTGTGGTTGGGAGTAGGGTTGGGGTTAAAGGTGAGAGCTTCCCCAAGATTTAGCTCACAATTGAAATAGCACATAATCCTGTGGCAGCTTCCAAGACACCCTTTGTTTTAAGATTTAGTGTTTCTTTCTTTTCCCAGAGAGTTTGTTATATATCTTTTATTATAGATAAAATATTAAACATATAAAGTTAAAAATATACAGTCATACTACGTCTTCTAAGTGGCATGGAGTAATATGGAGTAAACTAAATGCTCCTGTCAAGAATAAGAAAATTATGTGAAATAGGAAGAAAAGGGCTAACGGTGTAGGGAAAATGGGAAGGGTAGTGGAAAGGCAATAAAGAAAAAGAAAAAATATGAGAAAGTGAAAAAGTGGAAATAAAGTGTTTGTTAATGGGGAGGGTAGGAGGGGGTAAAGGGAGGGCAGGGACAAGGGGAAAAAGTGAGAACCAAGACCTGTCATGTAAAGATACAAGATCCCAATGATGAATGTAACTGTATTATATACCAAAAATGTACCAATAAACTCAATGAGAGAAGAAAAAAAAAAAGAATAAGAAAATTGTCAAGTGTTGTGGTGCACGTGTATAATCTCAGCACTCAGGAGGCTGATGCAGGAGGATTGCTGTGAGTCAGAAGATAGCCTGGGTTGTTACATAGTGAATTCAAGCCAGACTGAACTACAGAGTGAGATCCTATCTCAAAATAACGATAACAAAATAAATAAATAAGAATGAGAAAATATTTTGATAAAATATAAACATTTATACTAGTAGTTTCTACAGTTCACTGAAAAGAAAGTTTTGTGCTATTATCTGTTTGTTTCTTCTTTGTAATAAAATTTTTTTTTTGTATTAGAGTAACTACTTTCAAGATAGCAATACACAGGCTGTGGATTTAAGCTCAGTGGCACCTTGCCTGCCTTGCAAGTGCGAGGTCCTGAGTTCAAGCCCTGGTACCAAAAACAAAAACAAACATACAAAAAACAAAACCCAATCCAAAAAAACAAAACAGTGTATTAACTATTGTTAATTTTATTATTTTGTTTTTGAAGTGTTGTTCTGTTTTTGTTTAAAAAAAGATTTGAAAGAGAAAAAACATTTAAAAAGAAAAAATTGCAGCTGGTGAAGTAGCTCAGTGGTAGAGTACTTGCCTGGAATGTTTAAGGCCTGGGTTTAATCCCCAGTAATGCAATGAAAACAAAAAGAAAAAGAAAAGAAAAGAAAAATGCAATTGGACTACACTGAAAACTTAAGTAAGTTAATTAAAATTGAGAACTTTCTTTTCAGCACGATACAACCTTAAGAGAATGAAACAGTAAACAATAAAGTAAAATTTAACAATACATATATATGATGATGGACTTGTACCTAGAAGATACAAGGAGCTCCTATATCTCAGTAAGAAAAAGACAAAATGAATTTAAAAATTTGCGAAAGACTTAAATAGGTACTAGGCAAAGAAAATATGAACATAGAAAATAAGCATATAAAAAAAGATTTAATTTCATTGGTCATCAGGGAGATACAAATTAAAACCACCATGCAACAAACTGTACAAACATCAAAATTGTCAAAGTGAACAAGACAGTTGATGCCAACATTGGTCAGAATGTGAAGAAACTCACATTTAATTGAGCATCCACACATCACATAAAACTTAGCAATCTTTCTTCTTGGTGGTTTTTTAGTGGAATGGTGCATACCTAATTACCAAAAGATACATTCACAGCTACACAATTCCCAGTTACCTCAAACTGAAAGTAACCCAAATTCTATCTATAGTGGAATAGATAAACATATGTTGATGTTTCATTCATTGAAATATTATGCAACAATTAAACCAAATGAACCATAAAAGCTTCGATAGATGGTGTTAACCACAGACTGGGAACAATGAATCACAAGTTACTTTCAAATGAAAGAGTAATAAACATGGAGGAATGACTGAGTAGGAGTTCTAGAAGAGAACAGAGGGAATACCAATGAGGCAGCATCAGGGACGTATTAATGGCTATAAAAACAATTAAAAATGAAAAGTCTTAAAAGAATTTAGAAAGTACAGATTACCTACAAAGGAATAACAAACTAAGGACTTTGTATTTTTTTTAAATTTTATTGAGTTTATTGGTACATTTTAGGGATACAGTACAGTTACATTCATTGTTGGGATCATGTACCTTTACATGGCAAGTCTTGATTCTCATTTTTTCCCCTTACCTCTGCCCTCCCTTCACCCCCTCCTCCCCTCCCCATCTACAAACACTTTATTTTCATCTTTTCATTCAGGACTTTGTATTTTTAAGACAGGGTCTCTATGTAGCTCAGGCTGATCTTGAACTCACTATCTAGTCCAGGCTGGCCTTGAACTTGTGGCAATCCTTTTGCCTCAGCCTCCTGAGCGCTGGGATTACAGGAATGCACCACCATATCTGGCAAGACTTCTCACCAGGGACAATAGATAACAAAATAGAGTAATATTTTCAAGGTGCTTGTGGGGGCCCAGTCATGGCCCACTGGAGTTTGACATTTGGAAAATAACTTCTTCCTGTACAATTAAGGCATCGACACAATCTATGTAACATTTGTTACTTTTCAAGGACACTGTTTGTTAAGCTTGTTTTGTTCTTTGACCCTGCCATAACAGGAACTCGTTAGCCTGCCATAACAGGAACTTGTTAGCTGAAGATCTGATGTTATCTGTAAGTCAGGAAATCCGGTCTTTACATAAAGATAAAAACAATTGCTTGGTGTTTTCTGTTGTTGTGTGACCTTAAAAGCTTCCTGTTGATGTGAACCTATAAAAGGAGCTGTTTCTGTGAAATAAATCAGACTTCTCTTCGTCTCCACTCAGGCTGGAGTGTTCTTTCCTTTCTCAATCCTCACTCCCCAACTCAGGCACGTTCGTGTTGTGACGGCTGGACTGCCACAGGTGCTGATGAGAAATTACAGATAATACCTGGTCATGGTGGTATGCACCTATAAATTTGAGCACTTGGAAGTCAGCCAGGAAGATTGCTGTGAGTTGGAGGCCAGCCTGGGCTACATAGTGAGTTCAAGTCCAGCCTGTACTACATGGTGAGACCTTGTCTCGAAAACAAACAAACAAATGAGACTAACAACAAAAAAAGAAAAATTACAGATAACCTAGAAGTCTATACTGAAGTGAGGGAAAAATACATTGACAAGAAAGAAAAAGGGAAAACACATATAAAGATTAACAGAGTTTGTCATCCAGTCTCAATAAAAAATAGCTATTAAAAGGTGTATCCAGGCTGGGTGTGGTGGCACATACCTGTTATCCCAGTACTTGGGAGACTAAGGCATTAGGACTGCCATGAGTTCACACCCTGCTTGGGCTATAAAGTGTGTTCAAGAACAGCCTGAACTACAAAGTGAAATCTTGTCTCAAAAAAAAAAAAGTGTATTAGTAAGGGAAAATAAGGAACACTAAAGGAAGGCAAAATTGGGTTGAAATAAACAATTGTGAACACAAAAACTATTTGGGTATACATAGATAATAAAATATTTGTAAAAAGGTAAAGCAAGCCAGATGTGGTTACACCCACCTGTGCTCCCAGCAGTTTAGGAGATGGGTAGGAGGATCATAAATTCTAGCTCAGCCTTGGCAAATTAGTGAGAACATGTTTAGAAGGAAACTAAAACTTAAAAGGTCTGCAGATTTATAAAGGCCATGCGTTCAATCCCTATTACCAAACACACACACACACACACACACACACACACACACACACACACACACAGAGCAAAATCTCTAAATGATAAGCAATGAGGTGTTGAGATATAAAATGAACTGTTCCCATTAGGATTTGTATTTAGGTGTATGAACCAAGAATCCAAATTAGAGTGACTTCACCAAATACAGGTTTGGTTTTCTCAGTTGAGGAAGAATAGAAGCTAGCAAGTGTTGGGTCAAGGGTGTCAGGTTCCAGCATCTGGAATCCCCTTGTCCCTGCTTCAATGGTCAGAACATGGTGTTGAGTTGACCATCATGGTCCTGTTCTTGTCAGAAGTATGGGGACATGGGGGAATGCCAGAGAAGGTGGAAGGACCTTTGCCACATGAATCAGCACACCATGGCCCACTTCTTTTATTCCTAATTTAAAAAATATTTAGCAGCTTTATCGAGTACGATTAACATACAGCAAACTCCAATAAAGCATACAATTTATATATCTCTATCATCTATCTACCTATTACAGTGAAAACATCACTGCAATTGAGGTAATGAATAGATCCATCAACCTAGAAGTTTTCTCCAGTACTTTTCTGTCAACAAAAATTCATGAGGAAAGAATTTAAGACAAAGAGAGGCTTTATTTCAACAAGCAATTTGCAAACTGGGGAGGAAAAAAATGAGCTCAAACTGGACAAAGGTAGAGGCTGCTTTATGCAGAGAAAGTTCCTGCTAGGTTTCCAGGCCTATCTCCTGTGCAAATGAGGAATGCAAAAGTAGGAGTGCTTGGCCTGGACTGGTTGATAATTAAATTTGACAGCGGGTCACACAGCAATGGTCGGGTCCAGGTTGTGAAATAGGACTTTCCGGAGGCTGGCTTATCTTGGCACTTAGGTCTAGAACATGCCTGGGAAAGGTCCCAAAGTTGCTTGTGGTCTTATAAAAACATAACAGTACATGTGTGACCCTAGTTGGCAAATGGCTACTAGACTCCATTTTGAATTTAGGCTCAGTTAACAATTTGGGACCCTTTTTGGAGATTCAGGGATTTTTCTTGTTGTTGTTGTTTTGCTTTTGGTATTGGGGATTAAATCCAGGGCCTTCACACTGAGGTACACCTCTAGACCTTTTGTTGTTTAAAATTTTGAGTCTTAATCCCAAGTGGCCCAGGCTATGCTCACACTAACAGTACTTTTGCCTCAGCCTCCCAGAGTGCTGGTATTACAGGTTTGCGCCACCATACCCAGCTAGCTTTTCTTTTTTTGTTTTTTGTTTTTTTTTTTGGTGCTGGGGATTGAACTTGGAACCTTGAGCTTGCAAGGCAGGCAGTGGAACCACTGAGCTAAATCTCTGGCCTCCATACCCAGCTAGCTTTGCTTAAAGTTCACAATTTGTATCACTGCCTTTCTTTTGTGCTGGTACATTCCCTGCCATTTGCTTTTATATTAGTTTACATTTCCTATAAATGTAAATAGAATTGTATAGTATGTATTTTTTGGGGAGGGGTCTGACATTTTTTTCCAGTTATGTTTTCATTTCAGGGGCAGGCCATTTAACAGATATTTGGGGGTATTTTCCAAGTAAAAGTCATGAGATTGCCTGCTTATTTATTGTAGCACTGGGGATCAAACCTAGGGCCTTATGCATGCTAGGCAAGTGCTCTACCACAGAACTATATCCCTAGACCTTCTGATACTGGACATGGGATCTTCTGACTCAGTGACAATAGAAATGAAGCCAGGCCAAGGGTAGAAAACAGGTGAAGGTTTTAATTGGGGGGTTTATCTCAAAGAAAGGGGACACTACTGACACAGAGAGAGGGAGAGCTTAGGTTACCCTAATAGTAAAAGGAAGGGGCAAGCTTTGTATCATGTAGCTGGAGTAGGCTACCATCTGGTTGATGATTATCTCAGTTCTGGTTCTGCAAGGTGGCTCCCAAGTTCTTTTGGCTTGAAAGGGAAGTCCATAAAATGTTTCATTTTATGGGTATACCACAGTTTATCTGCTCTTTGATTGGTGGGCATTTGTAGCCTTTTGTGGTTTAGATTTAGAATGTTCCCCTAAAGCCTTATGTGATTAGAGGTGGAGTTTTTGGAAGGTGATTGGATCGTGGGTGTGTGCTGTTAGAAGGAGCCTGGTCAGAAAAGCTGAGCCACTGGGGGCTTCACTGGGAAGGCTATCTCCCTCCACAGCTCCTGCCTTCCCTGTCTGCTTCCTGGCTGCCATGACAGACAGGAGCAGCTTTCCTCTCCCAGGCCTTTCTACCTTGCAGTTTCAGCTTTGGAGCCTGCTGACCAGGGACTATAACCAAAAGCCAAAACAAACCTCTGCTCTAATAAGGCATGGGTGTTGGGAATCTTGTCCTAGCCATGAGAAAAGTGACTGAGACAGGACTCACAGAGATAAATTGCTACCTACAGCCATCTCTCTCCTCAATTTCCAATACTGTAACTTGCTGAAGAAGCAGATGCTTTTCACTACACGTGGTCATTCTAGGCTCAGCTTGAAAGACACTGAAGGAGGAGATATGATGGTAGCTATAGGATCTTCAAGGGAGTTATTGCCCCATCCAACAAGGTGAGACAGCAGGTCAGCAAGAATGTGTGTGCACTGAGCAACATGGGTACCTTGAGCCAATCTTCCACATGTGATGGTTACTGTTTTACTCCTCAACCCTTACCAAATCTCATGCAGATTTTTCAGTTGGCTGCCTTCACCCAGAATATTCAAAGAGGGAATTCTGGGAGACTTTGTTCCAGTATAGCTTGTTGACATAGTACAAAGCCACCACAAGGGTCGAGAGTCCCTGGCAATTGGGTGCTGCATAGGGCTCTACAGGTCCAGGCCCAGATATAAGCACTCATTGCCCTTTCCAAAAGAGAAACTTCAGTGCCACAGACTGTGCACACAGCTTCTCCAGCTCCTTGTTCCCATGTCAGGCAGCACTGTTCATGAAATCAGCTGCTATTCCAGAATGAAATCCCCAAGTCCATGATTGTTTTTTACCTCATGGCAATGGCCTAGGCAGAAATTTAGATGAAAGAGTTCAACCCAAGATTTCTTCTGAGCCTTAGTTGGATAGTAAGTGGGGGTGGTTGTGGTGGGGAAGGGTTATCTTGGTGTTTTTTAAATTAAAAAATGATGTTTAAACAGGATGTTCAAGAAACAGCTAAGTTGAGAATCCCTATTCCTTTATAACTATTGTCTCACTTTCTTTTTTTTGCTCAACTATTTTCTTTCTCTTCTTCCTCCTCCTCTGCTTCCTTTGTGGCTAGTTTCTTGGAATGGGATTCTACATATGACTTCACTTCCTCCATCTAGTTTCTGCTCTTATACCTCCTCAAAATTATTTTGGCAAAATAAACCAAGGACCCTTGTAGCTAAATGCAAAAGAGTGCTGTTTTGATTTGGAACACTTGACCAGTTTGTTAAAAAATAAAAACATCTGAGATGAGTTAATTTAACAGTTTGTTTGAGCAAGAAAAAGATTCTGGAACCCAGCAGCATTCCAGATTGAAGTTGGTTTGGAATGCTTTACCTGACCACAGTGCAGGTATACTTATAGCTAGAAAAAAGGAAGTGACCTACAGAAAAATCATGACTGGCTGCAGTCTGCATTTGTCTTATATGTGCATGGTATGAAAAGATATTTGCCTTACATGGACATGGTCTGATCATTTGGTGCCTGTGATTAGCTGATGTTAACTGCTGTGATTGGCTGAGACTCAGCTTTCTGTTACATAAAAAGACTTAAGCTAGTTTTCAGCTTGTTTGTATACTGAGTTAGACTGCAGTTCATTACATAAGGAGCCATCTTGCTGCCAAATTTTATCAACCAAGAACAAAAACAGACTTAGGCCAACTTAATAGACCTCACACCTCTCTCAAACTACCCAACCAATTTCAGGGATGTCGCCTGTGTACACTCTTCAGACAAGGCACCCTGAGTAGCCCTGTCCTTGGTGGACTACTCCAGTAATCTGGTGTAAACTCCTACTGAGATACTAATGACTTCCACATTTCTAGCCCTGATTCTCCTCAGAGTTTCTCAGAACATCTTTTTCCCCAACAACATGGAGGCATTTCAAACAATATATCCCAAAGTGAACCAATTAATTATTTTTACCCTCAAGCTCCACTTCCTCTTGTTTTCTCTTAACTCAGTTTATAACACCTGTTCATCTCTCAACTCATATCCCTCCTACTTCTCCATTGGTTAAACTAGGGCCTGAGGCATGACACTTTAATATATCCATATGGTACAAAATTAAGCAATATAAATGGGGATACATTGTGAATGATTTCTTTTTTGCTTCTGTCTACAAGTGTCTTCCCATTGCTATATGTAATTACTTTTTTGTTTCCTAGTCAGATTCCCATTACTATAACACATACCCATGATAATAAACTTATAGTAGAAAATGTTTATTTTGGCTCACAGTCTATGGTTTATTGGCCTCACTTCTTGTAGGCCTGTAGTAAGGTCATGTATCATGGTGGGGAGTATGTTATGGAGCAAGCTCACCTCATGGCACCCAGGCAGCAAAGAGAGGAAGAGGAGGGGGCTGGAGGCTCACTAACCTCTTCAGAGGCACATCCTCAATGACTGACAGACCTCCCACTGTGCTCCACCTCTTCAACATTTTGCCACCTCCCAAGCACACCAATCTGGAAACCAAGACTTTAACACACAGGCCTTCAGGGGACATTTCAAATCCAAACCATACCACCAGGTGACATTTAGATAAAGTCACTTTGTGTTTCTTGGAGCTGCAACAAAAAAAGTCCTTATTTGTATCTTTTATCATATACATTATCTAGATGTACATTACAATTCTGACACTATGTGCATTAGATATACTTTCAGCACCTTGCTTTTGTTACTTGATATAGCTTGGGGCTTTCTGCATGGTGTTGCATTATATGGAAGTATCATTATTTATCCAGTCCTTTATTGATGAGTTCATGAGTGGTTTCCACTGTTTTGCAGTAAGCAATGCTGCAATGAGTAACCCTATACATATTTGTGCATATATATATATATATGATAAATTCACAGGATTTCCTGGGTCAGAGTAAAAGCTTTTACATTTTTGAGAAATATTGCCCCCTTTCCCCACAGTTTTATCAAGAGACTGTGTTAATCTTTTGGATTTAAAATATTGGATAGGTAAGAAATGATATCCTAAACTGGGCATCATGGCTCATGCCTATAATCCCAGCAGGAGGATCGCTGTGAGTTCGAGACCAGCCTGGGCTACATAGTGAGTTCCAGGTCAGTCTCAACTACCTAGCGAGACCCTGTCTCAAAAAACAAAACAAAACAAAAAAAGAAATGATATCCTAGTACTCTTTTAATCTGCATTTCTTAGAGTGAAATTGAGTATACAGTGGACACTTGAGTTATGACAGGCCTGAATATGAACAACTTGGGTTATGACTGTAATTTCAGATGTAACTTATGACCAAATTCCTGAGTAATGACCTGAATGCTGGCTGCTTGTGCTTCCAGACGTCTCAGATACAGATTTAACCCTTAAAGAGTTCTGGAAGGGACATTTCAACACCCTTTTCTTTGTGGGGTTAAGAAATCCTGGGCCAGTGTCTAAGGACATTGAGACAAAACTGCCTGAAAACAGATTTTCAAAGCTATGTAGAGGAGCCTTCAATTGACCAACTTGAGTTACAACCAGCCCTCACAAATGAATTGATTTTGTAAGTCAAGGGTCCACTGTATTTTCATATGTTCAGCAGCTATCTGTATTTTTTCTAGGAGTTTGCATTCCTTCTTGGGTTGTTGGTCTTTTTCTTTGTAAATCCTAGGCATCTTCATCTATTAGTGAAATTAACCATTTACCTGTGATATATTTTCACCATGGTTTGTCTTTTGGTTTTGCTTATATTTTCCTGGGCAAGTTTTTGATACTGATATAGCAAAGTTTATCTTTCTTAGCATATGGATTTTAGACATAATTAGCAAGAACTTTCTCCTTTCAAGGTTATAAAATAATTCTTCCTATTTTCTTTCAATGTATTTAAAATTATTATTATTATTTGTGTTTTGTTTTTGAGACAGGGTCTTGCTATGTAGTTCAGGTTGTCCTTGAACTGTCTAGCCTAGGTTGGTTGTGAACTCAGGGAGATCCTTCTGCCTTTAGCCTCCTAAGTGCCAGTGGTATAGGTGGACTAGATGCAACTTACAAATCTGCTAGACATGTGAAACTTGAGTTCGTATTCTCTAAAACTGAAGAATTCTAGGAACAACAGAGGTTAAGAGTAGGAAAAATTTATTGAGAGAAAGATAGCTTCTGTCTAAGAGAGACAGAAAGGGTACTGCAAAGTGGGCTGCCCACCCACCCTGCTTTTCAAAGGTATTTTTATACAGCAAAACCATGAGGCAAGGCAGGTAGGAAGTGAGACAAAACTATAAGACCCAGTGGAGAAATTACAAAGTGGGTATGAGGTGGGTCAAAACTATGACCAACCAATAAGATCACTCAGGTAATATTGATTAAATGGGGATTAAATGGGAAAACAAGTCATGTACAAGGAATTCCCCCATATAGAATATCAATTACTGCTATTCATCTCTAGGGGAAGTAGTACCTATTTTATTTTTGTAATGCTAACCAGTGAATGTGCCTCAGTTGTTCTCCTTACTGGCTCCTAGCTGTCTTGGCTCCTTGAGGGCAGCTCTAATTGCCTAAGAGATATTGAATTAATTTACCTATTCTTATAGGTATAGGCCACCACGCCCAGGTTTCTTTTGACAATTACACAAATTTTGTTTTATATTTTAATCTTTGATCCATTTGGAGCTTGTCTCTGCACATGGTGCAACATACAACTCAACATTGCATCTTTCCAGATGACCAAGAGTTTTGTTTTATAAAAGTCTGTTCTTAAGAGACATCCACTTTGTCATTCACTAAATAACTCCATCCTTCCTATCTTCTTTCCAATCCTCCAGCCTAGTCAATTCTATCTCCCAAATAGGTTTGATCTCTAAACCCTCTTGGCAATCCTAGTCTCCCGGACTGCCCCAGGCTGTTTCTCTTCCTCTCTTCCCGACTGAGTTATTTAACCCTCCTCTCATTTCCTGACTTCCCTCCCCCGATGCTCAGTCTTTCTTCAGGGTTTCCACAGGATCTATCAAAGCTTTGCTCCCGCATCCGGAGGGCCAGCTGTGCTCCAGTACAGCGAAGCGCGTGGCCCATTGCGTTCTTGGCCTTGGCCTCTCTGGTGGAGGAAATTTCGGGTTCATCCTTCACAGTTTAGCGCAGGCCCAGCTCCTCCCGGAAGCCTCCATGATTGCAACTCACGCGCACGCCCCGCCCCCAGGCCCCCTCCTGTGAACCCACACTGTCCAGTGCTCCTTCCACACCCCACTACCCCCAGAGCCTGCCCGGTGTACCGTCCACACCGCTCTCGCGTCTCGACCGAGGGGTTCCTCGAGGGAGGGGCCGTGTGTCTAGAGAAGAGATATACTGAGTCCTCTCCACAGAGAGAAAACGGGAAAAGACATAGGCACAGAAGGGCTCCAGGAGACAGAGAGCCTGGAGGACAGTCAGCCCTGGAGCCAGGGAGCGACCATCGAGATGTACCTCTGAGACCTCCGAACGTCCTAGAGAGGAGACGGAAGGAGAGACCTCTCCGTGCGCACCTGTCCGACTGTGTTCGCCACTCACTTCCTGTCCGCCGAGGGCTTGGAGGACCCCGGCGCGGTTTAGGGGCTGAAGGGCCGCGGGTGAGCTGGTGAAGCCGGGTTGGCGGGTTTCGGTCGCGCCCATCTGCAGTCTCGGGTCCAGCTTTGGTGCTGCTGTGGGACGAGGTCCTGCGGGTGGCAACGCGGATGAGCCGCGCCGCTGTAGGCTCAGGTAGGAGCGAGGCTCATCCTGCCTCGCCAGGTTTGGCCTGAGTAACGCAGTGTGTCTGCGAATGAGGTCTTGCACCGAGGTAGGACTCTTCGAAAAAAGTGAAAGCAGTCATTAGAACAAGACTTAGGACGGTCATTGAAAAAGTAGGTACGCGGCGCCTTCTATATGTCCGGTGCCAGAGATGAAGGATGAAGACTTCTGTTCCCTAAAAGGGAATCTGGTGTGTGGAGACACTGGTAAACATTGACACTACAGTGCATTACATGCACTGGTGGGACGAGCAGTTGGAACAGCTAAGAAGTCATGGAAGAGAAATCTCACTGCAACAGAGAAAATGGATACTGAAAATGTAGACTGAAAATGTAGTCGATGTAGGCTGTGTGTGTGTGAGTGATAAATACACAAACACCTAATAGAATATTTAGCAGAAGTTTGTGGCGTGCCTCCTGCAGGTTGTTCATTCTATGGACCAATCAGGGTCTTTGGACCTTAGGTCTGGCCCCTCAGCCTAGGTCCTCCTTCCTACCCACCATGAAGGTAAATAAGACTCATCTTCCCTCTACCCAAAGGCTCTTCCTCAGGAATACTTAAACTTATATTAATCATTTTCCTTTTTAAACTTCTCATGTTTCATACACACACACACATATATAATGTATTTTGGGAGGCAGATATTGGCTCCATTGTCTTTAGACTGAGCACATCATCACTCCCAAGCCACTAATATGCAAAGTAATTTCTGACCACAAGGCATTTGCCTGGAGTACTCTTTGAATGACTGGCTCACGCTCATTCTTCACTTCTTAGCCTAAGTGTCATGTCTTCAGAAAAGCCTTATCCAGATCCATTGTCCTCACTAAAAAAACCACCCTAGTTATTTCCTTTCTAGAACTTGTCTCAGTTCTTAAGTACTTGCTCATGTTTTCTTTTTCTTTTGGCTGCATTAGTACAAATTTCAAGAGGGCAAGCTCTAGTTTCTGCATGTTTTGAGAGGACATATGTACACACACACAGAGGCATGCATTGCTTAATGATAAGGACATATTCTGAGAAATTCATTGTTGTGTGGACACCAAAGAGTGCACTTACCTAAACCTAGATAATCTAGATTAATTAACATGGCCTTGTGATACAATCAAGAAGCACAGTACTATATGAGGCTGCTATTGGCAAAGCAGAGTATACTGTTTTACAGTGAACTTTTTAATAAGTGGAAGGAGTACACTCTTAACATAATGATTAAAACCATAATAGAGTAAATATTAAGCCAATAGCTTAGCTTTATAGTATTAAGTAAACTAATACTAGACTATAGGAATTTTTCAGCTCTGTTATAATCTTATGGGACCACTGTCATATGTAGTCTGTTATGCAGTATATGACTGTGTGTCTTTGGACATTAAATGTATGTTTCCTTTTCTGTTGAAAGAGTGGGCCCTTGTACTAATTTAGGTATATCCCATTTTATACTATTTCCTGTTGTTGAGTTATCACCTCAGTGACATCTTAAGCTATTTTTTTTTTTTTCCGTACCGGGGATTGAACTCGGGCCCTTGCGCTTGTGAGGCAGGCACTGTTAAGCTATTTGTGGGTAATAAATCTTAAGCATCTTCTGTACCTAATAGGTATTTAATAAATACTATGTTTAGTTGATGTGACCATCAGGAAATATGTTCAGCCTTTTGAAAAAGTACTTCATAGGTTAACCATGTTCTCCAACAGAATATTAATGTAGACACAGGACTGGGATGGACTGACCTTTTGTGTGTTTCATGTTCTCAAAAGACTCATTTGTGCTGTCATCCTCAGTCCTCAGGAGGGAGCGTGAAGATGCTTAAAGAGCATCCAGGGATGGCGGAAGATCCTCAGCATCAAATAGGTGTTCCTGTGGTGAAACTGGAGAAAGAGCTGCTGTGGGGCAGGGGACGGGAAGACTCTAGTCCTGAGACTTTCCGTCTGAGGTTTCGGCAGTTCCGTTATCAGGAAGCATCGGGTCCCCAGGAAGCCCTCAGGGAGCTCCAAGAGCTCTGTCGTCGGTGGCTGAGGCCTGAGCTGCACACCAAGGAGCAGATCCTGGAGCTGCTAGTGTTAGAGCAGTTCCTCACCATCCTCCCCCGGGAATTCTATGCCTGGATTCGAGAACACAGCCCAGAGAGTGGCAAGGCCTTGGTGGAGGACTTGACTGACAGCACGCTGGACGCCAAGGCGGTGGGTGAGAAGAGGGTGTCTGGGTCTTGTGCTGATGGTATGGGAATTAAAGAATGAAGAGCTTGAAGAAGCTGTGAGAGTAGATGAGGTGTAGAACCTCTTCTGCTCTCAGACTCAGAGAGTGGTGGGATTTTTAGTAAGAGGAGCTCTTCCCAGGAAGATGCGGATGTGCAAAAAGGCCTGAAATCTTTGGGCACCAGGGCAGAGGCCTGATCTTCTTTCCTTATTGGGCCTCTTGCCCAAAGAAGGCAGCTGTGATTGTTTTCAGGGCCCTCTATGGAACTAGACCCTCTGTGGGGAGCTGCCTGTGGGAATGCTGGGAATTCTACCTTGTGAATACTTTTCCTGTGAGTTGTCTGTGGCTCTGCTGTTTCCCTGTTTCCTTGTCTGGAACACTGGCTCATAGAGCTCCCACAGTGATTACATGGCACTGTTCTGATGACACCAACTGACCCCAGCACAGATGCTGCCTTGCAACTCTGGCTGTGTTTTCATCACACTGTGGCTGTGGTACAGTCACCTGATCAAGGCTGGGAAAGAAGACCAAGTCCCAGTCATTCTGTAGTCTGGCCTCGTTCTGCATTGCCATCATCCCTCACTTCCTGTATCCCTGTAGAGTCTTAAGAACTTGTTTTCTACTCTTATCTCAGGAGCCTAAAAGCAGACAATAACCTTTGTTTTGTGAAGTGCATCTCAGCATGGGAATCCTCCTTGTCCTTGCTTTATGTAGAGCAGCATTTCCTCACTGTCTTAATTCACTGCAAAGTATGGGTTTTTGTATTTTTTAGCTTCTCAGCTTCTGCAGCTGGGAAATTTGTTTTCTAGTGGTGAGTATATAGTGCTAAAGTGCTCAGCAGAAAATTTAATCAGTGTCAAGGCAGGCACGGAGGTCCTTGTCAAAGGGCGTGGACAGATACAGGTTGCTCAGGGCCTACAAAGGGGCCTCTCCCTCTTTGCACCTCTTCACTGACATCCTCGAGAAGAGCTCAGCCAATTTTCTTTCCTGTTCCTTGAAGCCCAAAGGGTTCTTTTCTTAGTTTTCTTTTTAGGTTCTGATTTATTTCCCTTCCTAATAGCTTTGACCAAGCCTCATTCTAATTTGTGTTGGGAACTGTTCTTAGGTTCCATGCCACGTGCAAGGAGAGCAGCAGGAGACAGTCATTGGCAGAGGTGCTTGGGAGCCAGGTGTCCATCTGGGGCCAGTGGAAGTCAAGCCCGAGTGGGGGATGCCCCCTGCGGAAGCAGTTCAAGGCCTAGACCAGAGTGCCGAAGAGCAGCTGTGTCAGGACCCTGGCGGTGGGACGCAGGCCTTCCAGGAGCAGGGTAAGGTGCAGACAGCAAGGATGGAAAGGCACAGAGCACTGTGCTCTGCAGCCACCCCCACTCATTTGCTTCAGAAGTGTAATATTAATTTTCTGGTCTTAATACTATAGTCCAATGATGTAAGGTATTACCATTGTCAAACTGAGTGAAGGGTCTAGGTACCTCTCTGTGTTGTCCTCGCATCTTCCTGTCATCTATTTTTTAATTTTTTATCTTTATTAAGTTTATTGGTATAATTTATGCATACAATTAAGTTACATTCATCATTTGTACCTTGTACCTGTACATGACAGGTCTTGATTCTCATTTTTTCCCCTTCTCCCTGCCCTCCCTTCACCCCCTCCTCCCCTCCCCATTTACAAACATTTTATTTCCATTTTTTTCATTTTCTCATTTTTTTTTTTTGCCTTATTACCTTTCCCCTACCCTTCCCAGTTTCCCTACACCTCTGCATGGTGTAACTTTGAATTTTCCTGGCTACTTTGTTGAACTCAGTAGGACACAGATGAAATTTTCTCTACTTTGACTCTGATTTCTGGAGGGGATGACTAGGGAATCATGTTCTCTTATCATTTCTTCTTCCCTGCACATCCCTTCTAGAAACCACCAGGAGCTATGCAGCTGACAAGTGGAAATATTTACTAAGTGCACAAACTACACGTATCAAAGTAATGTGGGATTTTCTTCTATTACTGAATCACAGAGGGGGTTATTTTGAAGTATGACAAGGGAACATGAATAGCCCTGAAGGGAGAGAGCTGGGATAATCTTAACACCCTAAAATAGGGCAAGAGACATCTAGACCCCTCTGGGTAGGTCTGTGTGGCTCCAAAGTGAGTCTAGCTAAAGTCTGTAGATGCCTGAGATTCTGTGTTGGGTGGGGGATGCCTTTGAGCGGGCTGACTGATGACAATGTTGATCCTTCCCCTGCTTTTTGTCCTTTCTCAGCGCTGCCGATTCTTCAGGTAGGTCACAGCCTTCCCCCAGTGGGCACCAGAGACCAAGAGATGGGAGCTGGATTCCTTACAGCAGGACCGCAGGTGAGCTGTTTTGATGGAGATGCACCTTCCACAGGGCTTTTCAGCACAGCAAAATGCCATCCACAAAGTTAAGTCACTGCCTCGCTAGGTCTGATAGCATGGCTATGTTGTGTTCTTCACTTTGTCACCATCTTCAGGTTGTTAATCTGCCCCGAGCCTTATGACTGGACTCTTGTCATAGATTGACACAGTGGTATTTCTCTTTATCATTATGAAGAGGAAGACAGAGAGTTTCTACAGGCATCTTGGCTGTGGTGCTTGCCCTAGAGATGATGCCCTTTGTGGCTGCTTCTGCTGCTATTCCTCTGGAGATGTCACTGAGAAGTAGCTGGCTCGGTGGGGCCTCTAGGGTACTGGGCAATATTTTTGGGCCCACATTTGCCACCCTAGGAGTTGGGGCCTTGTTAAAGCTTGCAATCCTGCTTCACCTGGAGGTAAGGAGGGTACAGATGGGCACTCCTGCCACAGTTTAAAACTCTTCCACAGGTGCTAAGTGCTGCCAGAGAGGTGGGTTCCCAGAGGGGCACTTTTCTGAAGAGGGAGGGTCTTAAAGGGCTTGACAGAATAAAGGCATTAATTCAGAGGAAAAAAAGCAAGTTAAGCCTGATTAAGGCAAAGTGTCATTGAACAAAGCTTGGTGCCCACTCCATTCCCTATTCCTGTTTTCCAAGAACAGTTTATAGGGAGTGAGGAGTGGTGTCTACCTCTTTTCATTTTGTCAGATCTTCATCTTTTACTGGAGTGGTTCTTCATGGTATAGTGAATGAGAAAATGAGGACACATTTCTTCTAACACAGTGCTGTTCTTTAAGATAAGGCTTGCGGGACATGTGGCATTTCCCAGTCTCTGTGAAGCTTGAGGGGCAAGTGCAGGTGACTGTGAATGGACGTAGGATGCTAGGAGGGAGCAGTGCTGCAGCATCAGAAACTAAGACAAATCAGTTGCTTTCCCTTAAGCTGGGTGTGGTGGCACAGACCTGTAGTCCTAGCACTCATGAGGCTGACACAGGAGGACTGGCCAGCCTTGGCTCCATAGTGAATTCAAGGCCAGCCTGAACTATATAGCAGACCTTGTCTCAAAAAAAAAAGGGGCAGATTCCTTCTGCCTTCTTGCTCTGCTCAGCCCTCTGTTGTTCTTTGTATTCACTGCTGCTATTAGACTGTCCTTTAGGGACCCTTATTTAGCCACAGTATTGTTTCAGGGGTTGGCACCCTTTAAAGACATGGCTCTGACCTTCCCTGAGGAGGAGTGGAGGCGTGTGACCCCAGCCCAGATCGACTGCTTTGGGGAATACGTGGAACCGCAGGACTGTGGGGTCTCTCCAGGTAAGACTATTTCCGTCCAGCAGGTGAGAAACTGAGGAGTTTAAGAATCTGTAGGTCAGAGGTCTTGTCTTGTTCCTGGTGCTTCTGATAGAAGAAGATTTCATGGCAGATGGAGAGAGGGCACAGGCTAGTAGGAGCTGATTTGGTTCATTGTGTTTCAAGAGAGGATGCAGATGAAGGAGCAGGAAAACACAGGTAGTTATTGTGTCTGTGGACAGGCTAGGTGTTAGGATCCCCAGACACCTGCTGTGAACAGTTGAGACTGTGTTTACTTTAGTGTATATTTTGGGCCCCCTTTTCAAAAATCAAATGGATGAATATGTGTGGGGTCATTTCTGCTTTCTCTACACTGTTTCATTGATCTACATGTCTGTTTTTATGTCAGTACTGTGCTGGTTTTATCACTGTAATTTTTATTGATGTTATTGTGAGTGGTACTGTCTTCCTAATTTCTTTCTTAGTGACTTAATCATTGATATACATGAATGCTATTGATTTTTGTGTATTGATTTTGTATCCTGGTATATTGCTGAATTTGGTTATTGATTCTAGGAGTCTTTGGTGGGATTTTTTTAATTTTCTATGTAGAGGATTGAGTTGACAGCAAGTAATGATAATTTGACTTCTTTCTTTTCTGTCCACATCCCTTTTTCTTTCCTGATTGCTCTGGCTAATATTTTGAGTAATATATTGAACTGGAGTGGTCATGGTAGACATTCTGATCTTGAGACAGGGTCTCACTGTGCAATTCAGTCTGAACTTGAACTGCTTCAGCCTCCCAAATGCTAGAATTACATGCATGTGCCCCTACACCCAGCTAAGACAAGGTCCTTCTATTCCTATACCTATTATGTTCCAGTCTCCTGCCCAGTGTATGACACATTCATGTACCATTACATACCTGCTGTGGGTATAGCAACTTTCCTGAGAGTACAGCCCGCTTTGAAGATGAAGAAAAAAGACCCAGAGAGGTCATTTGATTTTTCTATAGTCATACAGCAGTGGAGCAGCCAACTTAACATTTAAAGTCAGGCCTCTTACCATTTAGTCTATTCTCTTTCACTAATGTGTCTTTTTCTGAGTGCCTTATTTGTGCCTAGGTGTTTCATTTTGTTTATTTTCCCTGTGCTTCACATTTTGAACATTTATTGTAAAAATGCACAAATGTATGGAAAAGCTAAGACTAGTACACTTATACTCTTATTTTTTTCAATAGTTGTTAACATTTGCCATATTTATCTATAAAACGTGTGTGTTTTCAGAATGATTTGGAAATTGGGGACATCTTGATCTTTCACTCCTAAATACTTTGACATGTATCTTAGTAGTGTCATAATTCCATATAAGAAAATAAGTATGTTTCATATGTATAATATCTGTTATATATTCATGCTTCCCCATGTCTAGTTTCACACATTGTACTTAGCTTTAATTTTATTATTTATAACACTTCACAGCTGGTCATTACCCAAATTTCTCAATCAATTTAATAAATAGATTAAGTAAAGATAAATAGAAGCATGTTGAAGTTGTTGCTATCTTTTTACTATGTAGTGCTTCACATATACCAGTGGAGACAAGAAACTACAGCTGTACACCATGCCCTAGGTGAAGCTCACAAACAATACTGCACAGAAGAAACAGAAACAGGGTGTGAATCAAATATGTAAAGTTCCAGAACAGACAGGGAAAGGTCTGGATAGAGTGTGCTCTGGTGTAGATGTAGTGGTGGAGGGGACAGAGATGTGCAGGAGACTATAATATTGATTATGCCCAAAGCAGGCTGTAGAGAGTTAATCCCACAATTGGCTTTTTTATAGAAGTGAGTTCAGCTGAAGTCTATGTGCTGAGGTCAGACTGACTTGCACCCAAATTCCATTCCTACAACTAAAACCTTACTAGAAGGACAATATTCTAATTACAATTATATATTTTGTCTATTCTGTTCCTAATTCTAGAATGCTTTGTCTTGTCCTTTATGAGCCTTGTTTACATTAATTTCCATAGAAACTGCCTGTATCCTGCCTTTGCACGTAGCTTGCCTTTAACTTCAATTGAGTGCCAGTGAAAATCAGCACCTGGGACTGGCCAGTGCCTTTGTGGGTTGCACTGGCATTGCTTGTCTTGGTACCCTGCTTTCTCTTAGTTTGGTCTTTTAGTTTTTTGTCTTAGGCCTGTGTCATATACTGGGCAGGATACTGGAACCTAAAACATGGGGTCTCCAGTAGAGTCTTTCCACGCTGTCTGTACTGTTCTGTATTTTGAGCTAGAAGCTGTTTAGATGGTTGGGCTTGTTATGAAAATTCTTTGAACTCTACATTTGTTTTGTACCCCTTTACTGTTTTATGAAATGTTTACAAAGCAGAATAAATCAGAGGTGATAGCTTGTACTTCATATTTTATCAACCAGGGAGCCTGTAACATCAGTTTCTTTTTATCTAATGATCTTGCCTGAAAGATCTTCCTCCTCCTTTAAGTATCACTTGTTATTTCTTTTTTTTGTTTTGTTTTCTCTTGGCTTCTTTGTTCCCCAGCATCTTTTCTCCTCTGTTTCTTTCTCTTTTCCTTATTCCCTGTGAACCAATGTTCTGTCAATTCAGAGTGTAACATGGATTAGAATGAGGACAGAAAAGTCAAGTTGGGGATACTCAGGGCCAGCCAGCTTGAGTTGGGGGACAGACTTGGCTCCTTCATTCAGCCAGCACTTAGCAGGCATTTCCCTGCAGTGATCCCCTTTCACACTCTAGATTCACCCTTCTCTAGTTAGGTGACAAGAGCAGTGTGTGCAGGATTGGGGAACTGAGCAAGTGTTGAGGACTTGGAGAAGTACCCACTCTTCTGTAGCCAGGGTGGCCTTATAATAATCAGGGAAAGGCAGAACGAATAGATGAAGTGCAGAATAAATCAAGTATCAAAGGAGTGTAACCGTGCAGAAAAGGCCAGGGAAGAGAATAACTGGGAAGCCACTGATTTAGATTTTGAAGGGAATACAAGTCTGAATTAGTAGAAAGTTAAGTGGGAGGGCATTAAAATTTGGCAGGGTCTTCTGTAAAAGGGCAGGGAGGGGGACGAAGTAAAGGAAGGTCTGAATTTAGGGTCCATGGGAGTGAAAGGTGTTGAAATTGTTGGTCAAGGGAAAAAAAGAGAAAGCTGTTAATGGGATGTGTGGAAACAAAGTTCTTTGTTAGTCATTGGAGTCAGTCTTGATCTCCTTTCTCCTGTAGGTGTTGGGAACAAGGAAAAGGAGGCAAAATTACAGCAGGAAGACCTTAAAGGGGTGTTTGCTGGGCTGACTTCAGAGAGATTTGGAGAAACAGCTGTTCAGGGTCCTGACTTGGGACAGTCCTGTGAACAGGAGCCCAGGGGCTCTGGGAGTGGCCTGTCAGTGCTTTCTGCTTCCCAGAACAGTGTGCCCCTACCTGATGACCTCAAAGCCCACAGCTCCTTCTGGAAGCCTTTCCAGTGCCCTGAATGTGGCAAAGGCTTCAGCCGGAGCTCCAATCTTGTCAGACACCAGCGAACCCATGAGGAGGAGAAGTCCTATGGCTGCATGGAGTGCGGAAAGGGCTTCACCCTGAGGGAGTACCTCATGAAGCATCAGAGGACCCACCTGGGAAAGAGGCCCTTTGTGTGTAACGAGTGCTGGAAGACATTTAGCCAGAGACACCACCTGGAGGTTCACCAGCGGAGCCACACAGGGGAGAAGCCCTACAAGTGTGGGGACTGCTGGAAGAGCTTCAGCCGCAGGCAGCACCTGCAGGTGCACCGGAGGACACACACTGGTGAGAAGCCCTACACATGCGAGTGTGGCAAGAGCTTCAGCAGGAATGCCAACCTGGCCGTGCATCGACGTGCCCACACTGGCGAGAAGCCGTATGGGTGCCAGGTATGTGGGAAGTGCTTCAGCAAGGGGGAGCGGCTGGTTCGCCACCAGAGGATCCACACGGGTGAGAAGCCCTATCACTGCCTGGCCTGCGGGCGCAGCTTCAACCAGAGGTCCATCCTCAACCGGCACCAGAAGACCCAGCATCGCCAGGAGCCCCCACTGCAGTGAAGGTACCATGTGGAGGACGGCCCTTCCGCAGAGGTGTCTTTCATCTTAGGGAAGTGCTAGCGGTGTGCACTGATGGCTGCGCTGGTCCACTTTCTTTCCATGTGCTAACACAGGAAGAGAGCAAGGCCTGCTTTATCCAGGGCTTTCAGAGGGCACAGCTGACCATACCGCCATCCTTACCATCTTTTGGGGAGACAATACCCTGAGCTTCAGGTCAGGCTGGGGGTTTTTCCCCATCAGTGAGGTGTTCAAATCTACCTCTTGAACAAGTCCAGTGGTAAGGGCCAAATTTTGTCACAAGTTGGCAGCTCTTGTTTTTCTGATAGAGTTCCATCCTCCCTGCAAGAACATTAGCTCACCCCCTGCCCCCTTTACCTCCTGTGCTCCTGGCACTGAGAATACCATGGTAAGACAGATGAGACCTTGTTATCATGGAGCTTGGGGTATAGTAGTAGGAACCACAGACTCGAAGCAATCAGTAACTCCAGATATTCCAGAATGTGTTTATGTTGTAGTAAGAGCCACTGGAGAAAATCTTGTCATATGCTCTCATTCTGCCAGCCTGCTCCATGCTAGATCTCACCACCACTCTTTACCCCACTTGGGGTCTTCTCTCATGGAGCCTTGTTTATTTTGCATTATTTGTAGTCTCCTTTATCTCTGACTGTATAATTCTACCCTCATCTGTAATATTTTTTCATTCCATTATTCCTTGTACTATATAACAGCTATCAACACATCAGCCATTAGGAAATTAATATTTTGCTATCACTGAATAAACATGAGAATATTTTTAAAGAAATCTTCATTTCTGTACAAAGGTGTGATTAAATGAGCCTGAAAGATGAACTAATATTAATGCCTTACATTTGGTGGCATTTTACAGTAAAGAAAATGCTGTACTCTAGTGATTCATTCCATAAGTATTTATTGAAACATTGCAATCTGCCAGGAAATCTTGTGCTTGTTTGGGACACAAGGAGGGAGAAATCCAACACTGGAGATTTGTGTTGGTCATTGTACTTGATCTTCAGAACCCATGGACACACCCATCAACAGTCTTGGCCTGAGTAGTTATTCTTAGTCCTGGTGGCGTCTTGCCCTGAATTGCTTTCACCACTTACCTCTGTTGCTAAAAAACCTCTGTCCTTGGTGCATCTGGGTCCTCATAATCCAAGACACTCATGGTCCTGGATACCACTAATTAGAGATGAGGTAGTATTGCTGATTTCAGGAGCATAAAGATGTTTGTAGGCATCTAAGTAATACATTTCTTTCACAAGTGAAAAGATAGAATCTGGGAACTGCATAACTACTATGGGCTGCATGGCACTGCTGTGTTACTTTTAGACTGCTTTGAACTCTGAATACGTTTGTCTTTTGTTGATAGTATACTATTGAAAGATGGTATATTATTGTCACATGGTGTCTCCTCATATTCTTTTGCTAAATTTTTCTTTTTTTCCCATTGTGCACTATAAATAGTCTGACTGACAGTTGTATTGCTCCATATACTTAGAAACGCATAATTTTAATCACTTATTTCCCTCCTTGCCCATTAGCCATGGCCATAAGGCTGTACTAACCAGTATGTGTTATGTGAGACACGCACACAGAGCTGCTGATGTTACTAAATAGTGCTGAGATCCATACATTAGATTCACAGGATCTGGGCCTGACAAGGCCCAAGGCTGGCCTCCTAGGAGATCTGTGTCCCACAGTGACGCAGGGACCATAGGAGCCACCACATCAGTGTTTGCATGATTACCTGAATTAAATTGTTGTTTTACTTTGATCATGCACTTAACCAAACAGGCCTCTGGGTTTTCAGCAAGTTAGTCTCTCAAGAGAAGCCGCAGGAAGAGCTGAAACTTGCTGTTTTGCCACTATGGGCCTCTTGTATGTCTGTTCTGAGGCCAGACTTATGGACAATGTCTGCAAAAGCCTAGATTAAAGGGAGTTTCCCTCTCTGAGCTTTATTTCTGATATCTGTTCAAATGTCAGCAAATATTGTTTTCTGTATTTTTATGTTCTTTAAGAACATTTTTATAATAGCAAATTTCAAATATATGTAAATCATAGTCATCATTTGACTTTGTTATAAACTCAGCCAATCTTGTTTCATCTCTGCCTACTCCTTCCTTCCCCACTGTTTTGAAGCAGATCCAAAATGTTGTTTATAAATATTTGTGTGTGCTGTAAAAGGTGAGAACTATTAAAAAAGTCATAATACTATTATACCTAAAAAATGAACAATTCTTGAATGTCAAAATATCCAAATAATGTTTTCCAAAAGCCTACATACTTTCTAAAACAATTTGTTGCTTTGGCGTCTAAGTCTTGCAATTTATAGTTACTACCCTTTCTGTTTTCTCTTGAAATATATTCGTTGAAAAAAACTAGATTATCTGATGGAATTTAAAAAATATTCTAAATTTCATTGTTTGCATACCCATGACATTATTTAATGTATTTCTCTGTCTTCTATATTAACTGAAAACTTAGAGGTCTAAAGGTGTAATCCAGTTCATCATTCACATTTTGCCAAGAACACATCATGACAGTGGACTGTCTGGGTGTTGCTCTTCTCATGATATGAGGAGGCCGCTTCTGTATATTTCATCAGTCCAGTAAATGATTCTCCATTTAGTAGCTGGAATGCTTCTGTAAGAAATTTCCTCTCATTTACTATTAAGATATTCAGATTCATCGTATATGAGACAGGCAGGATAATTGCTGAAACCTCTTTTATTTGCCTGTTTTCACAGTAATGAGCTGGTTGTGTTCTTGTAAAGGCAGAACCTTGCACTCCCCTTTTTATGGTAGTGCTTAGAATCAGACATAGGACCTGACACATGTTAGGCAAATGCACAGGCACTGAGCTGTCTTAGGCCTAGGTGATCAATCTTTGAAAAATCATAGTGCATGGATTTCATGGATTTGAACATATGATACAGTTACATTTGATACAGTTCAAATTTGGTGCTCAAAATATTTCATCTTTGGCCAGTGGGAGCCTCTTTCATTTGGCTCTTCATATCTTCTGCTACCACCCCAATCACTGACAGCTTCTTTGCTTATTAGGATAACAAAATGTCCCAGTCTCATCTTTGTATTTTTGAGAGGGAAAGAGAGTCCGGACACTGTTGTATACTGGGTCAAGACCAAGGGAATATTTGGTCATCTTATACAAGTATACATGTATATATAGCCCCCGCTGTGGGGCCAGGTGTCTGCAGCTCCCTCATGTGGTTGTGCTATGCAGTTGGCTGATGAGGGGGATCCACAGAAGTAAAGGGGAAAGTCTGTCCTTCCTAGAATGATGACCTTTGAAAGAGAAACCTTTTTATATCCCATGGATGGTGGTAGATCTAGAGAACTGCCTGAGGTCTGTCCTGGGGAGCTGTTTCATCAAAGCATTCTGTTCCTTCTTAGAGTGTGTGCCCTGCAGATCATCTTCAGGCTAATTATACTTACTTTCAGTACCTGTTTTATCCCAGCTGAGGGGCAAGTATGAGAACCTTGTTTCTTGAAAACTAAGCTGGTCTGAGTCTCCTCTTCCACTCTGTAACACAGGTTGGCTTTATCTACATCTGAGGTGGGGAAAGTACCTTTCAGTGATATGTTTCTGTGGAGTCTACTTCTTTTATATTCTGGTGGGATTTCTCAGTCTTGTCATTATTGGTATTTTGTGCCAGATAGTTATGTTTGGGGTGATGGTGTCTTGGCCGTTCTGTGCATTGTAGAATGTTTAGCAGCATCCCTGATTCAACCTACTAGATGCAAATAGCACCCTCTAGCTGTGACAATCACAGATGTTTCTGGATATTGCTAGATGTTTCTTCCCCCTGTGGAACAGAATATACCTTAGCTGAGAAATACTGCTTTTGCATTCAGGATAATATATGAAGTAATTTAATTTAGATACTGAAAGAAAAGACTGAATTCTAAGGACCAGGTCTGCTTTGTGCTAAGTTTAAAGCTCCAGCCTGACTCCTAGAATACAAAGGAGTTTTACTAGAGACTTCTTGGGTAGAAAGTATTGTGAAGGAAAGTCAAGAACTGGAGAAGCAGAATCTCAAAGTAGAAGTCTGGAATTCTACAAGAAGCAATGTAAAATGCTTCCCATGTATGCAGTTTTTTAGGCAAGCTCCTGCCACAGAGTCTTAACAGCAGAGTGAACATTTGCTTGGGACTTAGATTAACTTTCCCTTATTTGGGAGGGGGTACTTAAGTTCAGGACAGCTGGTCATAACCTTTCTTACATAAGTTCTCCAAAGGTACATAGTAGGGCCAGGTATGTGGCTTAGCAATGACGTGCTTGTATAGCATTTTGAAAGCTCTGGGTTTGAGCCCTGGTACTGGGGGAAAAAAGGTACACTGTAGATAATAAATATTCAAGGAATGGATGAAAGACCTGAATGTCTACATTTTTTTACTAATTAGAAGGCTCCCATTTGATCCTAAGTACTCGCGGGGGGGGGAAGGCTTCCAGGAGGGTTTGCCAGGGAGAAAAAACACAAATGAATTGCCCCTTCCCTGCTCCATGTCTGGAAGTGATCTCTAGCTCTGGAGTTATCAACTGCAGTTGTACCAAATTTATTGAATTTTAGGGTAGACTTTTCTACTTTTGCAAAAGAAAAATGAGAATTTTGATAGAATTGAGTTTAATTGCTTTGAACAGTATTGACATCTTAATATTAAGTCTTTGAATCCTAAACATGGTATGTTTGTCTATTTATTGATATCTTTAATTTCTTTTAGCAGTGTTTCATTGTATGTCTCTTGTCCTTGGTTATGTTTATTCCTTAATATTTGATTCTTTTTTAATGTTATTGTAAGTAGAATCATTTTCTTAATTTCTTTTTCACAATGTTCATTGTTAGTGTGTGGAAAAACAACTGGTTTTTGTGTGTTGACTTTGTATTTTAATTTTGCTAAATTTATTAGCTGAAACAGCTTATTTGGTGAATCTGTAGTTTGTAACACACAAAATTATACAATTGTGAATATATAATTTTACTTTTTAAAAATTAATTTTATTGGTACATTTTAGGTATACAATATAATGACATTCATTGATGGAAATTTGTACCTTTATATAATCTATCTTGGTTCTTATTTTGTCTCCATTCCCCCATCCTCCCAACCCTTCCATCCTTCCCTATTTACAAAGACTTTGTTTGCATTTTTTCATTTTCTCATATTAATTCCATCCCCTTCTTTCCTTTCCCCAATCTCTCCAAGTTTCCTTTCCTCTTTAGACCTTTTCTTCCTATTTCACAATATCTATTATGCCTTTTGATCCTTATTTACATTTAAAGTTTGTCACACCAGAGAAACTACTCAGTATTTACATGTCTGTCCTATTTGTTTCACTTAAGAGCATTACCTCAATGTGCATCTGTTGAGCTATAAATGTCTCTAATTTGGCTGAATAGTACTCCATTTCATTAAAAAAAAAACACATTTTATTGAGTCTCCAGCTGATGGGCAGTTGGGCTGTTTCCAAATTTTATCTATTACAAACTGCCATTATGAACATGGCTGCACATATATTACTGTGGTATGATTCTTTTAATTCTTTTGGGAAGACACAGAGCAGAGGGATACTGGGGTCAAATGGAACCTGTAATCCTAGTTGTTTGAGGTATCTCCATATTGATTTCCACAGTGGTTGCACCAGTCTGCACTCTCATCAATGATGGATGAAGAGTTCCTTTCTTCCCACAACCCCGCCAACATTTCTTATTGGTTGATTTCTTGATAGCAGCCATTCTTTTTGGGGTAAAGTGGAATCTCAGTGTTGTTTTCATCTGCATCTCTTGAATGACCAGTGATGTGGAACATTTTTTCATATATTTGTGTGCTGCTTTTACTTTGTCTGAGAAGTGTCTGTTCATTTCAGATGCCCATTTTTGAATTGGATCTTACTATTTGGGGGGCCTGATGTTTTTGAGTTCTTTATATATTCTAGATAATAGTCCTTTGAGGAGCAGCTGGTAAACATTTTTTCCCACATTGTAGGTTGTCTCTTAGTTCTGTTGGTGGTTTCTTTTGCAGTGCAGAAGCTTTTTAATGTGATGAGATTCTAGTTGTTGATTCTTTGTGCTAGTTCTTGTGCTACTGAGGATTTATTTGTTCATAAAGTCTTTTCCTATGCCAGTATCTTCAAGAGTTCTGCCTAACTTATCTTCCAGCAAGTTTAGAGTTTCTGTTTTAATGTTTAAATCTTAAATCCATTTGGATTTTAGTTTACTGCATGGTGAAAGATAAGAGTTTAGTTTTTTTTTTTTTTTTTTGGTACTGGGGATCGAACTCAGGCCCTTGTGCTTGTGGGGCAGGTGCCAGAACCACTGAGCTAAATCCCTAGCCTGATGAGGGTCTAGTTTTAATCTTTGGCAGGTTGAAATCCAATTTTTCCAACACAATTTATTAAAGAAGCTATCTTTCCTGCACTGAGGATGGTTGGCTCTTTTGTCAAAGATGAGATAGCTGAGAACATCTGGAGTTGTTTCTGCATCTTCTAATCTATTCCACCAATTTTCAGGTCTGTTTCTTTGCCAGTATCATGATGTTTTATCACAGTGCCTTTGCAGTACAGTTTCAAGTTGGGGATTATGATACCCGCTGTCATGTCTCTGTTGCCTAGAATGGCTTTTGCTATTCTAGGTTTCTTCTGGTTCCAAATGAATTTTTGGATAATTTTCTCTAGTTCTGTGAGATATACCATTTGAACTTCAATTGGGATTGCATTGAATCTGTATAGTAGTTTTGTTAGTATGGCCATTTTCACTATGTTGATTCTTCTTACCCAGGAGCAGGGGATATCTTTCCATTTTATTATATCTTCTTTGATCTCTTTTTTTCAGGGTGCTGTAGTTTTTAGTGTAGAGGTCTTCTGCTTCCTTTTTGAGATTGATTCCTAGATACTTCATTTATTTGGATGCTATTGTGAAAGGAATTGTTTCCCTAATTTCTCTTTCAGTGAGTCTGTTATTTATGGAAAAGAAGGCTATTGACTTTTGAGTGTTGACCTCGTATCCAGGTACTCTGCTGAAAGTGTCAATTAAGTCTAGAAGTCTTTTAGCAGAGTTTTTTGTGTCTTCTATGTAGAGTATCATATCATCAGCAAATAATGACAGTTTAACTGCTTTCTTTCCTATCTTTATTGCTTTAATTTTCTAATGTTTAATTGCTGTGGCTGTTTCCAGAACTATTTTGAACAGGAGTGGTGGATATGAACAGGATATTGAACAGGATAGTGGATATCCTTTTCTTGTTCCTGATTTTATTGTGAAGGTTTTCAGTTTTTGGCCATTTAATATATGATGTTGGCTGTTGGTTTTTCATAGATAGCTTTTATGAAGTTGAGATAAAGACCATCTATTCCCATACTCTGCAGGTTTTTTTTTATTATGAATGGGTATTGATGTCAAATGTCAAATGCTTTTACTGCATTTATTGAGATAATCATATGGTTTTTGTTCTTTACTCTGTTGATATAGTGTATTACATTTATTGATTTATGTATGTTGAACCATACTTGCATCCGTGGGATAAATCCGACTTGGTCAGGGTGTGTGATCTTTTGATCCTCTGTTTTCTGTTTTCCAGCATCTTACTGAGGAATTTTGCATCTTAATTGTTCATTAAGGAGATTGGCCTGAAGTTTTCTTTTATTGGTTGGGAGTTTCCCTGGTTTTGGAATCCAAGTAACACTTGCTTCCAGGAATGAATTTGGAAGTATTGCTTCCCTTCCCATTTTATTGAAAAGTTTAAAGAGTAGTGGCAGTAGATCTTCTGTAAATGTCTTGTAGAATTCAGCAGTGAAGCCATCAGGACCTGGGCTTTTCTTAGTTTGTAAATTTTTAATTAAGTTTTGAATTTCAATTTCTGTAATTGGGGTGTTTAGAATTTTTAAATCTTTGTTCAATTTTGGTAATTCATAAGTATCTAGAAATCTGTCCATTTCTGCTGTGTTTTCCATTTTATTAGTGTACAGGTTCCTGAAGTAGGTATTGATGTCCTCTGGATTTCTGCTGAATCTGTTGTGACTTCACCTTTTTCATTCCTAATTGCATGGATCTGAGCCTTTTCTTTCCTTTTTGACAAGGTTAGTTAAGGGTTTATCAAATTTATTTATTCTTTCAAAAAACCAATTCTTCAATTCATTTTTTTTGTATCATTCTCTTAGCTTCCATTGCATTGATTTCTGCTCTGATCATTATAATTTCCTTCCTTTTATAAGCTTTGAGTTTTTCTTGGTCTTTTTTTGTCTAGGAGCCTAAGTTTCCTCATTATGTTGTTTATTTGAGCTCACTCTATCCTAGTGTGGGCATTCACTGCTATGAATTTTCCATGTAGAACTGCTTTCATTGTGTCCCATAGATTCCTGTATGTTGTATTGACATTGTCATTTATTTGTAAAAACTGTCTAATTTCTTTAATTTCCTCTGTGACCCATTGATTGTTTAGGACAATGTTTTTCAATTTCCATATGTTTGTGGAGTTCTTGCAGTTTCTTATGCTGTTGATCTCCAGCTGAATTGCACTGTGGTCTGATAATATATGTGGGAGAACTTTGATTCCTTTGCATTTATTTAAACATGTTCTGTGAGCTAGTTTGTGGTCTGTTTTGGAAAATGACCCATGTGCAGTCAAAAAGAATATATATTCTGATTTACTTGGGTGGAACACTCTGTAGATGTCTATTCAGTCCATTTGTTCAAAAACTTGGTTCAGTTCTAGTATTTCATTATTGATTTTTTTGCCTAGATGATCTGTCTATTTGTGACAGTGGAGTATATAGGTCCCCCACTATAATTGTATTAGTGCTTATTTGTGTTTTCATGTCCCTTAATATTTTTTTATATAGTTAGGGGCATTAATATTCAGTGCATATATAATTAGTATTGTCATGTCTTCCTCTTAGATTGTTTCCTTTACAAGGATGCAGTCACCTTCTTTGTCTCTCTTAATCGATTTTCATTTAAAATTTACTTTGGAATATGATAGCTACCCTGCTTTTTTCTGGGCTCCTGTCACATAGAGAACTGTGTTTCATTCTTTCAGTTTCATTCTATGAATTTTTTTTTGAACCAGATGTGTCTCTTGCATACAACATATTGTTGGATTTTGCTTCTTAATCCATTCTGCCAGTCTATTTCTTTTGATTGGTGAATTGAGGCCATTGACATTGCTGGTTATAACTGATATGGATTGACTTATCATTGTCATGTTATTGTTCTCTTACTGGCTCTTTTTAATTTTTTCCCCCCTCCCTTTAGTTTCTTGCCTTGCCTAATTGATTTGCTCTGTTGAGCCTCATGGTGTTGTGACTTTCATTGTCTTTTTCTAGAATATTGCTTAGAACTATTTGTAGTGCTGGTTTTGTATCATGAAGTTACTCAGGTTTTCTTTGTCATGGAAATATCTTATTTCTCCATCCATTCAGAAAGAAAGTTTTGCAAGGTATATCAGTCTAGGTTGGAAGTTGTTTTAAGGCAATTAGTCTCAGCTAGCCAATGGCAGATCCCTGAGATTCAGGCTGAATTCTGGTTGCAAGGCCCAAGTTGGGATTCCTGACCTGTAGTGTTGAATTCTGCAAGGTTCTACTGCACGTTCCAGCTGTCCTTCCCCTGAAGATAGTCCAAGTTCTGATGGAAGAACTCAACTTACTAACTCCAGAGAGCTAATGTGCCTTTGTTGCTGTTGTTCACTTCTAGTCTTATCTTCTGGAGCTAATATTTCCTTTATGACCACCTGTGTCTCTGCAGTGTGGATCCAGGTGCCACCACAACCAGGAGGCCTGAGAGTGTGTGGGGGTGGATGTTGCAGAGGTGCCTGAGTGGCTGGGTGGTGGGTGGTTCTCACCATTCTGTTCTGATGAAGGCCCGGGATGCTGTAGGTGGAGGAGGAAGAGCCGAGAGCTCCCTGCATGCCTGGGCAGTGGGCATTTCTCACTGGTCTGCTCCGATAAAGGGCTGCGGTGCTGGAGGTGGAAGAGGAGGAGTCATGAGCTATCTGTGTGGCTGGGCAGTGAGTGGTCTTCTGAACTTTAGAGTTTGTGTCTCACCAAGATATATCCAGAAGTGTGCTTTACTAATCTCCTAGGGCACTCCTAATTTGGTTAAGTTGACAATGACAGTTAACAGTCACATTAATTAAATACAGCAAGTATATGCCATTAAAAATCGAAAATACACTGGTACCTTGGTTCACAAACTTAATTCTTTCCATGATTCTGGTAGCGAACTGAGTTGGATGAGAAATACATAAAATTCCATTATTAGGTTCAGTGTTGATCTTACGGGGAATTTTGATTCAGTTCTCATCCAATTCAGTTTGGAACCTGAATCATGGAAAGAATCAAATTTGTGGACTGAGGTACCAGTGTAAAGCAACAATAATGTATGGTGTGTTAGAGTCTACTAGAGGAACAGATTCAACTTAAAATATATGTAAAGTTACACAGGTAATTTATTAGGTAGGATTACAGAATCAGAAGGAGAGGAGTTAGAGGTGGAAGAACCTAAACTGGCACAATGTAAAGCCAGAGGATCTACTAGCAGTTGAAAGTCAGACACAGAAGTTCATTGCAGAGCACTGGTGTGGTATCAGAAAGCTGGAGTCTGCATTGGGAAGTGGAAGAGTTTGTGCCGGAAGCCCTAGGGAATGCAAGGCCAGCATTCAAAGGCAATGGTGAAGACTGGAGGCCCTCAGAAGAAAAAGAGTAAACTTCTTTCTTACTTAACTTTTTATTTTGTCCAATCTACAAGCCTATTTGTTGGTGGCACCCACATCCACCGCAGTCTTCTCTCAGTTTGCAGTCTTCTCTCAGTTTGCAGTCTATGTGTTAGTAATTCACAGATATACCCAGAGATTTACTAGGTGGTTCTTACTCAATTTATGCTGTCATATAACCATGAATGTCATATAACCATGAATGACACATATAGTAAACTGAAAGGTTAAAAATTAATAAAGATTAAATGCAATAATAATAAAGTCATACTTAAAATGGAGGATTTAAAGAAAAGAATCTAAGTAGAAGCAGGATAAAATAAAGAATGGCTGCTATCATGAAATCAACCAATAATAAATGCTGGCAGGGCTGGGGGAAGGAACAACCCTGCTCCACTGCTAGTGGGAATGAAGACTGGTGCAACTGCTGTGGAAATCAGTATGGAGATACCTCAAAGAACTAGGATTGGAAGTCCTATTCCACCTATGTCTTCCCCTGCTGGGCGTCTTCCCCTGTTGGGCCTCTTCCCCAAATAATTAAAAAGATCCTACCATGGTGATATATATGCACCCATGTTCATAACAGCATAATTCATGATAACTAAAACTTGGAAGCAACCCAATTGCCCATCAACTGGAGACTGGATAGAGAAAATGTGATTAAAAAACCAAACAAACAGGGCCAGGGATTTAGCTCAGTGGTTCTGGTGCCTGCCTTGCAAGCGCAATGACCTGAGTTTGATCCCCTGTACCAAAAACAAAACAAAACAAAACAAAAACGGAGTACTACTCAGCTATGAAAAGTGAGAAATTAGAGACATTTGTAGCTAAATGGAAGTGCATTGAAGCCATACTTTTAAGTGAAATAAATAGGACAGGCACATGTAAATACCAAATAGTTTCTCTAGTGTGAGAAACTGAAAGTGTAAATAAGGATTAAAAGGCATAATAGATAATGTGAAATAGGAAGAAAAGGTGCAAAGGGGAAGTGGGAGGGGTAGGGGAAAAGAAAGAAGGGAATGGAATTAATATGAGAAAAAGAAAAAATGGAAACAGTGGAGGGGTTGAAGGGAGGGCAGCCAAATGGGGAAAAAATAAGAACCAAGATGTATTATGTAAAGGTGCAAATTTCCAATGATAAATGTCATTATATTGTATACCTTAAATGTACCAATAAAATTAATAAAAAATAATAAAGGAAGGTAAGATGAAAAAGAGAACAGAGGAAATGATTTAAAAATCCAATGAAAGAATAAAAAATAAAGTAACAGAAAAAAACAAAAAAGAAAAGTTTAAAAGACAAACAAAAAAAAAAGAATGAAAAGAGATTAAAAAAAAATCTAGGTGTGGTGGCACAGACCTGTAATCACACCACTCAGGAGGCTGAGGCAGAGGAATTGCTGTGAGTTCAAGGCCATTCTGGACTACATAGCAAGATCTTGTCTCAAAAAACCAAAAGAGAGAGAGAGAGAGAGAGGGAGAGAGAGAGACAGAAAGAAAGAAGCAGGAGTCCCCCCAGATTTCTCTGTGCTAAGGTGTTTGCACCAGAAAAGTTTAATGCAGTTTATATTACCTAGAGTTTGCAGTATGCAGTTTATATTACCTAAAGCACAGGAATCCACTAGGTATAGATGAGACATAGTGCGTCACATCTGGGATTGTTTTCCTTTTCATTTGCACTTACCAGGCTGTGGCTGTCTGAACACTGAGCCTACTTTTCCCACTGGACAGGGCCAGCTAATGGCATTTTGTCAGTCTGAAGGATGTATTCACTCAAGAAGATTTTAGTGTTTTCTTCTCTGTACCTGGATGCACTGGAGTCCCCAGCTGATTTTATGGTAAGTGGGCTGGTGATGTGCCCTGCTTGCTTCAAAGGTCCTCTATCCATACACCCAGGGCAAATGTTCAAGTAGAGCAGTATCCACAAACACATTTGAAGGTTATGAAAGCAAATAGATTACTGAATTTCATGCCAGAAGGGCACAGGGAAGGAAACTAAGCAGTCTTCTAGGCTCAATTCTTGCATTTTCAGACAGCTTCTTCAGAAATACATGATGGGCCTCACTTCTCATTACAGATTTGCCACTTACCACCATTCCCTCCACAGCCTGAGTTCCCTGTTACTTAAACTTCCCAGAGTTTCTGTGACTAACTCTTTCCCTCTCCACTAGAGTTTCCTGAAGCTTTCTGGCATAAGGTCACTGTGGCAGGAAAGTCCCCACAGATCCTGAAATGTGCTTGTTCTTTGACTTCTGATCCCCAGAGTAGCTCAGCCCTTTCTTAAGATAAACTCCTCATTATAACACTCCAGGAAATGGTTAAGGCTGCAGTGGCTCTCTTCTCCAAAGCTTGCCTGTCCTGCAAGACAAGTCACTTTTAGAATTAATCCTCACACTGAGTTTAGGACTTGCAAGGACTGTGGCTTGTCTTGTGGCTAGGACTGCTAGCCTGCTGTTTATCCCTGGATCTTCCAGCCCTCTCTGGGCCTACTTCATGCTAATAGAGTCAGATTTCCATCTTTACAAATCAAACCAATAATAAGAAAAGGGAGAAAACAGTAGGCGTGATGTGTGAAACAGAAAAAAGAACAGAAGAAATACGAGAAAATTGGAAAAGAAAATAAGTGAAAGAATCTAATTGAAGGAAGAATAGATTAATACAGTCTGATAATTGTTGGGGATAAAAATGGGAAAGAATTAGAAACATGGATAGCTGGAGAGAGGATAGATGCACAAAAGAAGGAAGACAACAAAACCAAAAAGATGATTAATTCTGCTTGCTTCCTCTTCATTTATGTGAAATAATTTAGGCAAGTTTTCTGTGTGGTGCATATGCTGCTTTATGTTGGGCAAGTAGAAATAATTATCACTGCCATGGGACATAGGTCCTAGGAAGGGCTTTTGTGTGTACACCTAGGAGCATGGCAATTGACTGTCAGCCAGAGCCGGTCTCCAAACCCAGACTCAGCAGAGTCTGGACAAGTGCATGCTTCTTCCACCTCCTCTGTCTGGGTGTAGTTTAAACAGCCAAGTATGATCTGTTGTCCGTATGGGTGGATATTCTGTTTCTGTTAAGTTCCTTGGACTTTGATGTGAATGGGAGTGTTTATGTTTAGACTGCAGCCTACAGTTTTTAGTACCTGTGCTTTGGTGTTTGTGGGCTGTCTCAGACATCTTTAACCCAGATGAGTGTGCATTGTGTGGCAAATGCCCAAGCTGCCATGCAGTTCTAAACTGGTGAGAGGTTGGGGCAGGGTGAGCATTTAGACCACTAAGTTCTGTGATGGAGAAGTGGACAAGAGGACCAAGCATGCTGTAATCATCCACCACAGGTGTACACTCTCCTCTTTCTGTCAGTCTCCTATTTGTAGAGTCATGAAAGCAAGTAGCTCATGATCCATGTTGCTAAAACTTCCATCTAAGATGCTGTTTCCCACTCCTCTCAGCCAAGACTGTCCCATGTGGCCTTTTCCCACACAGTAGGAGTCTCCCATCTACTAGGATGGTGATCCTAATTGTGATCACTATGATCATTCCAATCCCCAGGGGGAATTAGTCTCTAAGACTAGGACCCCTTGCAAGACAGCTTCTAATTATAGCCCTCAGTCAGTTGGCAAGGTTCTAGACCAGGAAGTGGTGCAGGAGCTGCTTTCAAGACCTAATCTCTAGGTGGGGTAAAAGACTGTATGGACTATATTTCTTGCTTTGGGATTACTGGTCAGCTTGTAATATCTGGGATTTTTTGAGTTGGCCACTTACTTCGTATTAATTTATAGCTTAATGAGCCTTTGACCCAAGCTGAGAAGGTGGAGTTGCAAGAAATGTTTGTCCACTTCTCTGCATTGTTTTTCTGGATTTCTGTGCTGTGTAGGTTTCCTTGTGGTTGTCTACGAGTTCCCAGAACCCTTCTTCACTTTGTGCCACATGGTGAAATCCATAATTGTTTTTTTTGTCAGTTATGCCAATGCATGTTTTTTTGATTGGACAGTTTAGTCCATTTACATGAAAAGTAATACCAATAAGAAAGAACTTTCTATTGTAACTTTGTTATGTCTTTTGCATATCTTACACCTTTATAAAAACTTATTCTTTGCCTTGATGTCTCCTTTTGTGTTTGATACTTTAAAGTGACATATTTTGATTTCTTTCCATTTCCTATATTCTTTTATTTTTTGGTACCAGGGATCAGACTTGGGACCTTGTGATTTCCTATATTCTTTTTTGTACTGGGGGATTGCATGAGACATCCTAAAATTAGGATGTATTTTAAGCTAAACTCAATTTAACCTTAGTTGCATAGAAAGTCTCTACTCTTTTGTAGCTCTGTACTACCTCAATACATTATTGATGTGAAACTACATCTGCATATATTATGTATCCATTCTATTACACTATTTAATTTTAAACTTTTGCCTTTATATACTATTAATGAAAAATGGGCTGACAAAATTTCAATAATGTTGGATTTCAGTCTTCTCTACATTTATTGTTACTAAAAATTTTATATTTCCATATGATTTCAAGTCACTGTCCACAAAACCGTAGTATTCATGGCTTCCAACTGGCCCATTCTATTATTAACTATTATAGTACACAGCAACCCCGGCTTGTTTTATGTACAGAATGTGAAAAATTCTAGCTTTGTTTTTTCTAAAGTAATTTCACCAGCATTATGTTTTATTGATTAAAATTCTCTGGATGTTTTAATGGTTGTGAATTAATTGTGATTTAATAAATTTCCACTAGGCAACTTCTTTGGCAAATATAACTTCTAAGTGTGCAGTTAACTGTCTTTTAGGTTAAGAGATGTCTCTGATAGTCTATTACTGGGGTGAGCTTTCTTAATCTGTGTAGAGTAGACTGATTATACTCTGAACTTTCTAAGTTTCATGGGGTCAGTTCAAATCATTGTTTAATGATCAGCAAGTATTATACCATGTGGAGATTGCTGTTGAAAAACACAAGGTGTGTGTCATCACTGATGGCCCCAAAACATCAGCCCTTTAGGTTCTACTTTGATGTATATTTTCTGAGGGAAATTGCCAGAGAAATCTTGACTTTTATTTGCAGGAACTAGACTTGTCCCTTATAGTGTGTTTCTAGGGTGAGCCAAATTCCTATATTCATCCTACTTAATGGAGACTTAAGTATAACTTGAACTCTGTAAGTTTTATGTGGTCATCTGGGGTCATTGATTAATGTTCAATCAGGATTATGCCAGTAAGACAGTGTTATCACAAAACATGAAACACTTGTTCTCTCTCATCAGTGGCTTTATTCCAATTGCAACATTTTCTAGCTGGATGCTTGTTTCTGTTATCAATGTTGTCTTTATTCCCTGTCATCAAAATCTACAACATCGGATTCTTTTTATCTAACATCACAGTAGCCTGGTGTCCAAAACTAAGAACGCATTGTTCTAAAGGGTCAACTGGAAAGCTGAGAGTGAAAATGTCTTCTGGTTATTAAGTGAGCCAGTGACAGGTTGGGAGTGGGAGATTAGGGCCTAGTCTTCTGTGGCAACTTCCTCTCAGCCACACTGTTTCAGTTATCTCTTCATTTTTCCTACAATTGAGTGTGTGGCCTGATCCTGCCATTTCCAAACTCTCCCAAACTGTGAATACTCTTTAATTCCAAAATTACTTCTGTTTTTTTTTTTCAGGTGTAATTATAGGTATGAGCTCATTTCTGGGCCCAGTTTCTGTGTAAATTCATTTTCTGGTAATTATGTTATGAAATACTTGAGGCTAAGTTCATGTAGTTTACAGTTATCTTGGGGAGTGAAAGAAAAGAATTTTATTTAACCCAATGTTCTGGAAGATGAAATATCATGGCACCAGCTTTGGTGAGGGCCCCATATACATGACAACATGACAGTGCAGAATTTCATTGATAAATATTTTTTGATTCTGTATGAATTTTAATATTCTTTTTCTCTAATTCTGTTAGGAATGTTGGCATTTTTGTGGGGATTACATCAAATCTGTGTGTCAGATTTCTTTTTTTCATTGAGTTTATTTGTACTTCTTAAGTATACAGTACAGTTACACTTATCACTGGGATCTTATACCTTTACATGGCAGATCTACTTCTCATTTTTTACCATACTCCCGCCCTCCCTTCAACCCCTCCCCCTCTCCTATTTACAAAGACTTTGTTTCCATTTTTTCCTTTTCTCATATTTTTCTTCTCCCTTATTTCTCTTCCCCTACCCTTCCCACTTCTCCTACACTTTTAGCCCTTTTCTTCCTATTTCACATTGTCAGTTATACAGTTTGGATCTCATTACACTTTCAGTTTTTCAAGTAAGGCCATTTTTACTACATTGGCTCCATATATCCAGGTAGAAAAGATATCTTTTCATTTTTAAAAAATTAATTTTATCAGTACATTTTAGGTATATAATTTAATGATGTTCATCATTGCAAATTTGCACCTTTACATAATCCATCTTGGTTCTTATTTTTTCCCCATTCCCCTTCCCTCCCTTCAACCCCTCCTCCCTCCCTATTTACAAATACTTTGTTTCCATTTTTTCATTTTCTCATATTAATTCTATTCTATTTTCCTCTCCCCATCCCTCCAATACCCCTTACTCTTTGCCCCTTTTCTTCCTATTTCAAAGTATCTGTTATACCTTTTAGTCTTTATTTATACTTTCAGTTTCTCATACCTAAAAAACTATTAAGTATTTACATGTGCCTGTCCTATTTATTTCAGTTAAGAGTATCACCTCAATGTACACCCATTTAGCTATAAATGTCTCTAGTTTCTCATTTTTCATGGCTGAATAGTACTCTAATAAAACCCACATTTTCTTTATCCATTCTCCAGTTGACTGGCAAATGGGCTTCTTCTAAGTTTTAGTATTACAAACTGTGCTGCTATGAACATAGGTGCACATATATTGTTTTGGTGTGATTCTTTTAATGCTTTGGGGGAAGATACCCAGCAGAGGAAGACCTGGGTCAAATGAGACTGCCAATCCTAGTTTTTTGAGGTGTCTCCATACTGATTTCCTCAGCAGTTGCACCAGTCTACACTTCCACTAGCAGTGGAGCAGGGTTGCTCTTTCCCCACAGTCCTGCCAGCATTTGTTACTGGTTGATTTCAGGAGAGCAGCCATTCTTTCTGGTGTGAGGTACAATCTCAGTGTGGTTTTCATTTGCATCTCTCAAATGACCAGTGATTGCAGCCATTCTTTCTGGTGTGAGGTACAATCTCAGTGTGGTTTTCATTTGCATCTCTCATGTGACCAGTGATGTTGAATATTTTTTCATGTTTATTTGCTATTTCTACTTTGTCTGAGAAATGTCTGTTCATTTCAAATTCCAATTTTTGAATTGGGTCTTTAAATTTGGGAGATCCAATTTTTTAAGTCCTTTATATATTCTAGACATTAGACCTTTGTCTGAGGAACAGCTGGTGAAAATATTTCCCCACATTGTGAATTGTCTCTTCACACTGTTGGTCCTTTCTCTTGTTGTGCAGAAGCTTTTTAATAAGAAGAGATCCCACTTGTTGATTCTTTGTGCTATTTCATGGACAACTGAGGTTTTGTTCATAAAATCTTTTCCTACACCAATGTCTTCAAGAGTTCTAATCTCTAGTCTCTATTCCAGCTGGTTTAGTGTTTCTGTTTTGATATTTAGATCTTTAATCCATTTTGGTTTTAGTTTAGTGCATGGTGAGAGATATAGGTCTAGTTGTAATCTGTGGCAAGTTGAAACCCACCTTTTCCAGCACCATTTATTGAAGAGGCTATCTTTCCTCCATTGAGTGTGTTTGGCTCCTTATCTGGAGATGAGGTAGCTCAGTGTATCCGTAGTTATTTTTGCAACTTCAAATCTGTCCCACTGGTCCTCAGCTCTGTTTTGTTTTTTTGGTATGGAGATCAAACTAGCACCCTTGCTCTTGTGAGGCAGGCAGGGGAACCACTGAAATAAATCCCTGGCCTCAGGTCCATTTGTTTGCCAGTACCATGCTGCTTTTATCACAGTAGCTTTGTAGCATAGTTTCAAGTCTACCTTGTCTTTGTTGCCTAGAATTGCTTTTGCTATTCTAAGTTTCTTCTGTTTCCAAATGAATTTTTGCATTGTTTTCTCAAGGTCTGTGAATTATGCTGCTGAGATTTCAATTAGGATTGCATTAAATCTATATAGCAGTTTTGGAAGTATGGCCATTTTCACTATGTTGATTTTTCCTACCCAGGAGCAAAGGATGTCTTTCCATTTTCTGATATCTTCTTCCATCACTTTTTTGAGAGTGCTGTAGTTTTCAGAGTAGAGGTCTTTGATATCTTTCATCAGGTTGATTCCTAGGTATTTCAATTTTTTGGATTCTGTTGTGAAAGGAATTGATTGCCCCATTTCTCTCTCAGTGAGTCTATTTTTTGTGTTTAGAAAAGATATTGAAGAGTTGTGCTTACTTTTGAAAACCATGAACATCTTACTCTGTGGTCTCCCTGCCAAGGATTCAAGTGCTGAAACATTTCAAGCAGTGAAGACAGAGTACCTCACAGACTTGCTGGAGATTTGCGGGGACAGCTAACTTTAAGAATTACCCACTTTGGCCAGCCAGTTCAGGGAGCTAAGCAGATTCTCCATCCTCCAGCACCCCTGGCTTTCATCACAGCATACCAGTGAGGGCTGCCCAGACAACACAGGGAACTAAGTATCTTCCCTACCTTCTAGCACCCCGGGCCTTCATTGGAGCAGACTGGTGAGGACTGCCCAGCTGCATGGGTGTCTCTTCAGCATTCCCCCCAACCCTGTGATCTTGGGTCTCCTGGTTGTGCTGGTACCTGGATCCACACTGCGGAGGCACAGGTGGTCATAAAGGCCATTGTACTAAACTCCAGAAGATAGAAGAGAAGTGAATAACACAATAAAGGAACACCAAACCTCTGTAGTTGGTAAGTTGAAGGGATCACCACCTTGCATCAGAACTTGGACTATTTTCAGGGGAAGGGCAGCTGGAACTTGCCGTAGAACCCTGCAGAGTTTGACCCTGAAGGAGGTGAGGGAGCTCAATTTGGGCCTTGCAGCCAGAATTCAGCCTGAATCTCAGGGGTCTGCCATTGGCGAGCTGAGACTAACTGACATAGTTCTGCACATTGCTGCCCACATTGTCTATTGTGACAGCAGAGAGGCCCTTCAAATTGTTTTCTATCTTTTCCTCTTAGTTTTAATTTTTAAAATTTTGTTTATTCCCACTCTTCAAATTCTTCCTTTTTCTTTTTTCCCCCACTCAATCTCTTGCTTCCTCACATTATTCTTCATCTCCCTTTTTGTTCCTGTTCCTGCCCTAATTTGGATTTCTTCTTTCTTTTTCTTCCTTCTCTCTTTTTCCTTCACTTGATTGTCATTAGTTTCAAAGGAAAGTGAGTACAATTTATAGCTTCCTTATTACTTTTTTTTCCTATTCATGTCTTTGTTCTTGCACTGTGTATGTCCCTCTTGTCTTTAAGAATTTCCTAGAATTTCCATGATCATTCTGTGTCCTTTGGTTTCACTCGAAACCTTCTCCTTTCCTTCCACCTATCTATTCCTCTTCTCCCAACACCTTCTAAGTCCCCATCTAGAAGGGTAAAGTTGCTATATTGAAAAGTTTATTAACTAAAAACATTTAGGGATAGTCCTTGATTTTGATTTAATTCACATAGTTAAAGGTAATAGATAGCTACCACAAAGGTAATAGATAATTACCACAAGGTAATTAATAACTACCACAAATTGTCAATTTCTAAGCTTGCTGGATGCTATTGTGTTACTGACAGTATCAATTGGGCTAAAGGGTTGTGATTGATTTAATGAGTTGTCCTTCCTAATATTATGAAAATGAGAGTGTCTGTGAGTCGTTAGAGACTCAAAACCTAAAGAAGAGCTATAAGAGGAAGATTGAAATACTAACCCAGGAATTAAAAAGAGGACATCACCACCAACAAAAATACAAATAAGAAAACACTTAAGCAAGGCACAAAACAGACTTCCAGTACACCAATGGCAAGTTCTAGGGGAAACAAGATGGAAAAGTCTGACAATCAACCATGAGGACACCCTGAGCTGATAGCACAGGAAGTAACAAAATGGATGAATGAGGCTCTAGAAAAATTCAAAACAAATAATTTCCCAGATAACTACAGAGATGGTGAGTACCATGAAAGACATGATTAGAGACCCTAGAACAGAAACAGACCAAAAAAAAAAAAAAGTTGATTTCAGGACCATGATAGAAGCCATGAATGTCCAGCATAGGAAAGAAATAGAAACCATGAATGCCTAACATAGGAAAGAAATGAAATCCATGAAACAGATTCAAACAGGTATCCTGGAGGTTAAAAACTATTTAAAGCATTCACAGCAGAATGAATGAATGAATGTGAAGGTAGAATTTCAGATGTAGAAGATGGGATTGCAGTCCATGACCATGAAAAGATAGATCTCTTAAAAAGAGGAAGGGATCATGAGAAATTGATCCAACAACACCTGGATGATGCAAAGAATAACGTAAGACTGATAGGAACCCATGAAGTAGCAGGAGAAACTACAAATGACATAAAAAACTGTTCACAGAATTAATGACAGAAAACTTCCCAAACAGAGGAAAAAATTTGGCATACAGATAAATGAGGCATGTAGCACTCCAACGAGCAATGATTAAAAAAAAAAAAAACAACAACTATACCTAGACATATAGTAGTCTAGATTCTGGAAACTCAACAGAAGAACAATACTACAAGCAGTTAAGAGAAAAGAAACAAATCACATGCAAAGGAAAGCCCATCAGAATCACAGAAGACTTTTTAACTGAAACCCTCAGGTCAAGGAGAGCCTGAGGTGAGGTATTTCAAGCCCTAAAAGAAAACAACCTTCAACCTAGACTGATGATTCCTGCAAAACTCTCTTTCAAAATGGATGGGGAAATAAGATACTTTCATGACAAAGAACACCAGATAAACTTCATGAATACAAAACCAGTACTATAAACAATTATAAACAATATCCTAGAAAAAGACAATTGAAAGTCACAACACCATGAGGCTCAACAGAGCAAATCAATTAGGCAAGGCAAGAAACTAAAGGGAGAGGGGGAAAATTAAAAAGAGCCAAAAACAGGACAATAACATGACAATGATAGGGTAATATATATAAGTTATAACCATCAATGTCAATGGCCTCAATTCACCAATCAAAAGAAATAGACTGGCAGAATGGACTAAGAAGCAAAATCGAACAATATGTTGTATAGAAGAAGCACACCTAATTAAAAAAGAAACTCATAAACTGAAAGTAAGAGGATGGGAAACAGTTCTCCATGTGACAAGTTCAGAAAAAAGCTGGGGGAGGTATCTTATTTGAAGACAAAGTAAATGTCAAACCTAGACTAATTAAGAGAGACAAAGGAGGCCACTACATCCTTTTAAAAGGAACAATCCAAGAGGAAGACATGACAATCATAAATATATATGCAATAAATACTAATGCCCCTAACTATATAAAACAAATATTAAGGGACATGAAAAACCAAATAAGCACTAATTCAATTATAGTGGGGGCCCTAAGTACCCTATGGTTACAAATAGACAGATTATCTAGACAAAAAATCAACAATGAAATACTAGAACTGAACCAAGTTTTTGAACAATTGGACTTAATAGACATCTACAGAGTGTTCTACCCAAGTAAATCAGAATATACATTCTTTTAGATGCACATGGGTGATTTTCCAAAACAGACCATATACTAGCTCATAGAACAAGTTTAAGTAGGTGGTAGATTTATATTAGAACATATTTAAATCAATGCAAAGGAATTGAAGTTATCCCATGTATATTATCAAACTATAGTGCAATTAAGGTGGAGATCAGTAGTATAATAAACTGCAAGAATTTCACAAACACATGGAAGTTGAGCAACACTCTCCTGACCAACCAATGAATCAGAGAGGAAATTAAAGAAGAAATTAATCGGTTTTTACAAATAAATGATAATTCTAATATAGCATCCAGGAATCTATGGGATGCAATGAAAGCAGTTCTACATGGAAAATTCATAGCAGTGAATACCCACACTAGATAAATAGAGTGAGCTCCAATAAACAATATAATGATGAATCTTAAGCTGCTAGAAAAAGAAGAGCAAGCAAAACCCAAAGCTCATAAAAGGGAGGAAATTATAAAGATCAGAGCAGAAATAAATGTAATAGAGACTAAGAGAACAATACAAAAAAAACTAATAAGAATTGGTTTTTTGAAAGAAAAAAATCAAATCAATAAACCCTTAGCCAAACTTGTCCAAAAAAAGGAAAGAAAGTACTCAGATCCATGCAATTAGGAACGAAAAAGGTGAAGTCACAACAGATCCAGCAGAAATCCAGAGGATCATCAATACCTACTTCAAGAAACTGTACTCTAGCAAAATGGAAAACACAGAAGAAATGGACAGATTTCTAGATACTTATGAATTACCAAAGTCGAACAAAGAAGATAAGAAAATTCTAAATACCCTAGTTACAGTCATTGAAATTGAAAACTTAATTAAAAATTTACAAACTAAGAAAAGCCCAGATCCTGATGGCTTCACTGCTGAATTCTAAAAGATATTTAGAGAAGAACTACTGCCACTCCTCTTTAAACTTTTCAATGAAATTGAAAGGGAAGCAATACTTCTAAGTTCATTCCTGGAAGCAAGTGCTACTTTGATTCCCAAACCAGGGAAAGACCAACCAAAAAAAGAGAACTGCAGGCCAATCCTACTAGTCAATATAGGTGAAAAAATCTTCAAAAGATACTGGCAAACAGAATACAGAGGGTCTCCAAGAAGATCACACACCCTGACCAAGTTGGATTTATCCCAGGGATGCAAGGGTGGTTCAACATTCATAAATCTATAAATGTAATACAGTATATTAACAGAGTCAAGAACAAAAACCATATGATCATCTCAATAGATGCAGAAAAAGCATTTGACATAATTCAACACCCATTCATAATAAAAATAGTGCAGAAAATGGGAATAGATAATCTTTATCTCAACTTGATCAAAGCTATCTATGAAAAACCAACAGTCAACATCATACTAAATGGCAAAAAACTGAAAACCTTCATGCTAAAATCAGGAACAAGACAAGGATGACCACTATCATGACTCCTATTCAATATAGTTTTGGAAACATTAGCCACAGTAATTAGACACGAGAAAGAAATTAAAGCATTAAAATAGGAAAGAAAGAAGTTAAACTGTCATTATTTGCTGATGATATGATACTCTACATAGACTAAAAAGATTCTGACCAAAGATTTCTAGACTTAATTGACACTTTCAGCAGAGTAGCTGGATACAAGGTCAACACTGAAAAATCAGTAGTCTTCTTGTACACAAATAACAGACTCACTGAGAGAGAAATTGGTGAAACAATTCCTTTCACAACAGCATTAAAAAAAATGAAGTGTCTAGGAATCAATCTGTTGAAGGAAGCAAAAGACCTCTACACTGAAAACTACAGCACTCTGAAAAAAGAGATCAAAGAGGATATAAGAAACTGGAAAGATATTCCTTGCTCCTTGGTAGGAAGAATCAATACAGTGAAAATGGCCATACTTCTAAAACTGCTATATGGATTCAATGCAATCCTGATTGAAATTTCAACAATATATTTCACAGAACTAGAGAAGATTACCCAAAAATTCATTTGGAACAAGAAGACACTTAGAATAGGAAAAACCTTTCCAGGCAACAAGGACATGGCAGGGGATATTACAATCCCCAACTTGAAACTATACTACAAAGCCACTGTGATAAAAACAGCATGGTACTGGCAAAGCAAAAGACTGGAGGATCAGTGGAATAGATTGTAAGATACAGAAACAACTCCAGATGTACTCAGCTACCTCATCTTTGAAAAAGGATCCAACCATCCTCACTGGAGGAAAGATAGCCTCTTTAATAAACTGTGTTAGAAAAACTGAATTTCAAACTGCCAGAGATTAAAATTAAACCCTTATCTTTCACCATGCACTAAGCTAAAATCCAAATGGATTAAAGATCTGAATATTAAAAAAAAAACACTAACTTGCTGGAAGATAAGTTAGGTAGAACTATTGAAGACATTAGTATAGGAAAAGGCTTTATGAACAAATCCTCAGTAGCAGAGAAACTAGCACAAAGAATCAACAACTGGGATCTTATCTAATTAAAAACTTCTGTACTTCAAGACAAACCACCGACAGAGCTAAGAGGAAACCTACAATGTGGGAAAAAGTTTTACCAGATGCTCCTCAGACAAAGGACTATTATTTAGAATACATAAAGAACTAAAAAAAAAAAAAATCAGAACCCCCAAAATATAAAGACTGATTAAAAAATGGGCATCTGAAATGAACAGAGATTTCTAAGAAAAGAAGTAAAAGCAACAAATAAATATATAAAAATATTCAACATTACTGTTAATTTGAGAGATGAAGATGAAAATAATACTCCAATTCCACCTCACCCCAGAAAGGATGGCTGCTATCAAGAAATCAACCAATAAGAAATGCTGGCAGGGTTGTGGGGTGAAAGCAACCCTTCTCCATTGTTGATTAGAATGCAGACTGGTGCAACCACTGTGGAAATCGGAGATACCTGAAACAACTAGGATTATAGGTTTCATTTGACCCAGGTATCCCTCTGCTGGGTGTCTTTCCAAAAGCATTAAATGAATCATACCACGGTGATACATGCACACCCATGTTTATAGCGGCACAGTTTGTAATAGCTAAAACTTGGAAACAGCCCAATTACCCAGCAGTTGGAGACTGGATAAAGAAGATGTGGTTTTTCTTTTTTTTTACTCATTGAGTTTATGGCAATAAAGTGTAAATGGGGAGGGGAAGATGTGGTTTTTCTATAAAATGGAATACTAAGCCATAAAGAATGAGAAACTAGAGTCTTTAATAAGAAAATGGATGCATATTGAGGCCATACTCTTGAATGAAATAAATAAGACACACATGTGTAAGTACTGAATACTTTTTTTTTTTTTTGGAACTGGGGATTGAACTCTGGTCCTTGCGCTTGCAAGACAGGCCACCGAACCGCTGAGCTAAATCCCTGGCCCCCAGTACTGAATACTTTCTGTGGTGTGAAAAACTAAAAGTGTAAATAAGATCCAAATTGTATAACTGATAATGTCAAATTGGAAGACATGGGCTAAAGGTTTTGGGGAAGTGGGAAGGGAAGAAGAAAGGAAATAAAGGACAAGAAAAAAAATGAGAAAAGGCAAAAATGGAAACAAAGTCTTTGTAAATAGGGGCACCCTAATGTTTGGTGCTTTTATATTTATGATCATCATCTCTTCCTTTTTGATTGTTCCCTTTACAATAATTTAGTGTCCTTCTTTGTCTCTGTCCATCAGTGTTAGTTTGAAATCTACTTGATCTGTGAGGAGGACAGTTACTCTTGCTTTTTTTTTGGGGTTCCTGTCACATGTAGTATTGTTTTTCACTCTTTAAGTTTCAGTTTATGAGTTTCATTTTGAATTAAGTGTGTTTCTTTTATGCTGCATATTGTTGGATCTTGCTCCTGGACCCATTCTGCCGTGCTATTTCTTTTGATTAGTGCATTGAGACCATTAGCATTTATGGTTATAACCAATATGCATTGACTTATCCTTGTCACAACTCTTTTTGTTGGATTCCCACCTTTGCATTTAATTTCTTGTTGTGCCTGATAGATTCATACTACTGGGTTTCATGGGGTTCTGATCCTCATTGTATTTTTCCTGGATATTACTTAAATGTTTTTGGAGTTCTGTTTTGGTGTTCATGAAGTTCTTAAGGTGCTCCTATCCATCAGTTTTGAAAGATAGTTTCACAGGGTACATCAATCAGGGTTGAAGGATGTTTTCCTTTAGAGCTTGAAATATGTCACTCCAAGGTCTTCTTGTCTTGAGCATTTGTGTTGAGAAGTTTGATGTGATCGGATGGGCTTTCCTTTGTATGTGATTTGTTTTTTTTCCTCTAACAGCTTCTAGAATTTTGTTCTTCTGTTGGGTTTCTGGAATCTTAACTATTTTATGCCTAGTTTTAGATTTTTTTGATCACAGCTATTTCGAGTCTTCACTTATGTGTATGTCAAGTTCTTTTCTCCTATTTGGGTAATTTTATGCCACTACTTCTCTCAGCAGTTTTCAAAAAATGTCATCTGCACTTTCTCCTGTTTGTTCATTGACTCCAGTCAGTCTTATAGTATTCTTCTTTGCATTGTCTAGCAGCTGCTAGGTTGTTTTCTATGGCCTCTCAGTATTCTTAAGAAATTTTTCTTTTCCTGATTACTAATTGCAATCCTATCTTCTATATCTGAAATTCTGTCCCCACATTGTCTCATTTTGCTGTGTAAACTTTCAATGGAGTTTTTAATCTGACAACCTTTTTGTTTTTGGGTTTTTCTTTTTGGAACTGGGGATCGAACTCGGGTCCTTGTGCTTGCAAGGCAGGCAGCATCTGTTTTATGGAATCCATTTGTTTCCTATGCTGAGATTTCATCTTGTTCCTCAGCTTTTATTTTTTAAAATATATGTCTGCTCTAGATTTATTAATGATGTCTTACACTATGGTTACAATCTCTGTTGTTGTCTGAGAAATTTTTTCTGATGTCATTTTTTTCCAGATCCTCTCTGGTTCCCAGTTCAGGGAGTCCAGGCGGTTAAGTATTGGATTATTCCATCTTGTTGTCTTTTGGGATTGCCTTAGGTGATCTGGAAGTCTGGTTTTGAGACTTGTTTATATGTCTTCTCATTTCCACAGGTACAGCCTGCTGTGCCTTTGTTGAAATAACTGTTTTTTTACCCAGTGGGCTTCAATTCTCAGCAAGCCACTGAGCAACCTTTTCTCTGATGCTCACCGGTATGCTAATTCCTGGGTTCATAATGATGGCCTGGATTCCTGAGCTGATCTGTTGTCTGGTCAGACTTTGGTGGGGCCTGTGCACACTTGGGATGCTATCTAGGTGTGCCTCTGACTTGGGCACCTATGTTTCTGTTTTCTGGGAGGACCTTTGTCTGGGGGCTGTACACACCAGTTCCTGGTATCTGAGCAGGCTTCTGGCTAAGTTCTCCATGCACTTACTGATGTTATCAGGATGAGCCTCTGGATGTTGCTTGTAGCTCTTTTCCATGTGATCCCTTGGCTTTGGCCTGTGTACCCAAGCCTATCATGTCATGGCAGGACCCAAGCTGGGATCTGCCTGCAGCCATGCCTCTCTGGTCCATACCACTGCTTGCCAGGATCTGTGTGCACTTGCCAATAGTATGGGGAATGACTATAGCTGATGCTTGTGTACCTGTGCAGCTCTTTTATGGGCAAGCCTTTGGCTTATGCCTGTGTACCTGAGACTGTGGGGATGAGGTGGGGCCCTGACTGGGATCTGCCTGCAGCTGTGCTGCTCTGGTCCACACTCAAGGATATCTTTTAATTTTCCTATGTTCTCTCTCTCTCTTTTTTTTTTTTTTTTTTTTTTTTTTTTTTTGTACCAGGGATCGAACTCGGTTCCTTGTGCTTGTGAGGCAGGCCACCGAACCATTGAGTTAAATCCCGGCCCTCTGATGTTTTCTTTGATATCATTTTTTAGAGTGGTATAGTTTTCATTTTTATTTTTTATTCCCTTAGTTAATTTCTAATTTTTCTTGAGGCTATTTTATTTTTTTATTTTTTTTCAGCTTTAATTGAGTTTATTGGTACATTTTAGGGATACAGTACAGTTACATTCATTGTTGAGATCTTGTACCTCTACATGACAAGTCTTGATTCTCATTTTTTCCCCTCACCTCTGCCCTCCCTTCACCCCCTCCTCCCCTCCCCATCTACAAACACTTTATTTTCATCTTTTCATTCTCTCACATTTTTTTCTTTTCCCTTTTTACTCTTCCCCTACCCATCCCACCTTCCCTACACCTTTAGCTCCTTTGTTCCCATTTCTAAATGTCAGTAGTCTTATTAGAATCTTCTGCATTGTTGCAGATTATTTACACCAGGGAAACTATTTGGTGTTTACACATGTGTGACTTATTTATTTCACTTAGGAGTATATCTTCAATATGTATCCATTTTCCTATGAATAAATCTATTTTCTTGTTCTTTATGGCTGAGTAATATTCCATTTTATAGAACAACCACAACTTCTTTATCCAGTTTCCAACGGATGGGCAGATAGGCTGTTTCCAAGATTTAGCTATTACAAACTGTGCCGCTATAAACATGGGTGCGCATACTTCTCTGTGATATGATTCTTTTAGTTCTCTTGGAAAGATACCCAGCAGAGGGATGGCTGGATCAAATGGAACCTCCAGTCCAAGCTCTTTGAGGTATCTCCATATTGATTTCCATAGTGGTTGCACCAGTCTGCACTCCCACCAACAATGGAGAAGGGTTCCTTTCTCCCCACAACCCCGCCAACATTTGTTATTGTGTGATTTCTTGATAGCAGCCATTCTTTGTGGGGTGAGGTGGAATCTCAGTGTTGTTTTCATCTGCATCTCTCGAATGACCAGTGATGTGGAACATTTTTTCATATATTTTCTTGCTGCTTTTACTTCTTTGTATGAGAAATGTCTGTTCATTTCGGATGCCCATTTTTGGATCGGGTCTTTATATTTGGGGGGACTGATTGTTTTGAGTTCTTTATATATCCTTGATAATAGTCCTTTGTCTGAGGTACAGCTGGTAAAAATTTTTTCCCACATTGTAGATTGTCTCTTAGTTCTGCTAATGGTTTCTTTTGAAGTACAGAAGCTTTTTAGTAAGATGAGATCCCAGTTGTTGATTCTTTCTGCTAGTTCCCGTGCTACTGAGGATTTGTTCATAAAGTCTTTTCCTATACCAATGTCTTCCAGAGTTCTGCCTAACTTACTTTCCAGCAAGTTTAATGTTTCTGTTTTAATATTTAGATCTTTAATCCATTTGGATTTTAATTTAGTGCATGGCGAAAGATAAGGGTCTAATTTTAATCTGTGGCAGGTTGATATCCAGTTTTTCCAACACCATTTATTAAAGAGGCTATCTTTCCTCCACTGAGGATGGTGAGCTCCTTTGTCGAAGATGAGGTAGCTGAGTACATCTGCATTTGTTTTTGTGTCTTCCAGTCTGTTCCATTGATCCTCAGGCCTATTTCTTTGCCAGTACCATGCTGATTTTATCACAGTGGCTTTGTAGTATAGTTTCAAATTGGGAATTGTTACACCTGGTGCCATGTGACTGTTGCCTATAATGGCTTTTGCTATTCTAGGTCTCTTGTGGTTCCAAATGAATTTTTGGATTCTTTTTTCTAGTTCTGTGAAATATAGTGTTGGAATTTCAATTGGCATTGCATTGAATGTATATAGCAGTTTCGGTAGTATGGCCATTTTCACTATGTTGATTCTTCCTACCCAGGAGCAGGGGATATCTTTCCATTTTTTTATATCCTCTTCGATTTCTTTTTTCAGAGTGCTGTAGTTTTCAGTGTAGAGATCTTTTGTTTCTTTTGTTAGATTGATTCCTAGATACTTCATTTTTTTGGATGCTATTGTGAAAGGAATTTTTTCCCTTATTTCTCTTTCCATGTGTCTGTTATTTGTGTGTAGAAAGGCTATTGATTTTTGGGTATTCACCTTGTATCCAGATACT
>NW_022900929.1:488088-491426 GCF_012274545.1 Fukomys damarensis | reverse complement strand
TTCATGATCCTCTGGATTTCTTTTGGATCTGTTGTGACTTCGCCTTTTTCATTCCTGATTGCATAAATCTGAGCCTTTTCTCTCCTTTTTTGATAAGATTAGCTAAGGGTTTGTTGATTTTATTTATTCTTTCAAAAAACCAGCTCTTTGTTTCATTTATTTGTTGTATCATTTTTTTTAGTTTCAATTGCATTGATTTCTGCTCGAATCTTTATAATTTCCTCTCTTCTTGTTCGAGCTTTGGGTTTTTCTTGCTCTTGTTTTTCTAGGAGTCTAAGTTTCATCATTAAGTTGTTTATTTGAGCCTGCTCTGTTTTCCTAGTGTGGGCATTCAATGTTCTGAATTTTCCACGTAGAACTGCTTTCATTGTGTCCCAAAGATTCCTGTATGTTGTATTAGCATTCTCATTTATTTGTAAAAACTGTCTAATTTCTTCTTTAATTTCCTCTGTAATCCATTGATTGTTTAGGAGAGTGTTGTTCAGTTTCCATGTGCTTGTGAAGTTTCTATAGTTTCTCGTGTTATTGATCTCCAGTTTGATTGCACTATGATCTGATAATATACAGGGGATGACTTCAATTTTTTTGTATTTATTTAGACCTGTTCTGTGAGCCAGTATGTGGTCTATCTTGGAGAATGATCCATGTGCAGAGGCTATTTTAATTGATAGTGTTTTCCTAATTTTTCAGTTAGTTTGTTATTGGCATACAGATATACTATTGTTTTTTATTCTGCTATGCCCCTAATGTTGGTTATTAATCCTAGGTGTCTTCTGGCAAAATTTTGGGGGTCTTTCTATGTAGAAGATCATGTTTGTGTGAAAACAATGATTCGACTTCTTCTTTCCCAGCACAAATTTGTTTCATTTCTTTCTCTTGTCTGCATGCTGTGGTTAATGATTCATGTGGTGATAGTGGACATCTTTGTTTTGGTCCTGATTTTAGAGGGAAAGGGTTCAGATTTTCTCCACTTCATAAGTGTTGGTAGTAGATTTGTCATGAGTGGCTCTTAGACGATTAAGAGAAAGTCCTTTTATACCTGTATTTTCTCCAGCATTTATTGTGAATTGATGTTGGATTTTTTCAAAAGCTTTTGCTGCATCTTATGGAGATGATCCTGAAATTTTTGTCCTTCCCTCTGTTATGTGGTCCTGGGATGTTCTTAGTTGGTAGATTTTTTTTTTCTGACTCCATAGAGTCACATGTTATTTATTTATTTATTTTTAAAACTTCTTTTGTCATCTTGGTTCAGTTTTAGTGATTTATATGTGGCTAGGAATCTATCCTGCTACCTTTTTTGGTTTTGAATGCTGAAAGTTTTCTTCCTATTATGCTGCCATACTAAAGAAAGGCTAGCGTTGAATCAGAAGAACATTCTGTTTCTTGCTACTATGGAGACCTGGGAGACAATAATTTACTCATTTGGAGAGGAGAGGAATCTTCTTTCAGGAAAACTGGTTTTGTTGTGGATGAGTCACTTTTTGAAGACATGCATTGTATGAAAGGAGACTGGAGAAATCTGGAGCATCTTGCAGATATTCCATAGCATTATAGAACTTTGCTTTACCCTACCATTATCTGTTGTACTTCTGCTGTGTGTCAAGCACTGTTTCTATGCAGAGGACATGGAGAGAAACTAGATATGGGAGCCCCTGCACCCAAGGTTATCACATTTCTAGAGGAGAAGGACACCTAAGAAGAGAAAGGAATGTAGTAATTAAGTATAGCTTAATTTTACAAGAGGAAAAGAAAGTGATGCTGAGATTTAAGGTGAGAAAGGGACCTGGTTATCCAGGGGGATCAGCAGAGTCCTTTCTGATGAGTGGTATTTTGAAACAAGACATCAAAAGTTATGCATGTGTCTCTGAGCAGCCAGGGGAAGAACATTTCATAAACAGAATGTAAAAACCTTGTCATTGATGAATGAGAGAAAATTTATGTGACTTGAGTGTGAGGTGAGATGTGAGAAGAAAGGAGGCTGGAGGAGTGGGCAGGGCTCAGTGGCCACCCTAATGGGCCACAATTTTATTAAGTACATTATATCTTTCATTAGGTACATTGGGGATGAACCATCCTCCTGTCTTTAGTTGTTTTGGGGGATGATATATATATATTTCCAACCTACAGATTGCTTAACTTTGAGAAATGTTTAGGGGATATATTTGCCTCAGATATGAGGGAAGATGTGAGGAATTTCATTTAGTAGGGATTTTAAAGCTCTAAGCATGTGGAAATGTGCAGCTTGATTTTCTCACAGGGAAGCTGTCTGCACAACTGATCAGATTATGATAGCCACAATTACAGCCCAGGAAATTAAGTGTTAAACATTACAGTATATCTGGCTCCTAACACATCATGTGATAGAAGGAGCTGGTTTAATGTAAGTGATAAAAGACCAATAGTCCAGTCTCAGTGAATACTGAACCTTTTAATCACTGTTTGTATTAAAATTGGAACTCATAGTTGCTCTTCTTGATCCACAGAAACACATTATGCAATTTGGGGTTACTCTATAACTTGTGTCTTCTCTGAACCACTAGATGAGCTTTTTGATATCACTTGAAAACATAACATTGAGTTCAAGAATCATGACACAAGTATCTGTTAGTATCTGGTCTTATCTATGTAAGGTGATCAGAAAGGGTATACCCATAGAGACAGACACATTATGGTTATTTTCAGGGAATGGAAGGGAGGAGAGTGGGAGGAAATACTTCACAGACACAGAATCTCATGTAATATTGTTGGGAAAAATTTGATACTAGATGTAGGTGATAGTTGCATACCACTGTTGATTTACAAAGTCACTCTGTCTTGTTCATATGTAGATGATTAATTTTATGTTTGTGAATTTCCCTGTATATGATTAAACAACTCAGAATATATGCTGACCTACTAAGACATGTCACTATGCTGTTTGCAGAGCCCAGTGATGTATCTAGGGACCCTGTCTAGGCCCAGCCTTCCTTGCAAGTGGTCCAGGGCTGAGCCCTAGCCCAAGAAGTACAGAATCCATATCTTATAATCTAAGAACAACATTATTAGGTATAATTAAAACTAAAATTAAGAAACTGTAGCATGCAAACAAGAATTAACATTCATATACACTAAGCTATGATTTGAATGTGTGCTCCAAAGTTTATGGTTGGAAACTGAATCCTAACGCAACAGAATTAAGAGGTGGAAGATTTAAGAGTTGATTAGACTATGAGGGGATTCTGTTCTTATATTGAGACTAATGTTCTTGCTGCAGGAAGGATTCATTATTGCAAGACTGGGCTCCTGATGAGTGGATGAGTTTCTCTCCCTCCCTCCCTCCCTCCCTCTCTCTCTCTCTC
>NW_022900929.1:477641-488056 GCF_012274545.1 Fukomys damarensis | reverse complement strand
GTGGATGTGTCTCTCTCCCCCCCCCCCTCCCTCCCTCTCTCTCTCTCTCTCTCTCTCTCTCTCCACCATGCATCTCTCCCACCCTCATTTTCTCTCTGTCTCTGTCTCTCTGTCTCTCTACCTCTGCTTTTCTCTCCCTCCTCTTCCCTCCCAGCCCCTCTCACTCATAGTTATTCTCCTCTTGCATGTTTTCTATGGGAGGATGCAGCAAGAGGAGTCTAGCCAAATATTATTCCTTGGATCTCCCAGACTCCCCCAAATGTATAAATAAACTTCAGTATGTTCTTTATCAATTAATAGTCTCAAGTGTTCTCTGATATTCAGACAACATGAACTAAGTCAGCAGTGATGATCAGACGGGGGCATTCTCACACCCTGAAATGCTCTGTTTACATTCCTTCCAAAGACACATCTGTCTATAGTAGTGCATTCAAATCCTGGGTTGACTGTCACTTAGGGGGTTAGATTTTATTTTGTTCATATTGAGAGAAGTTGGAGGCATTTAAGCAACAGAGGGAGGACAGAAGACCCATGTTTTCAGAGGCTCATATTAGTGTTTGTGCTCAGGATTCTGCACATAGGCCCATGTGGGTTCATACAAAACAAATCAGGATATCATTGTCATAGGGAGGAGGGATACAGTGCAGACTCTACTGGCCTTTTGCAACAAATAGCATTGGCACTTATTAATTCACTCAGTTATTTTTTTTTCTGTCTTGTTAATGCTGTTTTTCATGTGGATTTCTCAAAATTTCCTAACATCCTTTGATTTCTCTTTTAGTTATTGGGAATTATTTACATTCTGGGCGAGACCTTGGCCCATCCTGCCCTGACTGCAAGGGCCACTGTGCCACATGGGGATCTGGATCTGCATTGGAGAGACACTGGGGGTCAGAAAGGCCATTGTTATGAGCTTTGGAAGATGGAACAGTGGTGAGCAGCAGAGAGAGGGCCTCTCTGAGGCTTGTTGTGGAAAATTAGAGCCCAATGGGAGACCAACGAGAATCACTGCAATAACAGCAATCTTTGTTTTGATATACCAGGAAGGATAACTAACTTGAACAATCACATCACCTTGGCCAAACTAATACAATCAGCCTCAAACACAGCTTAGAAAAATGATAAAATTGAGGTAACTATTAACCTATCACCTTTAACTACATGAACTAGACCTGCAGTTCTATATCAGAATCAAGGACCAACCAGAAATAGGTTTATAGTAAATAAGCCCTTCAATATAGCAGATTTACCCTCCAGGAAGGAGATTTAGAATAGTTGGGGGGATAGAGAGATAGAAGGAAAGGCAAAGGTTAGAAGCAGGGCTAAAGCACACAGGAAGATCATGCAAACTTTGGCAGAAGTGAAGACAGAAGAAAAAGAGAAGGAAGGAACAAAAACAAGTACAGAACAAACAGTAATGGGAAAACTTTTGTAATGACAATTAGACTATTTCAGTTTTGGTATACTCAGCAGGAAAGCTGACAAGGACAATCACATCACCTGGGCCAGAGTAATACAATCATTATCAGTAATAGCATCAAACACACCTTAGAAAATGATAAATTATGGTAAGTACTAATCTGTCACCTTTACACATAAAAAATAAGTTGTTCAGGAACATGATGGAAACCATAAATGCCCAGCATAGGAAAGAAATGGAATCTGTGATACAGATATCTAGGAGATTAATAACTCCATTGAAAGTATACTCAGAAAAATGAACCAACGTGAGGGCAGAATATCAGATATAGAAGACAGGCTTGTGCATAGCAACCATGAAAAGAGAGATTTCTTAAAAATAGCAAGGCCACAAGAAATCAATCAAACAGCTGCTAGATGATGCAAAGAAGAATTACATAAGATTGATCAGAGTCAATGAAGCACAGGAGACAGTGCAAAGAACATAAAACAAAACAAAACAAAACAAAACAGTGGTTCAAAAGTAATGGCAACAACTCCTCAAGCAGGGAAAAAGAATTTGACATACAGTTAAGTGAGGCATATAGGATTCCAACTAGTCATGATAAAAAACACCCAGGCATATAATAATCAAGATTCCAGAAATTCAAAAGAAGAACAAATTATTAAAAACAGTTAGAGAAAAGAAATAAAGCACATGCAAAGGAAATATCAGAATCACAGCAGACTTCTCAACACAAATACTCAAGTCAGGAAGAGCCTGGAGTGAAGTATTTCAAACCCTAAAAGAAAATGACCTCCAACCCAGATTGAGGTATCCTGCAAAAGTATCTCTCAAAACTGATAGAGAAATAAGATGTTTTCACGACAAAGAACACCTGAGGAACTTCATGAATACCAAAGAAGCACTCCAAAAAATTCTAGACAATATCCTAGAAAAAGGCAATGAGTATTACAACTCCATGAACTCCAACAGAATAAAGCCATCATGCAAGGCAAGAAAACAAATAGAAAAGGGGAAAAAATGAGAAAGCCATGAACTCCAACAGAATAAAGCCATCATGCAAGGCAAGAAAACAAATAGAAAAGGGGAAAAAATGAGAAAGCCAGATTGAACAATATGCTCCATGCAAGAAATACACTTAATTCAAAAAGAAATTCATATATTGAAAATCAAAGAATAGAAAACAATACTCCAAATGACAGGAATCCAGAAAAAAGCAGGAGTAGGTATCCTATTTGCAGATGAAGTGAATTTCAAACCAAAACTAATTGAGAGAGACAAAGAAAGTCACTACAACTTTGTAAAGGGAACAATCCAAGAGGAAGAAATGACAATCATAATGCAACAAATACTAGTGAAACTAACTATAGAAAACAAATATGAAAGGATATGAAAAATCACGAATACAATAGTAGGTGGCCTCAATACCCCACTGTCACAAATAGATGAACTAGACAAAAAAAATTAACAATGAAATAGTAGAACTGAACCAAACTTTTTCTTTCTTTTTTTTTTTCAGCTTTAATTGATTTTATTGGTACATTTTAGGGATACAGTACAGTTACATTCATTGTTGGGATCTTGTACCTCTACATGACAAGTCTTGATTCTCATTTTTTCCCCTTATCTCTGTCCTCCCTTCACCCCCTCCTCCCCTCCCCATCTACAAACACTTTATTTTCATCTTTTCATTCTCTCACATTTTTTTCTTTTCCATTTTTACTCTTCTCCTACCCAGCCCACCTTCCCTACACCTTTAGCTCATTTCTTCCCATTTCTAAATGTTAGCAATCTTATTAGAATCTTATGCATTGTTGCAGATTATTCACACGAGGGAAACTATTCGGTATTTACACATGTGTGACTTATTTATTTCACTTAGGAGTATATCTTCAATATGTATCCATTTTCCTATGAATGAATCTATTTTCTCATTCTTTATGGCTGAGTAATATTCCATTTTATAGAAAAACCACAACTTCTTTATCCAGTTTCCGACGGATGGGCAAATAGGCTGTTTCCAATATTTAGCTATTACAAACTGTGCCGCTATAAACATGGGTGCACATACTTCTCTGTGATATGATTCTTTTAGTTCTCTTGGAAAGATACCCAGCAGAAGGATGGCTGGATCAAATGGAACCTCCAGTCCCAGCTCTTTGAGGTATCTCTTGTTTTCATCTGCATCTCTTGAATGATCAGTGATGTGGAACATTTTTTCAAATATTTTCTTGCTGCTTTTACTTCTTTGTCTGAGAAATGTCTGTTCATTTCGGATGCCCATTTTTGAATCGGGTCTTTATATTTGGGGGGACTGTTTTGAGTTCTTTATATATCCTTGATAATAGTACTTTGTCTGAGGAACAGCTGGTAAAAATTTTTTGCGACATTGTAGATTGTCTCTTAGTTCTGCTGATGGTTTCTTTTGAAGTACAGAAGCTTTTTAGTAAGATAAGATCCCAGTTGTTGATTCTATCTGCTAGTTCCCGTGCTACTGAGGATTTGTTCATAAAGTCTTTTCCTATAGCAATGTCTTCCAGAGTTCTGCCTAACTTACCTTCCAGCAAGTTTAATGTTTCTGTTTTAATATTTAGATCTTTAATCCATTTGGATTTTAATGTAGTGCATGGTGAAAGATAAGGGTCTAATTTTAAACTGTGGCAGGTTGACATCCAGTTTTTCCAACACCATTTATTAAAGAGGCTATCTTTCCTCCGCTGAGGATGGTCAGCTCCTTTGTCAAAGATGAGGTAGCTGAATACATCTGGATTTGTTTTTGTGTCTTCCAGTCTGTTCCACTGATCCTCAGGCCTATTTCTTTACCAGTACCATACTGCTTTTATCACAGTGGCTTTGTAGTATAGTTTCAAATTGGAATTGTTACACCTGGTGCCATGTGCCTGTTGCCTAAAATGGCTTTTGCTATTCTAAGTCTCTTATTGAACCAAACTTTTGAACAAATGGACTTAATAGATGTCTACAGAGTGTTCCACTCCACCAAATAAGAATACACATTCTTCTCAGCTGTACATGAGTTGTTCTCCAAAATAGACCACTTTGTAGCTCATAGAACATGCATAAATAAATACAGTGGAATTGAAGTTATCCCTGTATATTGTCAGACCATAGCACATTGAAATTGGAGATTAATAGCAAAAGAAACCACAAGAACTTCACAATCACATGGAAATTGAAAAACACCCTCTTAAACAACTAATAGGTCATAGATGAAATTAAAAAATTAGTTTCTACAAGTAAATGATAATGACAATAAAACATATGGAACATGATAAAAGCATTCCTACAAGGAAAATTGATAGCAATGAATGCCCATATTAGGAAACAGGGAGCTCAAGTAAACAACCTACTGCTGAACCTCATGCTTCTAGAAAAAGAAGAACAAGACAAATCCAAAGCTTATACAGGGGAGGAAATTGTAAAGATCAGAGTAGAAATTGATGCAATATATAGTAAGAGAATGATACAAAAAATTAATGAATTGAAGAGGTGGTTCTTTGAAGGAATAAATAAAATTGAGAAAGCCTTAGCCATCCTTGTGTGTGTTGGGTATTTTGTTTCAACAATGAGAAAAGTAACTAGATATTGAGGGTGTAACCTGGAAGGGTACACCTTCCTTATCAGCTTCTCCCTCCTCTCTTTACCTGCTGGCTGCTATGACATGAGGAAATTACTCTTATTCTCTGCTATGGTGCTTCTGTTTTTGATCCAGCCAACCATGGACTGTTGCTATAAGCCAAAATAAATTTCTCCTCCTTTAAATTGTGGACGTCAGGTATTTAGTACCAGAGTCAAGGAAAGAGACAAAAACACATGGATAGATATATTATAGCATGGACTGGAAATGGAATGTTATTTAGCCATATAGCAGTGAAGTACTGAGGGATGCTATATAACATGGATGTCACTTGAAAACATCATGCTGGTTAAAGAATCCTGAAACAAGTGTGCAGATAGTGTCTGGCTTTGTTTATGTGAGGTGCTCAGAATCACTATTCCCATAGAGACAGAAATACTATGGTTGTTGCCAGTTAATGGGAGGGAGGACAGTGCAGAGGAACAATTTTACAGACGGAGAGTTTCATTTAGTATTGTCAGGAATGTTGTTGTTGTTTTTCTTTTTTTGGTACCAGGAATTGAACTCGGGTTCTCTCACCTGCAAGGCAGGTAGTGTCACCAATGAGCTAAATCCCCGGCCCAGGAATGTTTTGATACTAGACACAGGTGGTGTTTGCATACCACTGTCGGTGTACAAAATCCCACTATCTTGTTCACTTTGCAAAGATTAATTTTGTGTTACGTGGTTTTCCCTTGCATATAATTTTAAAAACTCCAAATACATGCTGCCGTATGACACATGTCACTGTGCTTCCTGCAAAGCCCAGTGATGTATCCAGGGGCATTGCCCAGCCCCAGCCTTCCTAACAAGGGTCCAGGGGTGAGCCTTAGTCCCAGGAATACAGGCTCCATGATCTAGTTTATAATTTGAAAACAACCTTATTAGCTGCAGTTAAAAGCATAGTTCAGTAACTACACCATGCAACCAAGAATTAACATTCATACACACTAAGCTATGATTTGAGTATGTGCTCCGAGTTCATGTGTTGGAAACTGAATCTCAATGCAGCAGGATTAAGAGGCAGAAGCTTTAAGAGGAGATTAGATCCTGAGGGGTTCTGTTCTCATAAACAGACTAATGTTCTTATCAGAGGAAGGATCAGTTATTGCAGGACTGGGTTACCGATGAATGGATGATTCTCTCTCTCTCTCTCTCTCTCTCTCTCTCTCTCTGTCTCATCCCTCACCTTCCCTTCCCCCTCTCACTCATAGCCATTCTCTTCTTGCATGTTTTCTATGGAAGGATGCAACAAGAGGACTCTAGTCAGATGCCAATTATCAGACCTTGGATCTCCCAGTCTCCAAAAAATAAAAAAATTTTTTAAAAAAAGGAAAAGTATGCTTTTCATAAGTCAGTTATCTAAAGTGTTCTTTAATATTCAAATACCATGAACTAAATCAGCAGTGATGATCAGACTGGGCCATTCTCACACTCTGAAATGCCCTAAATACTTTCCCTCAGAAGACTCCTTTGTCTGTGATAGTGCAATCAAATTTGATGTTGACTGTCACTTAGGGGGTTACAATTTATTTTGGGCATGTTGAGAGAAGTTGGAGGCATTTAAGTAACAGAAGGAAGTCAGAAAGTCTATATTTTTGGAGCTCTTATTAGTGTTTGACCACAGGACTCTGTACAAAAGGCCAGTGTGGGTCCATACAAAAGAAATCAGGATATCACTGCCATAGGGAGGGTGGAAACAGTGCAGACTCTACTGACCTCCTGTGACAAACAGCATTGGCACTTATTAGTTCACTCAGTTATTCTTTCTCGGTTTTGTTGTTTTTGGCTGTGGTTTTCTCAAAATTTCCTAACATCCTCTGATTTCTCTTTTATTTATTGGGTAATTATTTGCATTCTGATTTCTTTTTTTTTTTTCTGTAAAGAGGATTGAACTCGGGTACTTGCACTTTTGAGGCAGATGGCAGAACCACTGAGCTAAACTCCTGACCTTACATTATGCTTTCTTTTTAACTGGTGTCACAGCTCTTTGCAGTACTTGTCTTTCTGCCCATACCATGAGTTCAGTGAACACAGAATTTAGTGATGGGGAGAGGTCTATGCATATTGTTTTTGTGATCACAACACTTCTGCAGTATTTAACTACAATTTTTTGGCAATAGAGATTGAATCCAGGGTCCTCACTTGGAGCTACATTCCCAGCCTTTCAAAAAAATTTTAGAGATGTGTTTCCTCTAAGTTGCTAAGTTGTCCAGGCTGGACTTGAACTTGTAATCCTCCTGCCTCAGCCTCTCAGCATGCTATGAATACAAGTGTGCTCCACCACACACAGTTTGCTGCTATATTCTGAGTGTTGTGGGAGGTGTGGAAGCAAATATTTCCCCAAATGTCACGCTGACATGACCCATCAGGTTTTTCATGAAGCTCCTTGTTAATCAGGCGAGCATGGTGGCAGCACAAATTGGAAACACGAGATCTGGTTCTGGGCTCTGGCTTCCTGGTCTAATTGCTTGGGGAAATTTTTTCCCTGGCTATAGGTTTGACTTGTATGTATGTGGGATTTAAATAATCCTAGAATCACTTACCTCATGTAGTTGTCATGAGGATTCATTCAGAGAGATAGGAAGGGTAGGGGAAAGGGAATAAGGGAAAAGAAACAAATATGAGAAAATGAAAAAATGGAAATAAAGTGTTTGTAGATGGGGAGGGGAGGAGTGGGTGAAGGGAGGGCAGGGACAAGGGGAAAAAAATGAGAACAAAGACCTGTCATGTAAAGGTAAAATATCCCAGTAATGAATGTAACTGTACTGTATACCTGGAATGTATCAATAAACTCAATAAAAAGAAAAAAAGAACTTTATAAACTATGATGTAGATGTGTACACAGGTTAGTGGTTAATTTATCAGGAAAGACTCTTCAGAGTGGAGTAGAAAGTGAACAGGGATGCTGAAGTCTTCTCACTTTTTCTTAAAATTCACAGAAGGGCTTATCCTCCAGAGTAAAGGGACAGATGGGATGACTCCTGTCTTGCCTCGGCCCTGCAGGTCATTTTTCTAGCTGTCCTCACCTTGATCTTGTGTAGGAGTAGAGCCCCCAGTCACTTCTTATTCTGAAAGCTGGCACTGTGGTACCAATCCCCCAACCATTCCTGTGTGGTTGTGGGTGAGACTGAACATGTGGGAAAGATTAAGGCTGCGGGCTTTAGATTCAGCCCACTTAAACCCGAGTCCTATCTATAATTGATGCAATGCCAGAAGAATTCATAGCAGCTAACTTTTGGAAGTAGCCTGTATGTCAGTCAGCAGATAAATGCATAAGAAAGTGTGGTGTTCATACACAGTGGAGCAACTCCTTTGCCATGAAGAAGGAAAAGCTTGAGAGTCATTAGTAAGAAAGTAGATGCACCATGAGACCATAATATTAAGTGAAGTAAACCAGACACATGTGCTTGATTATCACATGGTTTCTCTTATAATGGAAATCCAAAATATAAAAAGGGGCAAAATAAAAAATTGATAATAGGCGGGGATTTAGCTCAGTGGTTCTGCTGCCTGCCTCACAAGCGCAAGGACCCAAATTCAATCCCAGGTACAAAAAAAAAAAAAAATTGATAATAGGAACTAGGGAGAAAGACCTCTTGCAAATTGGAAGTGGACCAAGAGATAGTGGCAGAGGGAAGAGAGGAGATTGTAAAGGGATGAAAGAAGATTTAAGATGTATTATGCACATGTACCTCATGAGGTACTGCAAACATGTACTAATGAAAAAATAAAAATTGAGAAGAGATAAATATTACTCATTTTGGTGGGTATAGTTTGCTTAATTGTGATTCTGCAATCATAATAATACCTTTCTCCTAGGATAGGTGCTATATCAGCTAATGTGGGTAAAGTACACAGGACAGTAAAAACTTAGCTATTATTATCTGACAAAAGTTTCTCTCTGTCTCCCTGTGTCTGCCTCTCTCTCGCTCTCTCTCTCTCTCTCTCTCTCTCTGTCTCTGTCACTCTCTTTCTCCTCTCCACCCGCCCACCCTGTGCGATGTCTTTTTCTCGACATTCTCAGTTGAGAAAACATTGTAGAATGTAGATCTCAGTGTGTCCATGGTAGATAATTTCTCCCATGTCCAGTGGATCTTAGCCTTGTGTTCCCTTCTGCCCTCGGGAACTCTTGGTTCTTGACTGAGCTGGAGAACCCAAGAGATCCTAGTGATACATGACATAAGGAGAGTAATGAGAAGCTCCTGTCTTTTAGAAAATCCTAGAGGGAAGCTGGCAGTTTTGATGGAGTCCTGTGATTTGGATAATGGGAACTTTGGTCATCTTAGATGAGCTCTGGCCAATTTCTGTCATGGTCAGACAAAGAACAAGGCCAAAGCATGCACAAAGCCACACATTCTCTTCCATCAAGTCCTATTGATTCTGTTTTCTTTGCGTCTTTCAAAGGAGGCCAGAGCTGAAGCAAAGAAAGAAGGGTCACCTGTGTCAAGTCCCTCTGGGAACTTCAGTGGAGGATTTTGTACCTCTTAGCATTCATCTAAATTTGTAATTCAGTATTTATTTATGTGGTATTTTTATTTGTTTTTATTAGTATACAATTCTATTATAGACTAGTAGTATTCATTTGAGGGGTCATATCTATATATCTATCTATCTATATATTTTTCTCATTCTCATTTCCTTTTTCACATTCCCTTACATCCTTCTATATTTCTAGAGGTGTGTGGTTAGTTTTTAACCTCTTTTTCTCCCCTAACAGAGTGCAAGCTGTGCGAAGGCTGAGATTCTGACTCTTATAAATGTAATACTTTGTATGTGTCCTGAACACAGCAGGCATTCTGCTCCACTAACATCTGATTATGTTGAGTGAGACACCCACACTCTGTAATCCTGAAAGCAGTCTCAGATCTGAGATTCTTCTCCCTCCTCCAGTGAGGAGACCCAGGAGAGATGGCTACTGTCTTTATTCAACCATCAAATCTTAGCTATGACATGGCTCCCCAAATGGCAAGAATAAGTTTGGCCGCACTGAAAAGAATGGGAACTTGAAAGCTGAATTAGACAAACATCTTGCTTTTGTTTTTTTCTCTTTGCATAGCCACGGTTGTGAACTGTGAAATTTGAATCTAATGCTCAAAAATTCCCAGGTCATCCTAGAAGAGGTATCACTTTGGCTCACTTATACATGATCAGAAGTGTCAGTTGGTGGCAGACCTTACATCACTTAGTCCCCAGGCAACCTGTCCACTCTTACAGGTATGTGAGCCTATGCTTCTCTGGGTGTTGTTTGAGATATAATTTTGATTCATTTATTTTACTTTATTTATTTATTTTTATTGGTACATTTCATGTTTATAGTAAAATGACATTGATTATTGGAAATTTATACCTTTACAT
>NW_022900929.1:430378-477141 GCF_012274545.1 Fukomys damarensis | reverse complement strand
ACCATCAAATCTTAGCTATGACATGGCTCCCCAAATGGCAAGAATAAGTTTGGCCGCACTGAAAAGAATGGGAACTTGAAAGCTGAATTAGACAAACATCTTGCTTTTGTTTTTTTCTCTTTGCATAGCCACGGTTGTGAACTGTGAAATTTGAATCTAATGCTCAAAAATTCCCAGGTCATCCTAGAAGAGGTATCACTTTGGCTCACTTATAAATGATCAGAAGTGTCAGTTGATGGCAGACCTTACATCACTTAGTCCCAGGCAAATTGTCCACTCTTACAGGTATGTGAGCCTATGCTTCTCTGGGTGTTGTTTGAGATACAATTTTGATCCATTTATTTTACTTTATTTATTTATTTGTATTGGTACATTTCATGTTTATAGTAAAATGACATTGATTATTGGAAATTTATACCTTTACATAATCCACCTTGATTCTTTAAAATTTTTTTTTCTTTTTTTAGTGAATTTATTGGTACAATCTAGGTATACAATACAGTTGCATTCATCATTGGGATTCTGTACCTTTACATAATAGGTCTTGTTTCTCATTTTTTCCCCTTGTCCCTGCCCTCCCTTCACCCCTCCTCCCCTCCCCATTTACAAACACTTTATTTCCATTTTTTCAGTTTCTCATATTTTTTTCCTCTCCCTTATTACCTTTCCCCCACCCTTCCTACTTTCCCTACACCTTTAGCCCTTTACTTCCTATTTCACATTATTAATTATCTCATTAGGATCCTGTGTACTATTATAGTTTTTCACACCAAAGAAACTATTCAGTATTTCAGTTAAAGAAATCTCTGTATGAACATTAAAAATAGGGAATCCTAAAGTAAAACTAAAAAGGAAAGTAAAAGAGAAAAGGCAATAATGTAACATTAAAATAATCCTTAATTCTTGAGATGAAAATGGTCCCTGAACATATTTAAATTGCTTTTTGCTCTTATAGTATTATCTTATTCATTTTTTCATTATTTAGAGAATACTTTATTAGTTTCTGTAATCAAACCCACGTAGATATGACCTTACATATTTAGTACAATGTGTTACCCCTATATACATGGAAAAAAATAAAAAATAAAAATAAAAAAATTAACATTTCTAGACCAATATGGCTGCCTATTTCTGTACAATGCCAGCTCAACAAAGTAAATTGGGATGACTTTTTCCAAAATTTGCAGCACTGTTAAAGTTTCCCAAAATTCAATTTATATATATGTATATATATATATTTTTATTGATACAAAAAGACTAATAATAGCAGTATGTTATGCATAGATAGCAGCAACAACTTTTCCAGGTTCTGCAGTCATATGAACAAAATTATAAACATTCAGCACATTCCATTACAAAAAACAAAACAAAACAAAAAGAAACAAAGAAAAGAATAATATCCAGAAAACAGCAAAGTTCTGTTGCTGTTGTGGTACCTGGCACCATTTTTTTTATTAGCATCTTAATCATCATCTGGAAAGAGAACATTCTAGAGTACTATCATTAAATGTAGCTCTGATAAAGCACGGTCCCTACTATGTATCATAAAGCAGGTATAAGATATTTTACATTCATAGAGGTATGATACAGTACCGTCCTATATCAATAATACTAGATTCAGTTTTGGTTTGAAATTTACTTTGTCTGCAAATAAGATTGCTACCCCTTCTTTTTTCTGGGCTCCTGTCACATGAAGGATTGTTTTCTATCTTTTCACTTTCAATCTATGGGCTTCTTTTTGCACTAGGTGTGTTTCTTGTATACAACATATTGTTGGATTTTGCTTCTTATTCCATTTTGCCAGTCTATTTCTCTTGATTGGTGAGTTCAGGCCATTCACATTGCTGGTTATAACTGATAGGTACTGACTTATTATTGACATGTTATTGGCCTTTTGTTGACTCTTTTTACTTTTTCACCTTCTCCTTTTAGTTTCTTGCCTTGCCTATTTGATTTGCTCTGTTGGGCCTTATGGTGTTGTTGACTTCATTGTCCTTTTCTAGGATCTTGTTTAGAATTACTTGTAGTGCTGGTTTGGTATTCATGTAGTTTCTCAGGTGTTCTTTGTCATGGAAGTGTCTTATTTCCCCATTCATTTTGAAAGAGAGTTTTGCAGAATACATCAGTCTAGGTTGGAAGTTGTTCTCTTTTAGTACTTGAAATATCTCATTCCAGATTGTTTTAATCTCTGGGTTATCACCCAAATCTTCCTGATATATTTGAACCCAGCTTCTTTGTCTCTAACGACCCACAGGCCTTCTCATCTTCATAACATCAGAGAAACAGCTCATCAAATCAACCACAATGCTTTATCCCAACTGATACAATCAGCAACACATTAAGATCAAGCACAACTTGGACACTGACCACCTGTGGTAGTCACTAGTCTATCACCCTTAAATCATTTGAATTAAATTGAAATCAAGAAGCAGTCCAGAACATGTCTGCAGTGAACAAAATTTCAATATGGTGTATTTACCATTTAATGACTCAGACAGAGTGAGGATGCAAGACTCCTAGTCTCAGTTAACTGATGGCTGAACCCCATGACACTGACAGACCTCGGGCTGCAAGGCCCAGATTGAATTCCCCAACCTTCTGAATGGTTGAACTGCACAATGTTCTATTACAGGCTTCCCAGCCCTTTCTTTAAAGATGTTCAAAGTTGGGAACTCAGAAAAATATCCTTGATGACCACCTCTGCCTCTGCAGAGTGGGTCCAAAGACTGGCACAGTCAGGAGGTCTGAGAGTGTGTGTGTGGGGGCTTGTGGGGGTTCAGGGGCACCCGCACGGCTACCTTCCTGGTGCTTGAGTGATGGCGGCTGGGTCGGGAGCAGGCGTGGCTCTCCTTCCTGTGGTGGATTGTGGCTGAGGCTACCTCCTGGTGCTTGAGCGATGGTGGCGGCTCGGTTCGGAGCAGGTGTGGCTCTCCTTCACATGGCGGCTTGCGGCCCAGGCTACCTCCCTGTGCTTGAGCGATGGCGACTGGGTCGGAAGCAGGTGTGTCTCTAATTCCCGTGGTGGATCGGGGCCCAGGCTCCCCACCTTGATTCTTATATTTTCCCCATTCCCCACACTCTCTTCAACCCCTCCCTCCTTATGTACAAAAAATTTGTTTCCATTATTTTTCATTTTCTCATATTAATTCTATTCCCTCTTTTCCCTTCCCTTACCTCTTCTATGCTCCCTTTCCCTTTGTCCTTTTTCTTCCTATTTCACATTATCTATTATGCTCTTTAGTCCTTATTTACACTTTCAGTTTTTCTGACTAGAGAAACTATTTGGCATTTACACGTGTGTCCTATTTATATCAAGAGTATTGCCTCAGTGTGCATCAATTTAGTTATAAATGTCTCTGATAATTTTCATCTATTTTAAAGGACACTGAGAAAGCAACTCAGCTCTTCAAGGTTGATAAAACATTTATCATACCTGTCTGATTACTTTTACTTGACTGAATTGTAGTTATCTGTTTGAATTTTCAACCAGAAGAATATCTGGGTCTTAGTCATCTTTATATCCAGTGTGGTTATAGAGAAGCTTTAAAATTGCATGGCAAAGGGCATCAGTTCAGGAATGAGTCAATAGAATCAAGAGGTGTCTGTCTTCTTCACATGTTCCACATAACTTCATGTGTAAGGCTCTTTATGTTAGGAGATGTTACTTATGTATTGAATTGCTCAAAGAACTTGCTTTCTTTCATCTCCCCATTGCAGAACAAGACACTGTTCATTGGTAAGAACATGGTGGTGGATACAATGTGCTACCAAGCAATTAGTAGCCTTTTTCTTCCTGTTGACACAGATTTCCAGCACACTGAACAGGTCTGAGATAAGAATGGGAGGTGGAAGGTCATATTAACTCTAGAGATAACATGATCTTAAAAAATATGTGTTTTGGAGGGAAATCAATATGTATGAATTTCCACAGGGATATAGTTTCCAAAAAAGAATCAGGAAGTATTGGGTTTAAGGAATTAATGAAATTGACCACAGGAATGTGCTGATATTCTGGTCTTTCCTGTTTGAATGCATTCGGTGAACTTGTCTTGATGGAGTGAGAGAGGAGGGAGATCCCTTGAATTACATTTCTCTCTCTCCCTATTGAGGTGTGATGTGTCCTTAATAAGCATGTACATGTGCAGTAGAAAGAAACTGCCATATTTTTTTCTGGAGCCTTCTGGGCAAATCTTTCACTCAAAGGTGACACACTATGATGGTAAAAGTTTCAAATTGCTCAACTGCCTCCTAACTAAGGAAAGGAGGTAGGTGAGATGGTTGTAACAATAAATTTTACCCACGAGATACCCACCTATTAGGCCCATGCCAAGTTACTTCAGAAAAAAGCCAGAATGATGAGAGGAGTAGATGAAGACTGAGTATCAGTCTCTGAAGAAGGGCTGACAGGCAGAAATAATTCAGACAGGATGTGCACAAGATTGACTTAGGTGTATTCTATTTATGCTGAGTTTTAAGAACTTTGAGGTTTTCCTTTTGATCATGTAGTCCTCAGTTGTTAATCCTAAGAAAACGTGAAACATGAGTAAGAGTGACAATAAGGAGCCTGTGTAACATCCTAGCACTCAGTCCAGGAGTTTCTCCAAACAGAAATGTTGTGGGGCCTCATAGGTGACAGTCAATGCTATTATGAGTGTCTTTTTCCTCCTTTTTCAAGATCTCCTCTTCCCCCATTCAAGTAGTCAGTCATTCACCAAAAAGCCATCTGCTCTGATCCCCATTGTCCACTCCCTTAAAAGCCAGAATCATCTCTTTGGAGTCCCACATACCAGGTGCTGCCTCTAGTGACTTCTGCTGAGGTGGTTAAGGTGTTTGGGATCCACCTGGCAATGCAGGGTGTTCTTCTCTCTCATATCCATGGATCTTGGACATGGAGTTATCCAGAGAGATTGTGCCATTGATCCAGAATCTGGCTAACATGCTCTCTGTGGAGGACCCTGTTTTGAGGGGCTGCCTGAAGAGTGGAATAATTTGGTACTGCTCAGTGTAATCGTAAGCCCCATCTCATCTATGTCATATTTCTCTATTAAAAGCCTCCTCTTCACATAATTTTGTAGGTCAACTTGAACTTTCTGTATGGTGGCAGAGTCACAGAGAATTACTTTAGTTGTATTAGCAACCCAGGAAGATGAAGTGTTCCCAAAAGATTTACAGGAAAGTTCAACACGAGGCCCAACAATCTCCTGGCTCAACTCAACCAACTTGACTGGATGACCTCTCTGTAAAATACTCTACTAGGGGCTAGGAACATAATACCTAGACTATTGCCTCGACAATTTCTTAACCTGGTGATGGAAAGATGCTGGAAATCACCAATGGTTATGGAAGCAGTAAAGAAAAGAATAGATATGTGTAGAGCAGACAGAATTTGTGCAACAGAAGTGGTTGTTGAAGACTCCATTAGGAGGAGTTGCCTGGTCTTGATTTTTTTCTTGCACTACTGATGATTGAACTCTTGGCATTCACAGTGAGTTACACCCCTAGTCATTTAAAAAAATATGGAGACAGGGTCTTGCTATGTTGCTAAGTGGCCCAGATTGGGCTTCAAATGGTGATCCTCTTGGAATTTAAAGGAGTATTAAGAGTTTTCTATGGGACACAGGGGCAGACTAGGTGCGTAGATTTGTAAACATTTACAGATATACCTTGTTTGAGTCAGTTTTATGTACTTCAGAATGAGAGTAGCCATGAAGACTACTACACAAAGGGGAGGCTGGAGGAAATTTTGGGCCAATGGCTTATATTCCTGATAAGAATATACAACCTCTGGACTTAGAGATAATGTTGATTGAGTTGTATTGATTTTCTACAGAAAATGAACTCAAAGGAGGTCAAAGTAATAATGTGCCTGATGCTTTTTCAGCTGCCAAGCTGGAGCATGCATCTGTCTCCTCCCAACTGCAGGGGATTTGCAGATGGCCTTCCAATTGGCTGCTGCTCTGGCCCCACCACCTTTTACAGCACATAAGTATTTCATGCCATCCTAACTGAATCCGTGCTGTGCACCCAAGGGAAGCTCTGAAGACAGCCCTGAAATCAGCTTGAAGTGAAACTCAGAGGAGAAAATCACAGAAGGAGATGGACTTCTCCTTAGAAACTTGGGTTCTCTTGGCTCTCAGCCTGGTGCTTCTGTATCAGTGAGTAATTTTCCAGGATCCTCTCTTCTGTGTCTCTGGGTTTTGAGTAGGATCAGACCTCTGGTTCCCTTATATGTTTGGATGATCAAAAAAGATAACAGAAGGAAAGTTGCTACTAATGTAGAAGAGATTCCTACTGACCTTATGCAGGTACCTTGAGCAACCCACTCTACTGTGCTATAGCTCTGTATTCCTGTGCCTGGGAGGATTATTGGCACAATTGTTTCCCCTGGGGATGATTTGATTGATAGCTTGAACTTAGACTAATGCACCAGAACTCAGTAGAGACAGATTATGAACAGTTGCTCTCCATGTGCGGTAGGAAGTTCACCTCCTCAAACTTGGGAAATTCTGGGGTAGCTGTATTGGTTTGTGTTGTGTCTCATATTCTTTGCCTTCTGTGTTCTTTCTGCAGGAGGAGATGTGTGTAAGGATTGTCCCCTAAGGACAAGGGTACTTCATGCTCCCTCCACTGACACCCCAGCATGCTTCACACAAGGCTCTCCCGTGTACCCCAGGTTTCATGGCAGGGCCGACTCCACACTTCTTTCTTTTCTGAGAACTTTTTCTGAAAATTCCATCCCTCCTAAAACTCAGTTTCTCTCCCCAATAGTATGTGAATTTATTTGGCCCTAAAAGACAAATTTTTAGAGTAGAGCACATTTGGATCTTGGAGAATCATCTTAATCCTTACCAGGGCTTTCTGGTGTGTCCCTGATAAGTCCTACAAACACAGATCATTTCATACACGTTTTGTTTTTCATTTTATGATTTTACAACATTAATTAGATTCATATAGGATATTGAAACCTATATTGCCTCAAAGCCTCACCCTTAGATAAGAAGAAACAATTCAACTACTTGGAACATGTTATGGCTTCTTAATTTTTGTTGCATCATGCGATTATCAACAGGAAGGTTGCTTAACTTTGGAAGGTTCCCTCTCTTGTAGCTGAAAGTACTTCCAGGCTTATTGATTACCTGTATATACCACACTTTTAGCCATGCTTCCCCAACTGGTTGCCATGGGGTGTAGTTCTTAGGACTAGCAGATATAAGCTTAAAACGGGTGTCAGCAGCCCCCTTCCTCAGCTTCTTTTCTTTCTGAAGTGTGTCACTTGTAACTCTCAGCAATGAGAGAAGGTCTTCAGGACCTATCACCCCCAGTTTTGGGAGTCCACATGTAACAAATCTAAGATGAGTTGAAGGCATGCTTTCCCTGGGGAACACCAGCCATAATAAATGTTTTTTGTGCACAGTCAATGTACAGAAGAAGCTGATAATCTTATTAAACCTGAGCATGGCTAATATTGTGCTTCCCATGTGAATCTCACTAGATGGAGGCCTAAATTCCTTGGGAGAGAAACAGCTCAGACATGCCTTCTTCAGAGATTCATTCTTCTGCACTGTGTGACTCTGGGAAAATTTGGGACTCTTCAAAAAAATTGCTCCTAGGGATTTTTGGGAAAGCAAACTGAAGAAGGTCTAGATTGTACAAAACAGGGACATGGCTTAGACAGAATGAGAAACATGAAAGCCTTTGAAGAAACTGTCAGAAGAATGTCACCACAGGATCTCCATGACTTAATTACTGAGTAGATGCAGCTGTGCAAAATTTTATCACTAGAGAAATAAGAACTCCTTGTCTTCCTACTGGAATGAGAATCTTCCCACTTCCTGGAGGAATCAGTCTCCAATACTGACAAAAGCAAATGAAATGCCCTGGGAAAATTATAGCCTAAATCTCTTATGAATACTGAAATTTGGAGATGTTTATTTAGTAAGATTGGGAGAATAAACAGTTCAGCTGATTTTAGTAAAATCATTGTGAATTTTAGGAAGACAGTCAGTGGAGGTGAGGAAGGAGATGTTGCGTGAATGTATTCATTGTTGCTTGTGTTTTTTCTATTATATATAGCCTACTACCTCCTCTGGACTGACTATTCCAGTTCCTAAGTCAGTGATTGGTTAGTTCCAATATATGTAAAGTCACAATGTCCATGGCCATGTTCTTTTTTTCCACTTTATAGATATGGGACCTATCGACATGGACTTTTTAAGAGGCTTGGAATTCCTGGGCCTAAACCTCTCCCTTTCTTTGGAACTCTTTTGGGCTACAGACAGGTGAGTGTTGTTTGATTACTTTCTTGGGAAAACACTGGCCTTGTTGCATCCATAAAAGAGTTTGTCTTGTGGGGAAAGTCCTGGAATTGTAGGTTTTTAGAAACTGTGTCTGGGACCTACCTGAAGCTGGGGCCAGATTTTCCCTGGAGCTCTGCTGTCAACTGTCCAGATCCTCAGCTTTGCCTCAGTTCCATAGCACAGATCTCTGGCATGTCAACATTCCATGCTTAGGACATGAGGTTCAGATGTTGTGATCATCAAAAGGAAAATTTTGTTTGGTGCAGTATAGATCCAGGAAGGGACAGATGTTTGTGTCAGTATTTGGAAAAAAGCATGAAGAGATTCCCTAGCAGCAGTTCACCAGCCTGTGCACATTTAGATGCCCCTTTCCTGTTCTTCCCAGAGCTCATGAGCAGCTCTGATTCTTCTTTCTGATGGATGCTCAAGGTTCATTTTACAAGATTGCCCATGTCTTCTGCACTGGGGATTCACACATTCTCCAGTTGTCTTGGGCACTGCTCAGTCCTCTGTAGTTGTTTTCATAGCTCATAGCTTTTGACACCCTGGCATCTTTTCAGGAGTTAAGAATAGAATGAGATAGAATGAGAGTATTCTGCTGTGCTTCTTTTGCTTCAAGTTACACCAAATGGATGAATCTGAGCAGGGAATGTGAGCATATCTCAAACAGAATGTGGTTGTCTATCAACTTGTTTTATTGGCCTACATAATGAGTTTTGTTTTTCTAAACAAAGACAGACTCACATACAAAATCACTACAGAAAGGATTACAGAAATATATTAAAAATTCAGTGTAACTGAATATAATGTAATATGTAACAAGAATTTTGTCTGATCCCTGTAAGAAACCTGGACTGAGTCTTGGTCCTGGGGCTGGCCCCTAGAGGGATATTCTTCAGCTCATGTCCCGAAGGCCATCACTAAAACCTGTCTGAAGCCTGCTCTCTACTCAGACTTCTTTTCATGATGATTCCAGTTTTATTTTGGATTCTAATATTTGCAAGTGAAGCCTTCATTTTCTCATCATGGCTTCAAGATTCATACTCCCCCTACCCCAATGCAGTAGAAATACTTTCCTCTTCATCTGTCAGTTGCATTCTTTAGTACAGATCCCCAAGTGCCATGTTTCTGGAATCTACTTTTGCATAATTAACATTTACAGCTGCTACTTTGCAGCAGGAAGATTAGCTTTAAAGTTTCAAAGGTGAAAACTTAGAGTAAGTATTTAATTTGCTATGCCTATGTGTAGAGGTGCCATTTGTCCATCTTTCTGAGTAGAACTGGAGTGCTGGGAGGAAGACCACTTTGTCATTCCCCCTTGCTCACTTTCTCACTCAACAACATCTCTGAGAATTCCATAAGTCCTGTAGACTAAAGTGGTCCCTGGTGCTTTAAATTTCCTGATTTGACCAGAATTTATCAAGAGGGCTCCTGAGATGAATGAAGAGCTCATGAAGGCAATGAAGGAATGGGCACAACCCATGGAGACCCATTCACTTTTCCTCAGGCTCAGTTTTCTCATGTGCTCCAGAATGGAATAATTCACAGCTTTTCAAGATTTTAGAGACAACATATGTACAAAAAAAGTACTGCAGAAAGACATGTAGTTACTTAATATTTATTTTCAAGGAGAATTCTTTCAATATATTCAATGCTCCAAGAAAGTCAAGAATGGCTTTAAGGTCCCCAATATTTCCTCTCAGTTGTCTGTGAATATGAGCTTTTTTTCTTTTTTCTTTGGTACTGGGGATGGAACTTGGGACCTGTGCTGGAGAGGCAGGTGTTGAAACCACTGTGCTAAATCTCTGGCCCCAGTATAAGCTTCTTTTTAACTTCAGTGAGAGATAGTAAGGTTGATTTCATGTGATTTGAGTCTTTTGTGCCCCAGTTAGAATTAAGGCCAGTACATTTAGAACAATAATGGATTTTTATTTTTTCTCTTCTCAGGGTGCATGGAAATTTGATACAGAGTGCTATAAAAAGTATGGAAAGATATGGGGGTGAGTGTTCCAGAAACTTCCAATGGGTACACATGTGAGAATGAGGCACTCAGTATATGAGGACAATGTCTGCCTAGAGCTCATGAGATTTTCATTTGTGTACTCTGAATCTTTTGGAGGTTTGTCCTGTCAAGGGTCCCCTAGATCACTAGGGGTCAAGGTTCATAGTTGAAATTAGGTTGAGAATGTTGCATATCATGCCTTTTCTCCATGCTTTGATGGCCCAGAGACCCCTTCCTTTACTTCTGTCCCTTTCTTAGGTTTTCTTTAATTGCATAAAAAGTACTAATTCAGACCCTGCTAATAATACGTGCTCTTAAATGTATTGTTGTATCTCCTTTTCATATAATCATATATATATATATATATATAGATAGATATATAGATAACCTTTTAATTAAAAGCCCAACCTCCTATACCCTTGAATCAGTTTTAAATTTAATATGTGCTTTTGAAAAATAGACTGAGAGATATAAGTAACCAAACTGGAAATAATTTATGCTTAGCCTTTTACAACTTCTGCAAGTGTAGAGTTTTTCTGTTTGTTTTGTTTATTTTTGATTTCAAGTCAAGACTTTTTTAACAGACTTGTATTCAGGTATTTCCTGATCTTCCTTATTTTTCTGCCTTTGGCAAAGTAATGTAGCACACATTGAAACCACTACATTCCCTTGTAGGCTACATTTTTGATTATTTTGTGGGGAGATCTGGGCCCCCTGCAGCAGCTGTTCCCTTTCACAGCTGCTGGAAGTTTGGAGAGCAGTGGGAGATGTAGCCATGGGTTTTGTGCCACAGCAGGTGGGACAAAGCTTTGCCTCTTCCTACCTCTTCATCCTATCTCACCAGTCCTTAGGAACCACATTGCTGGCCCCAGTGGTCTACAGATTTGACAGGTCCCCTAAAGACAATGTGACCCAATGGCAAGAACAGAGAGTGCTGAGTCTCCATTGCTTTGACCCCAATTTCCCCTTTCAACATTTAGTACTCCTGAGCACTTAATTTTCATTTTTGTGGTTTTAGGGGTTATTCTTAGGTCTTTATACATAGTAGGCAAGCACTCTATCACTGAGCTACATCCCCAGTACTGATATTGAAATACTGTAAACATATAAAACATTTCAGAGAATGTTGTAGGCAGCACTCATGTTTGTATCTTGTAGACAGTGCATGATCAGATTCAGTTTTATTTGTAATTATGATCTCTTTGAAGAATTATTTTGTATCTTGTCTCTTTCTTACTTGAACCACATAGTCTTACATTTTTGTAAAAGCTCTAGTGGCTTGTATAGTTAGAATCCCTAACTTGAAGTAGGAGCTAATGTTGCTGTGCATTTTACTTTTATGAGTATATATTACTTAATGTCAGGGTGAAAATCTAGATTCTGGGCAAATTTTCAGATGTAGACTCTGGTTTGTTATGTTTAATCATCTCTGTTTGTGAACACAGGTTATATGATGGTCAACAGCCTATTCTGGCCATCACGGAACCAGACATGATCAAAGCAGTTCTAGTCAAAGAGTGTTATTCTGCATTCACAAACCGGCGGGTAGGCATCCATTTTAAAAAATTGAAACCTTCACTTATTATTTATTAAAATACAATTTTGTGTTGGGCATGATGGCACATGCCTGTAAGTCCAGACCTCAGGAGTCTGACAAAGAGGATTGCTGTGAGTTCAAGGTCAGCCTGGGCTACATAATGCATTCAATCTAGCCTGAAGCTACATAGAAAGACCTTGTCTCAAAAAAAAAAAAAACAATTAAAAAAATTGGAAATGTAGACTCACAGAAAGTTGTGAAAACAATGTATAGGGAGTTCCATGCTGTTTTTTTTTCCTAATGGTTATGTCTTCAATAAGTATAAATACAACATATTCCTTTTAGTAGAGTAATTGGAGATTGACATTGATACAATCCAAGCAATGTATTTAATGAGCTCATTTGTTTGTTGTATGTGTTTATGTCTGTGTAGCTCTCTGCAAGTCCATCACATGCACACATTTGATAACAGCCAGCACAGTCAAGAGAACTATTCCTTCAGAAGGCTTTTGGTTGCTAGCTCTCTATAGTCCCGATGAGTAGCTTGTCTTTTTTTCTTGATAGGATCTTAACTATTTTTCTTTTAAGGATTGTGCTTTTGGTATCAAGTTTGTCGGGTGTGGTGGCTGGTATCAAGTCTGATAATGATTTACCTATTTGTGTGTGCGTGTGTGTGTGTGTGTGTTTGTGTTCATAAAAGTTGTATATATATGTTTTGTTTTTGATACAGGGTCTCACTATGTAGTTGAGACTGACCTGGAACTCACTATGTAGCCCAGCCTGATCTCAAACTCAAAGCGATCTTCCTACCTCAGCCTCCCGAGTGCTGGGATTCCAGGCATGTGCCACCACACCTCGCTAAAATTGTAGTTTTAAGCTATTAAGTTCATGATCTATGTTGTGTTTTTATAAATAGTGTGTGAGGGCCAGGCATTTAGCTTGTGGTACTGCCACCTGCCTCACAAGTGCAAAATCCCAAGTTTAATCCCCGCTACCAAAACAAACAAACAAACAAAAAAACAAAACAAAAAAAAAACCACAGAGATTTAGCTGATGTTTTATTTCTTCCCTATGGCTGTCCAGTTGTCCAACACCATTTTGGGAAGGCTGTCTTCCCACTATTGAGCTCCTTTTGCATATAGATAGAGATCTGTTTGGCTTATTTGTGTAGGTTTATTTCTCTATTTTCTTTCCTTAATCACTGTGTCTGTCCCTTCCTAGTGTCATATTTTTTAAATTGTAGTAACATAGTAGGTCATAATGATATGGAAAGTGATTTATTCCACTTTCTTTCCAGAACTGTTTTAACTCCTTAACCCTTTTCCTTTCCACCCAAATTCAGGAAAATCTTGTCCATGTATGCAAACATTTATTTAATATTTTGCTCAATTAAATAAACATAGATAAATATGGAAGGGCAATGTTTATTTATACAAAATTGAGGCTTCCAGTCCATGAACACACTGTGCCATTCTACTTCTTTGGATTTTATTGGATTCCTGTCATCCACATTTTGTGGCTTCAACATAGAGACCCTGTACACATTTCTTTTTTTTTTTTCCTGTACACATTTCTTTAAATTCATACCTGTTTAATTTTCTTTGCAGTGCTTGCCAATGGTATTGCTTTCACACATTATTATTGTTATATCCAACTGTGATTTAATTTTATGTTAATCTTGAATCTTACAATATTGCAGAGGTAAGTTTTTAGGTATAGAAGGTTTTTTGTTGTATAATTGTGGAGATCTATGTTGACAAATATCTCAATTGAAGACATCGACACTTTTATCTTTCTCTTTTCAGTCTGCAGGTCTTTTATTTTACTTTCTTGCCTCATTGCTCTACCTAGAACTTCCATCACACACTTCCAGTGTTAGAGTAAGATTTTAAAAATTGTTCCTACTTGTAGGAAGAAAGATGCACATTCCACCACTAAAAGTTATTTGAAGTTGTTGCTGTAGACTCTTTCTCAAGTAGAGGAAGTTTCCCTCTCTTGAGCTTTAACACTATAGGAATGTGAAAAATTCCATTTTAAAACAAAACAGAGTTATGGAAGCTGGAAGTTAGTTTCAAGTAGGGAAATTATTATGGCTTGTGTCTACATGTGCCTCCAAAGCCTCATGTGATTGTAGATGGGACTTTTCTGGGGTGGCTGGATCTGGAGTGTGTGATGTTGGGAGTAAGGTTGTGTGATTACTAAATCAGTCCACAGATTGGTGTGGCATAGTTCTGGGTGTGCGTAATGGGACAGCCCACACTGGGTGTAAATGCTTCTTGCTTTAAGGGTGGATAGCCTGAATAGCATATAAGGGACAGGAAGAGCGCTGCTGCTATCACTTGTTGCTTAATACTTCACTGCTTTGATGCCTTCCCACCTTCTGTGCACCATGAATTGCTTTTCCTCTGTGATGTACCTCTGTCATGCCACCCTGTCTTGGAGCCGGCCAACTATGAACTGAAACCTCTACAGACTGTGAGCCAAGATGAACCATTCCTTCCTTAACTTTGGATGTCAGGTCTTTTGTTTCAGCATCGAGTAAACTCAGACAGAAATATTTCTCTTTTTTTATTGAGTTTATTGGTACATTTTAGGTATACAGTACAATTACATTCATTATTGGGATCTTGTACCTTTACATGACAGGTCTTGGTTCTCATTTTTTCCCTTTCCCTGCCCTCCCTTCACCTTCTCCTCCCCTCCCCATTTAAAAATACTTTATTTCCATTTTTTCATTTTCTCATATTTTTCTCTTTTTCCTTATTACCTTTCCCCTACCCTTCCCACTTTCCCTACAACTTTAGCCCTTTTCTTCCCATTTTACATGGTCAGTTATCTCAGTAGGATCTTACGTACTATTATGGTTTTTCACACCAGAGAAACTATTTGGTATTTACACATGTGTGACTTATTTATTTCACTTAGGAGAATATTTCTCTTTACTTGTGTTCCTGGACAAAGAATTGTGCATCATTCTTAATCTTTCATTTTTATATTAAAAAATCACCAAGTCAAGGCACCCTGTTTTTCCACATTGTTTTTGCTGCAGAGGGATATAAATTGAAGAGTAATCTGAGGCATCATACAATTTTTCAAGGCTACCTTCTGTCTGTAATCTATTCATTTCTACACTACACAGTCTTGGAAGATGGAAAAAGTCTTATTCTTGTCCAGTAATGGTGAACTTTTTAAAGTTTTCAGTGATAAACGGTTGGCTACAATATGTGTGCTGCATAAGTATGCCACCATTCTTCTAGTCTGTTCATTTGGTAAACATTTTACCATGACAATAGTCATTGTATTTAAAAGGCAATTGAAACATAAAGGCTGGAAACCATTCCAGGTGCCTGGGTGAGCACAGTATACTCACAGGAGGCAAGGTAGTTACAATAAATACTTTTTGAACATGTAGCATGTGGCCTGCCACCTAATAACCACTTTTGTTAGACAAGTGATGTCTGTTTAACAAATTTTTCACAACTGTGGAGATTTGTAAATTTAAGTATGATAAATTCTTTTTCTCTGGACACTAGCGTCTTGGTCCAGCAGGATTTATGAAAAAAGCCTTGTCCACATCTGAGGATGAAGAATGGAAGAGAATTCGAACACTGCTGTCTCCAACCTTCACCAGTGGAAAACTCAAGGAAGTAAGAAAATAAGGAAATTTTAATTGAGAATTTAAGCATGAGGGGCTGGGGACTTAGCTCAGTGGTCCTGCTGCCTGCCTCACAAGTGCAAGGATCATAGTTTGATTCCTGGTACCTTAAAAAAAAAAAAGACAATTTAAGAGTGAATCTGGGGACAGGTAGAAACTAAGATCCTAGCCTCTTTCCAAGGTATGGTCCTCTGTGCTGGAGCTTTGCAAGAAGGGTTTGTTGTCTTTATGTGTAGAAGACCCATTGTAAACTTAATTATTAAATGTCACATATTGCTTTGTGATTGAGAATGTCTTTTTTCTGGGGCCTGAGTCTATGGATTTAGCAATGAATGTTGTTGTGTCTTGTGCTTAGATGTTCCCCATCATTAAACAGTATGGAGATGTGTTGGTCAAAAACCTGAGATGCCAAGCAGAGAAAGGCAAGCCTGTTAACTTGAAAGAGTAAGTATCAGTGCATTTGCTTGACATCTGAGCTGCCCTGAAACTATGTAGCTGCCTGCCAGAAAGCTGAAATTCTCACTGCTGCGTTACTCCAGGGCCAGCTGTTAGATCCAGGTGTTACTGTAGGATGTGATATTAGAGCTCCAATGGACCGGGCAAGAAGGGACAGATCCCAGGAGCAGGACATTTGGGGGAGGATAGGTTTTCTCCACTGAGTACAGGAACCAAGATTAGTTGAACTACTTGTTTGTCATTTTGGCTTTTCTAGGCAATAAAATACATACTTTAGAAGGAAGAAGCAAGATCTTAAAATATTGTAATTTTAAACACTGGACTACTTATTTGTCATTTGGTTATTCTGTAAAACCCATACTTTAGAAGGAAGGAGCATGATCTTAAACATGTTGTAAATGTAAAGGTTGGGAAATAGTGGGAGAGGAGTTTACACTGGTACTCAGTGAAAGTCAGTGGATGGGGCAGGAGTTACCATGTGAAACTTGGAACAGTTAAACTCTCCATGGTTTTATGGAGATACAGCAAAATTTTAAATATTACATCTTCACCTCATTTCTCCTTTCTTTTATGAGGAGGGGAGGGACTCAAAAGGCTATGGTAAGGGACAAGGTTGTAGCCCAGCATCACCCTGCCTGCCTGGCAAGCACAAGGTGCAGAGATTCCTGGTACTAGAACAAAAAGAAGGCTATGGTAGGATAGTCATATCATTGATTGTATAAAGGGGACATTTTGAAATACATAGATATCCTAGAAAGCATACTGTTAAAACTGGGGACACCAGGTCCCTTAACTCTGGGATCTTCCAAATCAATTTTCTTTAGAAGTGTAATAATAATTATTATCATTTTTTAAAAGACAAGTTGTTACTAAGTAACCCAAGATAAGTTTGTACTCACCATGCAGTCTAGGCTGGCTTTATAGTCATAATTCTTCTGCCTCAGCCTCCCAAGTACTAGGATGACAAGCATGTGTCACAATATACTAAATATACTTATTATTCACTATGAGAGACCCATGATGAAATTCTAATCTCTTGCTTGGTGATATGACACATGGTGAGAAGAAAGATTTAGAGACAGAGTTAAAGAAAGAGAGATGGGGACCTGGGATGTCCAGTGCTAAGCAAGTAACAACCCTGAATAGCCGTAGCTATCAATATTTATTGGTGACACAATCATTGTCAGGTTAGGGTAAGGGGGCTATATGTGCTTGCTAGAGATATGTTGCTGATGCAGGCAAGGCTCGTAAAAAAAAGAGACAAAGCATTCTTGAGTTAAAGGCTTGGAATGGAATTTGGGTAAAAGTTGCTGTGAGTTTGACTATGTGTTATCATATGCTTTGGTCAGACTCACTTTTTTTTTCCATTGTGTTTATTGGCACATTCAAAGCAAACAATACAGTTATATTCATCATTGGGATCTTGTAACTTTACATGATATATCTTGGTTCTTGTTTTTTCCCCATACCCCTACCCTCCCTTCACCCGCTTTACCCTTCCCTATTTACAAAGACTTTTTTTTCCATTTTTTTCACATATTTTATTTTTCCTTATTTCCTTTCCCATCCCATTCCCACTTCCCCTTTAGTCATTTTCTTCCTATCTCCCAAATATACCACTTGGACCTCATTTACACTTTTAGTTTTTCACACTGGATAAATTATTCGGTATTTACTTGTGTGTCCTATTTATTTCACTTCAGATTATAGCCTCACTGTGAATCCATTTAGCTACAAATGTTTCTAGTTTCTCATTCTTTATGGCTGAGTAGTACTCCATTTTATAGAAAAATCACATCTTCTTTATCCAGTCTCCAGCTGATGGGCATTTGAGTTGTTTCCAAGTTTTAGCTATTATGAACTGTGTCACTATAAACATGGGCACACATATATCACTGTGGTATGATTCTTTTAATTCTTTTGGAAAGATACCCAGTAGAGAGATAGCTGGGTCAAATGGAACCTTTAGTTCTAGTTCTTTGAGGTATCTTCACATTGATTTCCAAAGTGGTTGTACCAGTTTGCACTTCCACCAACAATGGAGAAGGGTTCCTTTCTCCCAACAGCCCCACCAGCATTTGTTATTGGTTGACTTCTTCATAGCAGCCATTCTTTCTGGGGTAAGGTAGAATCTCAGTGTTGTTTTCATCTGCACCTCTTGAAGACATTAGCATAGGAGAAGACTTTATGAACAAATCTAGCAGCCCAAGAGCTTGCACAAAGAATAAACAACTGGGACCTCATTGTATTTAAAAGTCTTTGCAGTGCAAGAGAAATCACCAATAGAGCTAAGAGACAACCTACAATGTGGGAAAAAACCTTTATCAGCTACTCCTCAGACAAAGGACTACTATGTAGAATATATAAAGAACTTTAAAAAGTCAGACCTCCCAAATGCAAAGACCTGAATGGGCATCCAAAATGAAAAGACATTTCTTAGACAAAAAAATAAAAGTTGCAAATAAATATATGAAAAAATGTTCAACATTACTGGTCCTTTGATAAACTCACTTCTTAAAGTAAAGAGAGCTGAGTGGTTAACTCTTGTAGACTGAGTGCACTGCTTACAGCCTGATTTGGGTATAAGCAATTGGATGCTGTCCCACAATTAACAAGTATAATTCTTGTTTTTTTTAACATTATACCAAAATGCTTCTGCCCTTGAGGCCCCTCAGACCCCTGTAGTTGGGAGGAGCAGATCTATTAGGATCTTAAATAGGGAATGTGGAGAAGGAGGAATGATGTTTCTAGCTGCTCAGAACAGGGTGTTGCTGTTGTGTGATGTGCTGAAGAGAAATCAGCTCAGGGCACACATTGTGATAAGAAAAGACCTAGATCATTGTCACCTTTTGAGTCCCCTAAGAAGTTTTTTCCTCCTTTGTCCTGCTAAACATGGTGCTTACACATCTATTACCTACACTCCACACATACTGCTGTTGCATGGCTGACTGTGTGTCTCTATGTCTGCAATGGAGCCCCACAAATTCAGAATTTAAGTCTCCTCGTGTCCCAGTCACCCCAAGCACAAGGGCAATTGTATCACTGTCCCCTTATAAATACCCCATGAGTGAGCGTGAGGGGAGAATAGAGTGTTCAGCTAGCTTAACAGATAGTTCTTCTGATAGTTTGTGGATCTCTGCTTGTCATGCTTGTATATCACTGAGTCCCACTGCTTGAAGAATTTGTAGTAGAAGAGGTACAGACTTTCATTTTCCCTGTCTTTCTCCACTCAGAGTCTTTGGGGCCTACAGCATGGATGTGATCACTGCAACATCATTTGGGGTGAACGTTGATTCCCTCAACAACCCGCATGATCCCTTTGTGGAAAAAGCCAGCAAGATCTTAAAATTTAATTTTTTTCATCCATTGCTTCTCTCCATAGGTATGTAGATTATTATAGTTCTTACTTTCCCAATTCCTGCCTGCCTTTTTTTATTGTAATAGTTTGTTGAGATATAACTGACAGGGCTGGGAATTTAGCTCAGTGGCACCATCCCTGCCTTGCAAACACCAAGTCCTGAGTTTGATCTCTGGTACAAAGAAAAAAAAGAGAAAAAAGAAACATGAGATATAACTCATATATCATACAGTTCAGTTATTGATAATGGGCAATTTAATGATTTTTTAGTACACTCAAATAGATATGCATTCATCCACATTGTCAACTGTAGAATATTTTTATCAGTTGAGGAACATTATACCTTTTCATTTTCAATTCCAAAGCCCTGTGGCCTAAGTAGTAACTGATTTACTTTATTTCTGCAGATTCAGCTTTTCTAGTTATTTTTTATAAATGTAACCATAGAATAGGAGGCCATTCATGACTGCATGTTTTCATTTAGCACTATATTTTCAAGTTAAATATGTATTAAATGTTTTCTCTGACAAATAACATTTCATCATATGTACATAATACATTTTGTTTACCCATTCATCATGTATTGATGAACATTTGAAATTTTTTTTGCATTTTGGCTATTGTAAATAGTGTGTTGTCAAAACTTCTTGACCCTGACCCCAGCAGGGCACAGGGATCGAGCCAGAAGAGGGGACACCATTGTGGTGGCTGCAGAAGCAGCCTGCAACTTCTTCATAACATAATCGATGGTATTTGAGGTCAAGTTTATCCTCTGTACCAGGATTATCACAGTGTTTGGAATTCAACAGAATGGATGCATGTTCTAGAAGATGTTACAAAGTTTTTCAAGGCTGTAGTTGGTAAAAACTTATCTGATGAAGAGCCTCTTCATCAATTGAATCGGTTGAGTTCATCTCATCAAGAATCTATCATGAAATGCTTTAAAAGTAGGAAAGATGAAATCAAGCAGTTTCTTTTAGGAGAAATAGTTGGCATTTCCTCTGCACAGCTATGGGATTTTGGCTGGCAGCTAAAGCTTGCACTTTCTAGTGACAAGATCACTACTTTACAAATTTTAAACCTTCATCTGGATGTAAAAGAAAATGGTGAAATAAAACCACATTCTGTTGAAATGAGTAAGGAAGAGCTGCAGAATCTCATAAATTCCTTGGAAGCAGCTAATAAGGTGGCCCTGCAGTTGAAATAATTGGAGATGATACATATCAACACTGTCAGATTTCACTGCTACCATTGATAGGGCAGAGTGAATACTGTGTTCAGAAATCCTGCAGCTTACTGACTGCTGTACCAGGTTGAGAAAGAAGCAGTGTTGAGACTAGAAAGATTAAAATGTATTAGTGTCTCTGAAGAACAGAAATTGCATGGTCAAAAGGAAATGCATAAAATGAAAGTGAAAAAGCTACAATAACAGTTTATATTTTTATAATGATTGTTTTTTCTATTTACTAAATATTTGAGAGATCTTTGTAAATAGTTTGATTGAAAGCTAAAAATAGTTTCTAAACATACAAAGCACATATGTATTGAATATTGCTTAAAGAAATATGTGAATAGCAAGGACATGTATTATGGCTATATAGTAAATTTGTGATATTTAAATAAGTTGTTTTTTTTCCAGTGAGTTTATTGGTACTGGTATACAGTACAGTTACATTCATCATTGGGATCTTGTACCTTTACATGATTTTAATAAGTTTTTTAAAAGAATGTGTAAGCTACATATATAACTCAGGAGATTCCTTATCATTTTCATTTCAAAGAAAATATGAAATGTAAAATTTCTTAGAGAAAGGCTCTTTATTAGATATGAACAAGAAAAATACTTCAAAATATCTGAATAATTCCGAATTTACAAATTGTAGAAACTAAAATCTAGAACACAGAAAAAGAACATTATTATTCTTGCATTTCCATCTAGGGATTTACTGAGTGGTTCCACCACCTGCCTCATAAGCTCAAGGTCCCGAGTTGGATCCCCAGTACCAAAAAAAAAAAAAAAAAATTACCCTCTGATAAAAGGATGTCATTTTATAGTATAGTACCTTGTTATAAATACATATAATACTTTGCATGTCCATTTTGGTTATGAATTCTTTTTTTTTTCAGCTTGGTTATGAATTCTTAATATTGAATTTAACACTGAATGTTAAATTCATTGGAAAATAAACCACTTTTTTTTTTTTTTGAGATAGGGTCTCACTAAGTATTTGAGACTGACCTGAAACTCACTATGTAGCCCAGGCTGGTCTCTAACTCACAGAGATCCTCCTGTCTCAGCCTCCCGAGTGCTGGGATTACAGGCGTGTGCCATCTTGCCCGGCGGGTAAAATAAATCACTTTTAACCTCAGCTAATTTGAAAAAATAATCATTTTGAACAAATAAAGGTACCACGCCTATTTTCATGTATTGCTTTTTTAAAATGACTTTCCACATAACTCAGTAGTTCATAATACATAAATAATTAGTACCTACTCTCTGCAAGCTTTATATGTCCTTCAAGCATCATATGATTCTTAGCGATGTCTAAAGCAGTTATTACCATTCTTACCATATTAGTGAGGATAGGCTCAGAGAATTTCAATAAATATCTGAGCATAATCTAAACAGGGCTACTCAAAATGAGTCTCTACACTAATGCCAATCTATGAAATGTTTGTTATAGTTGGTGATTAGAAAAGCTTAGGCCAAAATGTTCATCAATACAGTATATTACTTTATTGAGAAACTTTATGAAAACTATCAGCTGAAGTAAAGAGTGTGCTTAGTGTAGTTGTTGATTTATCCTCCTGTGGGAGTTCCTTATGTCATTATGGACGGAAACCAGTTCTCAGACTAGTACTTTTAGTAGCATTGATCTGGAGATTTCTTCTGAATTGCAGTCGTCCTTGAAGAATTCCTTTTATAAGGAAAAAAATCTTGCTCTTGAATTCCCCTTCTCACCACATGTATTCTGTTAGCACGTTCAATAACTTAACTGACATCTGATCAACAAACCATGCACTGCATGTATCAAAAGTGTACAATTTGATATGTTTTGACATGCAGATATCCATGCAAGTGTTACAATAATCAAGATAGTAAACACTGGTAACTCCTGAGATCTTTCTCTAGCTCTATTGTATCCTTCCACCAGGAAGCATTGATCTGCTTCCTGTCACTACAGACTGGTTGCATTTTTCTCAAGAGTTTAAATGGGATCATACAGTAAATGTATTTTTTTTCCTTTAGTGCTGGGAGTTAAGCCCAAGGCCTGTAGATGTTAAACCCATGGTCTACCACTGAACATAGTTTGTATTCTTTTTGAAAACAAGTCTTATTTCAGCATCATTTTGAGATTTTTGTCCATATTGCATGTATCATTCCTTTTTTGTTATGTTGTTGAGAAGTATCCTGTTGCATTGTTCTGCCATAGTTTGTGAGTTTACCTACTGATATATTGGTTGTTTCACAATTTGGGTTTTTATAACACAGAGAATGCTGTGAACACTGTTGTATACATCTCGTAAGGACATAGGCTTTCCTTTGAATAAATAGACTGAAATGGTTGCATTAGATAGTGGGTAAATGTTTATCTTTTCCAGAGTGTTTTTACCATTTCATTCCTGCTACATTAACGATGAGAGTTCTTCTCCATCTCTCTATCTTCTGCTATGGTCAGTCTTTATGATTTCAGATATTCTAGTGTGTGTGTAGTGGAATCTCCTTGTGGTTTTAGTGATTATTTCCTTAGTGATTAATGATGAATATTTTTTAATGTGCTTATTTGTCATCTGCACATTTCAGTGAAGTTTATATCTGCTGCCTGTTTTTAAATTGGGTTCTTTGTTATAGTATTGAGTTTTGAGATTTCTTTTTTCTGATTATGACCATTTTTATATAAAAACAATTGTAATATAAAATTGTATATAAATGCGTGTTTTCAGTTTAATATCCAGGAGTGACAAAGCTGAGTTACAATGAAATTCTGTTTATCTTAGTAAGAAACTAACAATTTAACCCATCCCATCCAACATTTGGTTTTCCCATGATTCTAATTACAGTCCTCCTAGTGAGTCTGAATGGTATAGCACTGTGGTTTTGATTTTCATTTCCCTGGTGCTAATGATTCTGTGCAATATCTTCTTAAAATAAATATGTGATTAAGTACTTTATTCAAGTACAGCTGAAATATTTTTTTATGTGTAAGATATATTATTTTTGTTGTGTTGTAAGACATTTTTATATTTTCTAGGGACAATTCCATTACCAGATACATGACTTGCAACTTTTTTCACCTGTTTTATAGGAGTCTTTTCACTTTTCTGGTAGAGTCTAATGAGGTCAAAATTTTTTTCAGTTCTGATGATATATGATGTATGCAGTTTCATTTTTACTTATGCCTTAGTTCATCTGTAGGAAGTCACTGTGCAACTGATATCATGAAAATTTTCTCCCTTGCCTTTCTTCTAAGTTTTGTTTAATTGTTTCAGGAAAGTATAATTGAAAGAAGTAAATTTTCCATTTTCATTAAAGATTGTATTTTATTTTTTGTGTAGTGCTCTTTCCATTCCTCACTCCAGTATATGAGATGTTAAATATCTCTATTTTTCCACGGGATTCTGTGAAATTTTTCACAAAATTTGTAAAAAAGATGAAAGAAAATCGCCTGGAACCTAACCAGAAGGTAAAGTGAGGTGGTGATGGTGGTGTTGACATGACCTTGTTAACATGTTCTTCTCTGTATAAATGTGATTTGTGCACTCCTCTGTTTCATAGAGAATCTAGTTTTAGAGAAAGAGAGCTTTTATATTTTCCTGCAACTGAGAAAGTTGAAGTGGGGAAGTAGGCGTGAGAGTGAGTCAGAGAGAAAAAGTTTAACACTGAAAAATAGGAGTAAATTTATTGTGTCATGGCAGAAGTAGTGTTAAGATAACTTTAACATTTCCTTCTTTCTAAAATTATGAAGAAATAAAAATTATTATTTAAAATTATAGTTGCTGGTAGTCTATTTTCATCATCTTGTATTGGTAAGGATTTATTTCAATTTGAAGCATCTTGTTGTCCAATGGAAGCCCCTCTCAGGGAATCTGGTGGAGTTTGGTTTGTGTTAAATTTGATTTTGTCTTTTGGCCTCTAATGTGCAGGGATGCATTCTAGGAATACATCTTTAATGCTAAGTAACCTAACTTTGGGTGGCCTGAAGGCAAGCATAACATGTTAGCAGGACAAGGAGACAGAATGGATACTGAGGATTTTGTAGTGTTCTGGGAGTGTAGAATAGTTGAAGATGATCACAGAGCTCATAATGAGCTCAGGAAATGGAAGCCAATTAAGCCATAGACCACTGCTTTAAGAATTAAGGGAGGACAGAAAGTACTGGAGTTCAGGAATTCTTCCTGGACAATCAGGTGTGATAGGGAAAGAAGGAAGTCACTGTCTGGCTAGGAGTCTGTGTTCAGAAACCAGAAATAGTGAGAATGTGGGAGGGCAAAGACCTCTGCACTCCTGATTTACTTGTGATCTCACCATTGACCTTCTGTCCTTGAAATTTCCCTTTCTTATAGCAACGAGTGGATTTTCTTCAGCTGATGATGAACTCCCACACTTCTAAAGACACCAAGTCCTACAAAGGTAATCGGATGCTCTATAGTGTCCTGATGGCAAAGCTAAGAGGGAGGAGGTTGTTCTGAAAGAGTGAGTGCAAGAAGATTTCCAGGAGGAGGAGCATTTCTATCCAATTTCAGAAGGACACAAACTCAGATATTACATATGGTAGCCAGAGACACTCTGGAATCATACAGGTTTAAATATGTTCAGAGATTTAAGGGTAACCACAACCAAGAATTTCAAGGCTAGAAGTCATTAAGATCATCTACATCATAACGAATACTGATGATTTTCAGCCCCATCCATACCCAGGGAGTCAGAAAATCTTCCCAGAAATTTCCATCTAGATATAGTTTTCTAACAGTGGTGATATTCACTGGGAATAGTTTGTGAAAGTATGTGCAGCAGGTTAATTGACCATGAGGTCTTATTTTCTCTTTCACAATGAATATGCTTGGAGGGGAATCATTTTTGACAGTGTAGATACTTTTACCTCTTCATATGTTTATCTACAGGTTTTATCATCCATGGATTTAAAAACCTTAACAGCTTTATTGAGGTATAATCCCCATGTCATGCAATTCACCCATTTAATGTATAGGATTAAAGAATATTTTTATATTTAGAGTTGTAAAACTATAATAATTAATTTTAGATCATTTTTATCATCTCAAAAATCCAAGTATGTGCAAAAACATATACATTTAAGTATCATTCCCTATGACATCTTTCACCCTCATCTGAATCTACTACTATTCCTTTTCAGAAGCATTTTTTTTTTTTTTTTTTTGGTACTGGGGATCAAACTTGGGTCCTTGTGCTTGCAAGGCAGGTGGTGGAGCCACTGAGCTAAATCCCTGGCCCATGAATCTACTATTCCTTTAAAAAAATTTTCTTGGTGTATGTGGGTGATACAAATAATTACTTTTCTGGGCAGATTGGTTCATTTTTGTCATTTTCATTTGTTATTCTCCTCCTTGCTCTTTCCCCTTTCCTTGATCCATGGATCTTGTTGTAGCTAGTATTAGTGTAGCAGTTGCAAAATGATGAATTTCAAGTTCCATCATTTTTCTACAATTGTGAGCCAGTGCCTAATGTAAGGATAATGTTCCATGCATGCATATTTATTATTAATGTTTGATTATTTATATTAGTGTGACCGTATATATTAACAGTGTTTTCTTTTTATCATCATTTAGTGTTTAAGTCTCTCAGATTTCCAAACTTCAGGCCCTTTAATGTGTCCTGCTGTGTTCTTTCTTCTTTTTAAATAGTTTATTTGTTGGAAGAGACTTCGTTACTAGAGTGGTTTTCAGTTCGTACTACAAGTGAGGAGAAAGTATGAAGAATTTCCATATACCCCTGCCTCTACATGCACACACATTCCCAAACTTTCCACCATCCCCACCACAGTGGTACAATGGTGCCTATGATTGATGAATCTTTGTTGACACCACATTATAGCTCAAACTCCATAGTTTACAGTAGGATTCAGTCACGGGTTACAACATTCTGTGGATTTTGACAAATGTATACTGGTATGCATTTTTCATCATAGTAATATTTAGAGTATTCTGTGTCCTTTTCAACAGCTATTTTCTGAATACTGCCTTGCTTTTTGATGGAAGATATTCTGGGTTTCTCTTCCATTTCCCCGATAGCCTTATATCAGTCATTTCTCCAAGAAGCTTGGTTGCTTTCAGTAAGAAATGGTAGTTAGAAATAAAAACTCAAGTTTAATGTTTTATGAGGATTTATTTTGCTTCCACATCCTCAAAGTGAACAAAACTGAGAAAATCAAATATATTTTCACAGATTTAAGAAACATACAGTTTTTACATCTAACCATATGTTGTTATATGCACAGGCTATCTGTCTTTCTGTCTCTTTCTTACTTAAAAATTTCTGATATGTAATATATATCCCATTTCTTTGATATAATTATAATAATTCTATTAAGCCAATGTTAAGCTACCATTCGTGTGACAGTCATCTCACAAAGCCTTGAATATTTAACAATGTTCTAGAGCGGGAATGGGATCACCACAGTATGCCAATGCTCACATATCTACATACTGATCTTCCTTTCTGTCTCTCTGGTTTGATATAAGTTTCTGTGAAAAGGACAGTACTGTTTTTCAGTGATATTCAATGTGATCATCACTGAATACATGTGACTAGGGTCATCGAAGAACTGAAGTTTAATTGTATTTCATTTGAATTCATTATACATGATACCATAGTGAACAGCAGAGCTCTAGATGCTGCATTTATAGTCTAATTTCAGTGCAGTGATGTGGATTTGTGCTAAGTTAGAGAAAGAATATGATAGTTGAATTTATCAATAACAACATGTAAGAATTCATCTTACATAAATCAGAACTCTGAAGAACTTTCTCATCCTTATTTTACATTGTTTTTAGTTTTGAATTACATCATTTACGTAGGCAACATGTTTATTTCAAGGCCCCAAATATCTACTAGTACTATTTCCAGAGAACTGCATGACTGTGATTTTGTCTTTGAGAAGAAAATAAAGAAATCCAAGTTGTGTGAAAAACTAAAAGTGTAAATAAGGCTCAAATGTTATAAGTGAGAGTGTGAAATAGGAAGAAAATGACTAAAGGGGAAGTGGGAAGGGGAGGGGAAAGGTTATAAGGGAAAAGACAAAATGTGAAAAAAGGAAAAAGTGGAAAAAGTTTTTGTAAATAGGGAAGGGTGAAGAGGGTGAAAGGAGGGCAGGGATATGGGTAAAAAACAAGAACCAAGACATATCATGTAAAGGTACAAGATCCCTTTGATAAATGTAACTGTACCGTTTGCTTTAAATGTACCAATAAATTTAATGAGGGGGGAGAAAGCCAACTTATAATCACAAGGGTTGCTTGGCGAGCAAGAAGTAGAGAGTGGGATATGTGCTAAGTAAGATGACATTCAGGCTATGAATCAGTAAGCATTACTAATTTCACTCACTACAGTTACTATATTTCATTTTATTTATTATTATTATTATTTTATTTATTTATTTATTTATTTATTTTGAGACAGGGTCTCACTATGTAGTGGAGACTGACCTGGAACTCACTATGTAGCCCAGACTGGTGTCTAATTCACAGTGTTCCTCCTGCCTCAGCCTCCCGAGTGCTGGAATTACAGGCATGCGACACCACACCCAGCTTTTGTTTTCAGACAAATTTTTTTTTTTGGTTTTGGTTTTCCTTTTTGTTACTGGGGATTGAACTCGGGTCCTTGTGCTTGCAAGGCAGGGGGCAGAACCACTGAGCTAAATCCCTGGCCCACACTATATTTTATGTCCAATGCCCTTTAATGTATACATCCTTTCTTCTGCTCTTTAATGACATTCATTAGACTAGTGTCAGTCACTACTCTTCTAGCTTTTTGACTTGCTCTTTAGTTTATGTTTGTCCAAGATCATTCATTTTGAAGAGTGTTGCCCTGGGCCTTCTATGACCAGGTGATTCTCCAAAGCTAGGTTATGCACACAAACCATCACATTTAATGAGAGGTCAAATTTTGACTTAGTAGATCTGAGTGGGTTTGAGACTGTTTCTAATAATCACTCAGATGGTGCTACTGACCACATACTGAGTAAAACCCTTTCTTTACAGCTTAATATTGCTCACTTAAGTTCCCTCATATATTTAGAGCAAAGATCCTTTGTTTTCCATACAATGAAGACTTAGTCTGACAAACTATCTTGATAAATTTTCAGCCATATTTTAGCCTGAAGTACTTGAAGTTTTCTGAGAAACAGAGCCACTCCATGGTGTTTCAACAGATTAATTTTATGCTTATCCAAGGGCTATACTTATAATGCCATGTATGTTAGACAGAAATGTGAAGTCTTGAAATTACCCAGATCTTGAGGTAGAGAGGATGACATACTGAGGAGGAGATGGATAAGGGTACTGTAGACTTTAATGAAACTGAATTAAAACAATTTCAGCATTTTATGGTTCTGTGAGATAAATATCATAGTGAAAACCAGTCCCAACATGAGTCTGATTGCCTTTCCATGTTTCTTTCTATGTATATGAGAGCTTTATTTGTATTTTTCTCATCTAAACAGTGTTGTTCTACATTAATCTGCTTCACCTGAAATGTTTCCTTTTCTTTTAGCTCTGTCTGATATGGAGATCGTGGCACAATCAATTATCTTTATTTTTGGTGGCTACGAGACTACTAGTAACACTCTTTCTTTCATTATGCATATATTGGCCACTCACCCTGATGTGCAGAAGAAACTGCAGCAGGAGATTGATACAACATTGCCAAATAAGGTGAGTGTACACCTTATTGAGGGAAGAAGTCAGTACTGAAGAAGCAACCCTCCTCATCACCTGCAAGAAGAATTTTTACACATAAAGTCAGTGTTGATTCATTCATGAGAACTATTTACAAGTACAAAGGATCCTAAGTTAGAAACAAGGGGTGAAACATAGGAAACAAATGCTATCTGCAGGAGACTAAGAGCTTTGTAATACAGTGCTGGTCTGGGCTTATCCATCGTGTTACCACAGTAATACTAATATCTCCATGTACCAGTGAGCTTTCATTGCTTAAGAGTGTAGATAGAGATCTCTGCTCCTATTACTAGATGTCCATGGCCTGGCTCTTGGCTGAGCAAGATTGATCTTGACTGGGCCGGGCAGGCTGATTCAGCTCTGTCTACACATCCTCAAACTCCAGTCATGTAGCTGTGTAGCTAAATGTAAGAAGGCCAAGGTATGATCTAGATTTTTGGCTCAGAGACAAACTCTTAATCTCTGCATTGTGCCCATAGCAGGTGATAACATAGATCTACACTATCTTCAAATCTCTTTCCAAATGGGGAGGCTGTGAGAGTGAGGATAACTGACTTCTGAGGTTGGCATGGCTGGTTTAGCAATGAGATGAACACAGAGCATCCTCTTCAGAGCTCACAGTGAAGCTCTGAAGCCCCAACTTGGAGACAGGACTAGCAAAAGAGAATGGGGCTGAGTATAGCTTCTTAGCCTCCTTCAAACTTCCACTGGAATTAAAATTGTTTGCCCTAGTGGCATCTGGGCAAAACTTCTTTTGTTATAATGGAATCAAAAGAAACTAGCTTCTTTCTCAAATTATTTATAGAGTATTGGTTTAATATATTTCTATCCAACTTTTTTTGTACATAAAAGAGTTAATAGCAGATATTGTGAATTAAAAAGCTTGATATAATCTGGTATGGTGGTGCACATCTGTAAGCCTATTTCCTTGGGAGAATGTGGCTGCAGGATTGTGAGTTCAAGCCCAGCCTGGGCAGCATAGTGAGACTAGAATGAGGGATTTTATTTTCTCCATGTTCCATTACCTTGATATAGATGTGTGGCTTCTATTTTGAGAGATAAGAATGTCTTTACCATGTTTTTTAGAGTGTAATTGTAATGCACTGTTAGTCAAATTTCCTCATTTGAGAAAGAAAATCACTACATGGTAAGTTTGGGGATTTGAGGCCCTGGGTAGAGATTGTCTGAAATGTGTCTTAATTCATAACTACAGCACCCATTTCAGTGTCCTTCTAGAAGGTGAATGAACATGGTGCTCCTCCCTGTTCATGACTAAGGAATAGCAAAGGATGAAAGATTACTCAGAGTCAATATCAAATTCAAACTCCAAGTAGGCCCAGAGGGCCTACCCTTCACGGAGATCACTCAGTGTGAGAGAGTCTCATAAAGTCAGCCCCAAACTGAAGCTTTCATGGCTTTTTCTTGATAGAAGCAGGAAACAAGGATAGTGGACAAAGAAGGATGTCTATGCATGAATTCATAGGGGAAAAGGGAAGGACAAGAGAAGGACAAGGAAAGGTTAGGGTGGTCTGTTACATGACTGACCTCAGGGCCAATATAAGTAATAAATCAGAGTATGGGAAGGATGAGGCCAGAACTTCCCTCTTTAAGGTGGTGCGTTTGGATCCTACTTGGATTTGCGGGCTTGTAGGTTATCTTTTAATCTCTAACCATGCATTCCAGACATTTTGAGTGTGTGTAGCTCCAAAAGTTCTTATCTCTGCATATCTATCTCATACATATCTCTGGCCAATGCCCCACAGATAGTTATAAAAGTGCTCTGTAACTCTTGTCCTTTGCCAATATGAGTTAATTTTGGAGCTCATGACAATTCAGTAGCACTACATAGACAGAATTAAACATTAATTCCAAATCTCAAATTACCAAGATCTGATTTTTTTCTTTCCAGGCATTTCCTACATATGATGTCATGATGGAAATGGAATATCTGGACATGGTGGTGAATGAAACTCTCAGGTTATATCCAATCGCTAACAGAATTGAGAGGATGTGTAAAAAAGATATTGAAATCAATGGAGTGTTCATTCCCAAAGGGACAGCAGTGATGGTACCAACCTTTGCTCTTCAAAAAGACTCAAAGTACTGGCCAGAACCTGATAAATTTTTCCCTGAAAGGTAAAGGGACCTGTGGAAAGGAACCCAACCTGAACCTGGTTGTTGATTTTCTGTCTATTTGTGATCTATTTGTGATAGTGGAATATTGAGATCCCCACTACAAATGTATTAGTGCATAGTTTTTTTATGTCTATTAATATTTGTTTTGTTTAGTGGAGGATTAGTATTTGGTGTGCATATATTTATGACTGCCATCTCTTTCTCTTGGATTGTTCCCTTTACAAGGATGTAGGGACCTTTTTAGTCTTTCTGATTTAGGTTTGGTTTGAAATCTGTTTTGTCTGCAAATAAGAGAGCTACACATATATTTTTTTCTGGTTTCCTGTTGTACGGAGAACTGTTTTCCATTCTTTTACTTTAAATCTATGAATTTCTTTTGAATTAGGTGTGCTTCTTGTATGTAGCATATTGTTGGATTTTTGCTTCTGAACCTATTGTAGCAGTCTCTTTTTTTTGATTGGTAAATTGAGGCCATTTACATTGATGGTCATAACTAATATGTATTGACTCATCCTTATCATTCTATTTTCCTTTTTGGCTCTTTTATTTTTCATTTCTGTCCCTCTCCCTTTAATTTCTTGTCTTGCCTGATGGATTTGCTCTGTTGGGCCTTATGGTCTTGTGACCTTCATTGTCTTTTTATGGCATATTGTTTAGAATTGTTTGGAGTCCTGGTTTGATATTCATGAAGTTTCTTAGGTGTTCTTATTTGTGGATGCACCTTATTTTCCCATCATTTTGAAAGATAGTTTTGCAGGATACAAAAATCTAGGTTGTAAGTTGTTTTCTTTTAGGGCTTGAAATACCTTAGTCCAGGCTCTCTGTGACTTGAGGGTTTGTGTTGAAAGGTCTGCTGTGATTGTGATGAGATTTCCATCATATGTGACTTGTTTCTTTTCTCTAACTGCTTGCGGTACTTTGTTCTTCTGTTGGGTTTCTAGAATCTTGATTATCATATATCTAGGTATAGATTTATTTTATCATGGCTATTTGGAGTCCTATATGCATCACTTATCTGTATGTCAAATTCTTTTGCTCTATTCAGGAAGATTTCTGTCATTAATTATGTGAACAGTTGTTTTTGTCCCTTGTACTTTCTACTGCTTTTTCTTGGACTCCTATCAGTCTTATGTTGTTCTTCTTTGCATTGCCTAGGAGCTGCTGGATAAATTTCTCATGGTCCTTTGTTATTTTTTCAGAGATCTTTCTTTTCATGGTCACTAACCATAATCCTGTCTTCTACTTCTGATATTCTGTCTTCCCATTGGCCCATTCTACCGTGAATACTTTCAATAGAGTTTTTAATCTATATATCTGAGTGTGTTTCAGGGATTCCATTTCTCTCTTATGTTGGACATTTCATGGTTTCCATTTTTTCCTATGTGGGTCATTCATGGCTTCCATTATGGTACTTAGCTCACCTATTTTTTTCATCTGTTTGTATTTGAGAGTCTCTAATCATGTTTTTATTCTTCTCACCATCCTTGTAGTTATCTGGGAAATTATTTCTGTTTTGAATTTTCTAGAGCCTCATTCATCTATTTTGTTACTTCCCCTGCTATCATTTCAGTGTATCCAAGTGGTTGGTTATCAGATATTTACACTTTGTTTTCCCCAGAATTTGCCTTTGGTGAGCTGAAAGTCTGGGTTTGCACCTTGCTTCAATGTTGTCTCATTTCTATTTTTGTTGTTGGTGATGTTTTTGGTTTAATTTCTGGGTTGATGCTTCAGTATTGCTTATTGTTAATGTTTTTGTTTCTTGTATTTAGAACCTTTATGGAATGATTGCTTCTCACAGGTGTCTTCCAGATACAGCTGGTCTTTCAGTTTTGAGTTTCTAATGACTCTTAGGCAATCTCATTTTCAACCTACCAGGAAGAACAACTGATTAGGTCATTCACAATACCTTAGCCCAAGTAACACAATCAGCAACAACAATTGCATGAAGCACAGCTTAGAAAATGACAATTTGTGGTAGCTATTAATCTATCACCTTTAACCATGTGAATTAAATCAAAATCAAGGGCTAGCCTAAAATATGTTTATAGTAAATAAACTCTTCAATATTGCAACTTTACTCTTCAGCATGAGGACTGAGAAGGATTTAGGGAGGGAGGTATAAATAGGTAGGAGGATAGGGAATGTTAGAAGTGAGGGCAGGAAGGTCATACAAACTTTGGGAATCTGTTGAGGACAAGAGGAAAAGACAGACGAAAAAACAGAGACAAGAACAGAATCAAGTAACAGCAATGGGGAGCTAGAAACTGTATTCACTTCCCTATAAAACTAATGACAATCAAGAGAAGGAAAAAGATGAAAAGAAAAAGAAAAAAAAAGATATACAAATTTGGACAGGAACAGGAACAAAAAGGGAAAGAGACACAGAGCAAATTTGGTGAGGAAGACAGTGAGAGGAGAGTTTGAGAGAGTGAGAGATAAAGAAAATAAAACTGAAAGAAGAAAAAAAGACAAATAAATTTGAAAAAAATTAAAATAAAAAACCTAAATTTGAAAAAAAGTAAGGGGTCTCCTTCAGTTATGTCTCTACTGTCACAATAGACAACGTGGGCAGCCATATGGAGATCCAAGTCAATTTGTTTCAGCAAGTGAGCAGCAGTCCACTGAGATTCAGACTGATTTCTGGCTGTAAGGCTCAAATTAAGCTCCCTGACTTCCTGCTGGGTTGAACTATGCAAGGTTGTACTCCCGGTTCCAGCTGCCCTTCCTCTGATGATAGTCCAGGTTCTGATGGGAGGTGGTGATCCATCCAACTTACCAACTTTGTTGGTCTGGTGTGCCTTTATTCCAGAGATTTTTTTTAACTTTCCCTGTGGGCTTCAGTTTTTATGAAGGAGCCTCAGAGTGGCCCTCTCTCTGTTATTCACTTCTTCTCTATCTTCTGGAGCTCAGAACAATGGCCTTTATGACCCTTTTCACTGGTGTGACCCAGTGGGTAAGGGGGTGATGGTGGAGGCCTGGGGCAATGCTGCTAGTGGCCCATGCAGCTCGACTCCTTGAGGCTTGGCTCCTTGGAGGCCCCAGGAGAACCCTTATTTAATTTTTAAAAATCAGTACATGTTTGCAGCACATAATGATTACATTGATCATGTGGAGTTTTTGCATGTTCATAACACATTTTTTTGTCTCCCTCCCCTCTCATCCCTTCCTGCACTTGTTTTCATCTATTTCCCACCAGATTCAGTAAGAAGAACAAGGAGAAGATTGATCCATATATATACATGCCCTTTGGGAATGGACCCAGGAACTGTATTGGCATGAGGTTTGCTCTCATGAACATGAAACTTGCTCTCATCCGAGTCCTGCAGAACTTCTCCTTGCAACCTTGTAAAGAAACACAGGTCAGCCAATTAACTTTCTGCATAAACACTGCTTTATTGAGAGGTGTTATTTTAAAAAACAAATATGTCTAAAGCCAAAAGTGAACATGCTTATTGACCTTTTCCTAATTTGTTCTATGGCAAAAGGATCTATTTGGAATTGGTTCAAACTTGAAGGATCTGTTAGTGATGGTGATGTAAATCTGTATGCGATATACAGCACAGCTAAAAAGATCATGTAGAGTTAATGCAAATTAGCATAATATGGTTGGGTGTGGCTATTTTGAGATTTCACAAAGTTTTAAATTCCAAGTTCAGTAAAGTGGAGACAGAATGTGTTGTGCAAAAATTAGAAAGTGCATCAGCATGGTGTCTGAGTTGTGTTCTCCTTTAGTAGAACTTACAGAATCTCTCTGTGACAGTGGTTCTGAAACCTTGCCTCTATCCTGGAATCCCTGAGGATCTTGACAATCTCATGATACTTGATGCCTGGATAATTTTAAATATCCTAAAAACAATTCACTTAGAGTCAAGGTTCAAAAGCTCCCCATGGGTTATCAGTTGCAGCCAAGATTGAGAATTACTGGTTGACTGCTGACTATGAATAGATCCTAAACTCAAGGACATCCTATTTGAACACACATTTCTGGAGCTCTACTCAATGCAATCTAAGTACTTTTTACATTTTCATAGTAAGCACTGGGATCTTCATGTCTTTCTCCTCATTGTGTTCCTATCTTCAAGTACTAATTCAACCCCCAAACCCCTCCAAGAGATCTTCTTCATCTTGTCCAGGACTCATTTACTCCTCTGTTCTGTTAATGGCTGTTACAGGCTGTTATCATCACCTAAGTTAATACTTTACCATTGAACTATATAATTTGGTGCTCCAGTTTTCTCCATATTTGATGAATATCCCCCTTCTTTTTATATTACGTCATTTTTTCAGCTTTAATTGAGTTTATTGGTACATTTTAAGGATGCAGTACAGTTACATTCATTGTTGGGATCTTGTACCTCTACATGACAGGTCTTGGTTCTCATTTTTTCCCCTTGTCCATCCCCTCCCTTCACCCTTCCTCCCCTCCCCATCTACAAACACTTTATTGCCATCTTTTCATTATCTCAAATTTTTTTCTTTTTCCTTATTACCCATCCCCTACCCATCCCACCTTCCCAACACCTTTAGCCATTTTCTTCCCATTTCACAAGGTCAGTAATCTTATTAGGATATTATGTATTATTGCAGTTTATTCACACCAGAGAAATGATTCGGTATTTACACATGTGTGACTTATTTATTTCACTTAGGAGTATATCTTCAATATGTATCCATTTTCCTATGAATGAATCTATTTTCTTGTTCTTTATGGCTGAGTAATATTCCATTTTATAGAAAAACCACATCTTCTTTATCCAGTTTCCAACTGATGGGCAAATGGGATGTTTCCAAGTTTTAGCTATTACAAACTGTGCCACTATAAACATGGGTGCTCATGCATCACTGTGATATGATTCTTTTAGTTCTTTTGGAAAGATAGCCAGCAGAGGGATGGCTGGGTCAAATGGAACCTCTAGTCCAAGCTCTTTGAGGTATCTCCATATCGATTTCCATGGTGGTTACACCAGTCTGCACTCCCACCAAAATGCAGAAGGGTTCTTTTCTCCCTACAACTCTGCCAACATTTGTTATTGTGTGATTTCTTGATAGCAGCCATTCTTTGTAGTGTGAGGTGGAATCTCAGTGTTGTTTTCATCTGCATCTTTCTAATGACCAGTGATGTGGAGCATTTTTCCATATATTTACTTGGTGCTTTTACTGCTTTGTCTGAGAAATGTCTGTTCATTTCAGATGCCCATTTTTGAATCAGGTCTTTATATTTGGGGGGGGCTGATTGTTTTGAGTTCTTTATATATTCTAGATAATAGTCCTTTGTCTGATGAGCAGCTGGTAAAATTTCTTCCCCACATTGTAGGTTGTCTCTTAGTTCTGCTGATGATTTGTTTTGCAGTACAGATGCTTTTGAATAAGATGAGATCCCAGTTGTTGATTCTTTATGCTAGTTCCCATGCTACTGAGGATTTGTTAATAAAGTCTTTTCCTATGTCAGTGTCTTCCAGAGTTCTGCCTAACTTATCTTCCAGCAAGTTTAGTGTTTCTGTTTTAATATTTAGATCTTTAATCCACTTGGATTTTAATTTAGTGCATGGTGAAAAATAAGGGTCCAGTTTTAATCTGTGGCAAGTTGAAATCCAGTTTTTCCAACACCATTTATTAAAGAGGCTATCTTTACTCCACTGAGGATGGTCAGCTCCTTTCTCAAAGATGAGGTAGCTGAGTACATCTGGATTTGTTTTTGTGTCTTCCAATCTCTTCCACTGATCCTCAGATCTGTTTCTTTGCCAGTACCATGCTGTTTTTATCACAGTGGCTTTGTAATATAGTTTCAAATTGGGAATTGTTATACCCTCTGCCATGTGTCTGTTGCCTAGGATGGCTTTTGCTATTCTAGGTCTCTTCTTGTTCCAAATGAATTTTTGAATTCTTTTTTGTAGTTCTGTGAAATATAGTGTTGGAATTTCAATTGACATTGCATTGAATCTATATAGCAGTTTTGGTAGTATGGCCATTTTCACTATGTTGATTCTTTCTACCCGGAAGCAGGGGGTATCTTGCCATTTTTAAAATATCCTCTTCAATTTCTTTTTTCAGAGTGTTATAGTTTTCAGTGTAGAGATCTTTTGCTTCTTTTGTTAGACTGATTCCTAGGTACTTCATTTTTTTGAAAGTTATTGTGAAAGGAATTTTTTCCCTAATTTCTCTCTCAGTGAGTCTGTTATTTGTGTACAAGAAGGCTATTGATTTTTGGGTGTTCACCTTATATCCAGCTACTCTACTGAATCTGTCAATTAAGTCTAGAAGTCTTTTGGTGCAGTTTTTTTAGTCTTCAATGTAGAGTATCATATCATCAGCAAATAATGACAGTTTAACTTCTTCCTTTCCTGTCTTTATTGCTTTAATTTCTTTCTCTTGTCTAATTGCTGTGGCTAATGTTTCCAGAACTATATCTAAGAGGAGTGGTGATAGTGGGCATCCTTGTTTTGTTCCTGATTTTATCATGAAGGTTTTCAGTTTTTGGCCATTTAATATGATGTTGGCTGGTGGTTTTTCATAGATAGCCTTTATTAAGTTGAGGTATAGACAATCTATTTCAATTTTTTGCAGGGTTTTTATCATGAATGGGTGTTGAATTCTATCGAATGCTTTTTCTGCATCTATCGAGAGGATCATATGGTTTTTGTCCTTGACTTTGTTAATATAGTGTATTACATTTATTGACTTACATATTTGAACCACCCTTGCATCCTTGCGATGAATCTGACTTGGTCAGGATGTATGATCTTCTTGATAATCTTCTGTATTCTGTTTGCTATCATCTTATTAAGGATTTTTTCATCTATATTCATTAAGGATACTGGCCTGTAGTTCTCTTTTTTAGTTGTGTCTTTCCCTGGTTTGGGAATCAGAGTGACACTTGCTTCCAGGAATGAATTTGGAATTATTGCTTCCCTTTCAATTTCATTGAAAAGCTTGAAGAATAGTGGCAGTAGTTCTTCTCTAAATGTCTTGTAAAATTCAGCAGTGAATACATCAGGGCCTGGGCTTTTCTTTGTTGGTAAATTTTTAATTACATTTTCAATTTCACTGACTGTAATTGGGGTATTTAAAATGTTTTTTTTCTTTGTTCAACTTTGTTAATTCATAAGTATCTAAAAATCTGTCCATTTCTTCTGTGTTTTCCATTTTATTGGAGTACAGCTTCTCAAAGTGGATATTAATGATCCTCTGGATTTCTATTGGATCTGTTGTGACTTCACCTTTTTCATTCCTGATCGCATGGATCTGAGCCTTTTCTTTCCTTTTTTGGATAAGATTAGCTAAGGGTTTGTTGATTTTATTTAGTCTTTAAAAAAATCAGCTCTTTGTTTCATTTATTTTTTGTAGCGTTTTCTTAGTTTCCATTGCATTGATTTCTGTTCTAATCTTTATAATTTCCTCTCTTGTTTGAGCTTTGGGTTTTTCTTGTTCTCATTTTTCTAGGAGTCTAAGATTCATCATTAGGTTGTTTATTTGAGCTCGCTCTGTTTTCCTACTGTGGGCATTTAGTGCTATGAATTTTCCCCATAGAACTGCTCTCATTGTGTCCTATAGATTCCTTCATGTTGTATTGGCATTTGCATTTAATTGTAAAAACTGTCTAATTTCTTTTTTAATTTCCTCTGTAATCCATTGATTGTTTAGGAGAGTGTTGTTCAGTTTACACGTGCTTGTGAAGTTCCTAGTTTCTTGTGCTATTGATCTCCAGCTTGATTACACTATGATCTGATAATATACAGGGGATAGTTTCAATTCTTTTGCATTTATTCAGACCTGTTCTGTGAGCCAATATGTGGTCTATCTTGGAGCATGATGCATGTACAGCTGAAAAAGAATGTATATTCTGATTTTGTGGGGTGGAATACTTTGTAGACATCTATTAAGTCCATGTATTCTAAAGCTTTGTTCAGTTGTGTTATTTTATTTTTGATTTTTCTGCCTAGATGATCTGTCAATTTGTGATAGTGGGGTTTTTAAATCCCCCACTACAATTGTATTAGTTCTTATTTGGTTTTTCCTGTTACTTAATATTTGTTTTATATAGTTGGGGGCATTTATATTTGGTGCATATATGTTTATGATTGTCATCTCTTCCTTTTGAATTGTTCCCTTTACAAGGATGTAGTGGCCTTCTTTGTCTCTCTTAATGAGTTTTGGTTTGAAATTTACTTTGTCTGCGAATAAGATTGCTACTCCTGCTTTTTTATGGTCTCCTGATGTGTGGAGAATTGTTTTCCATCCTTTCACTTTCAGTCTATGGACTTCCTTTTGCACTCGGTGTGTGTCTTGTATACAACATATTGTTGGATTTTGCTTCTTAATCCATTCTGCCAGTCTGTTTCTCTTGATTGGTGAATTGAGGCCATTAATATTGATGGTTATAACTGATATGTTCTGACTTATTGTCATTTTATTGTCTTTTGTTGACTCTTTTTACTTTTTCTCCACTCTCCTTTTAGTTTCTTGCCTTACCTATTTGATTTGCTCTGTTGCACCTCATGGTATTGTGACCTTCATTGTCCTTTTCTAGGATATTGTTTAGAATTCCTTGTAGTGCTGGTTTGGCGTTCATGAAGTTTCTCAGGTGCTCTTTGTCATGGAAGTATCTTATTTCCCCATCTATTTTGAAAGAGAGTTTTGTTTTGAGTTTTTTTTTTCTTTTTTGGTACTGGGAATTGAACGCGGGTACTTGCGCTTGCAAGGCAGGCACCAAAACCACTGAGCTAAATCCCCAACCCTTGAAAGAGAGTTTTGCAGGATACATCAGTCTAGGTTAGAGGTTGTTTTCTTTTAGGAGTTGGAATACCTCACTCCAGACTTTCCTTGACCTAAGGGTTTGTACTGAAAAGTCTGCTGTGATTCTAATGGGCTTTGCATGTGATTTGTTTCTTTTCTCTTACTGTTTGTAGTATTTTGTTCTTCTGTTGGATTTCTGGGATCTTGATTATTATATGTCTAGGTGTAGATTTTTTTTGCTCATGGCTAGTTGGAGTTGTATATGCCTCACTTATCTGTATGTCTAATTCTTCCCTTCTGTTTGGGAAGGTTTCTGTCATTAATTCTGTGAAGAACTTTTTAAAATCATTTGTCTTTTCTCCTGCTATATCATGGATTCCTATTAGTCTTATGTTATTTTTCTTTGCATCATCCAGAAGTTGTTGGATTGATTTCTCATGATCCCATACTGTTTTTGAGAGACCTCTTTTTTCACGGTCACTGACTCTAATCCTATCTTCTATATCTGAAATTCTGTCTTCACAATCTTTTATTCTGTTGGGTACACTTTCAATAGAGTTTTTAATCTCCTGAATATCTGTTTGAATCTGTTTTATGGATTCCATTTCTTTCCTCCTTTGGGCATTCATTGTTTCCATTTCTTTCTTATGCTAAGTCTTCATGGCTTCTATCATGGTCTTGAGCACATCTATTTTTTTCTTAGTTTCTGTTCTAGAGTCTCGAATCATGACTTCTGTTTTGCTCATCATCTCTATGGTTAACTGGGAAATCATTTCTGTTTTGCATTTTTCTAGAGCCTGATTCATCTGTTTTGTTACCTCCTCTGCTATGGGTCCAGGGTGTCCTGCTGGTTCACTATCAGACTTTTCATCCATTTTGCCCTACTGTTTGCCATTGGTGAACTGGAAGTATGTCTTTGTGTCTTGCTTAAGTGTTTTCTCATTTTTATTTTTGTTGTTGGGTTTTCCTTGGTTTAATTTCTGGGCTATTACTTAAATCTTCCTGACATAATTGTGTTTTAGCTTTTGAGTCTCTAATGACTCATAGACATCCTCATTTTCATAATATCAGTGAAAAGGACTCATTAAATCAATCACAATCCTTTATCCCAATAGATACATTTAGCAGCCCAATAGGATCAAGCACAGCTTGCAAATTGAGCACTTGTGGTAGTCATCAATCTATCACCTTTAAACCATGCGACTTAAATTAATATCAAGAAGCAGCTCAAAATATGTTTGCAGTGAATACACTTTTCAATATAGCATCTTACCATTTAGAATGGGGGCTTAGACTAAGTTAGGATGAGAGGAGTAGATAAGTGAAAGAATTGGAGAAGGTTTCAAGTGAAGCCAGAGCATGTAAAGTCACCATACCAACTTTATGAAACTATTAAGTTAAAAGGGGATAGATAGAGTGCAGGAATAAGGACAAGAATATATCCCCTTAACAGTAGCAGGGGCTCACCTTCCCTTGAAGCTACAGAGCCATGAGTGACGTAAAATGACAGGAGAAAAGAACGCAATGAAAAAAAGAAAAAATGATAAAAGAAGTCTGAGTTAGGGCAGGAGCAGGATTAAAAAGGGAGATGAGGGATAATATGGTGGAGCAAGAGACTGAGTTGGAGAGAGAGGACAGAAAAAAGAAAGAAATTATAGGGTGGAATGAGGAAAAGAAAAAAAAAAGAATTTGAAGGGCCTCTTTCAAACTATGTCTCTGTTGCCATATTATACCACATGTACAACCGTGTGCAGAACCAAATCCCCTGGTCTCAGGTAGCCAATGGCAGGTCCCCGCAACTCAGACTGACCTCAGTCCACAGGGCCTAAATTGAGTCTCCCAGTCCACAGGGTTGAACTCCACTCAGTTCTATTATACGTTTCCCTTACCCTTTCTTTAAAGATGTTCAAAGTTGGGAGCTCAGAAAAATACCCTTCATGTCCACCTATGCCTTTGCAGAGTGGGTCCAAGAACTGGCCCAATCAGGAGGTTTGAGAAGGGGGGAGGGTTCAGGTCATAGGGGTGTTTCAAGGGTGCCCACGCAGCTACCTTCCTTACTGGATCTGGTGGCGTGCAGCTGGGGAAGTCGTGGACCTGCCGGGTGGGCCCGAGCAGGTGGCTGGGGAGACCTCCTCCAGGGGTCTTCCTCACTTTATCTGGTGGCATGCTATGTTACCTCATTTTATTCCCCTTGAATCCCCCCAATGTTGCCTTGCAGGGAGTTTGCCCACTTCATGCATTCAGAAAATGTTGAGGAAATGATTTATTGTTATTTTGCAGGTTTCAAACTATTTTAATTGATAAATATTTAAATTTAACAAATGTCATTTGTACATGTGCATGTGTGTGTATGTATTTCTGTTTCCAGGGATAATACATGGCAGAATAAAGTGGTAAGGTGGTTTATGTACAGGGAGACTTGAAATACTTCTCATATAATATTAAAAATGATGATTGAATAATATGAACAATGACTGATAAGGTTAATCTGAAGATGTAACTTCATATAATATCCTCTCCATGAGTAGACATTCTTCCTGGAAGAAAAGGAGGGTAGTGCTGGTGACTGTCTCATTTTTGGCTTTAGGGAAGCTGTGTAGGAGTCTTGAAGGTGTGTCTATATATAAGTACAGTGGGGAGAAAGCAGGCCTCTGGCACACCTGGAATGGGGCAGATCCTCCCTGTTAAGCTGGTAGTCATCTACAAGTTGGCACTTCTCAACCTCAACAAAAATTTACTAACCTTGCTCTTTGCTCTACTGAGATCAGAAATGCACTCTGTGGCTCTGGCCTTGTCACTGAGGAGAAAGGAGAATGTAGCTTGGAATTAGTCCAGGTGCTGAAGGATTGAGACTTTCTCTATTTGTACTAATTGGGAATCAAGAGGTGATGAAAAGAATCAAAAGCATAATGCCCCCAAAGACTTTCCCCAGCATTAAACTTTATTTTTTGGGGCCGGGGATTTAGCTCAGCAGTTTCGTGGCCTGCCTCTCAAGCGCAAGGACCCAAGTTCGATTCCCGATACCACACACACACACACACACACACACACACACACACACACACACAACCAAAAAACTTTAGTTTTTAATTTAAAAATTGTTTTAGTGAGCCTTTATTTATTCACTTATTTATTTTTAAAATTTAGTTTATTGGTACACTTTAGATATTCATTATGACCACATTAACTATTGGGAATTTATATCTATAAATGATATATCTTGGTTATTTTTTCCTATTCCCCTTTCTTCCCTTCAATGCCTCCACTCATCCCTATTTACATAAGCTTTGTTTCCAGCTTTCCTCTCTATATCCCCCCCCAGTTCCCCTTCCTCTTTGAACATTTTTTATTTTGTAATATCTATTATACATTTTGGTCTTCATTTACACTTGCAGGTTCTTACACCAGATAAACAATTCCTGATTTGTTCCCTTTTATTTCACTTAAGAGTATGGTCTCAAGGTGCATCCATTTAGCTGTAAGTGCCTGTAGTTCATCTTTGTTTATGGCCGAGTAGTACTCCATTTTATGTATTAAAAAACCCACAGCTTTATTCAGTCACCAAGTGATGAGTATTTGGGATGCTTCCAAGATTTACTTATAATAAACGGTGTTGCCATAAACATAGTTGGACATATATCATTGTGGTATGATGCTTTTAATTCTTTCATACCCAGAAGGGGAATAGCTGGATCGAATGGTACCTCTAAGCCTAGTTTTATGAGGAATCTCCACAATTATTTCCACAGTGGTTGCACCAGTCTACACTCCCACCAACAGCAAAGAAGCATTCTTTTTTACCCACAGCCCTGCCAACATTTGTATTGGTTAATTTCTTCATAGTAGCTATTCTTTCTGGAATGAGATAGAATCTCAATGTTGTTTTAATCTATTTAGGTATTCTAGATAGTAGTCCTTTGTCTGAGGAACAGTTGGCGATTTTTGTCCTCACATTGTAGGTTGTCTTTTGAGTCTGTTGGTTTCTCTGGCTGTGCAGAAGCTCTTTTTTTTTTTTTTTCGTTTTTTGAGACAGGGTCTCACTATGTAGTTCAGACTGCTCTGGAACTCACTGTGTAGCCCAGGCTGGTCTCTAACTCGCAGTGATCCACCTGCCTCAGCTTCCCAAGTGCTGGGATTACAGGCATGTGCCACCACGCCCTGCTCTGTGCAGAAGCTTTTTAATAAGATGAGATCCAATTTGGTGATTCTTTATGCTAGTACCCATGCAAAAGAGATTTTGTACATGAAATCTTTTCCTTCATTAGTGTTTTCAAAGTTCTAACTAACCTATCTTCCAGGAGCTTTAGTGTTTCTGTTTAATATTTACATTTTTGACACATTTCAGTTTTAGTTTAGTGTATGGTGAAAGATATAGCTCTAGTTTTAATCTTTGGCAAGTTGAGACCCAATTTTTCCTGCCTCATTTATAAAGAGGCTATCTTTCCTCCAGTAGGGGTGTTTAGCTCCTTTGTCAAAGATGAGGTGGTCGATTATGTCTTAAGTAGTTTCTGCATCTTCTAACCTATTCCATTGATCCACAGGTCTGTTTCATTGCCAGTACCATGCTATTTTTATCACAGTTACTTTGTAGCATAGTTGCAGTTTGGTGATTGTGATAGCTCCTGCCTTGTCTTTGTAGTCTCGAATTTCTTTTTCTATTCTAGATCTCTTCTCATTCCTTATGAAGCTTTGGATTGTTTTAACTTGTTCTGTGAAATATGCTTTTGGAATTTCAATTGGGATTGTATTGAATCTGTGTAGCAATTTTGGTAGAAAGGCCATTTTCATTATATTGTTTTTTTTTTCTACCCAACAACAAGGAATGTCTTTCCATTTTCTGATATCTTCTTTGATCTCTTTTTTCAAAGTGCTGTAGTTTTCAAAATAGAGGTCTTTTACTTCCTTCCTTAAATTGAGTCCTAGATATTTCATTCTTTGCATGCTATTGTGAAAGGAATTGTTTCCCCAATTTCTCTCTCAGTCTGTTATTCATGTATAATAACGCTATTGATTTTTGAATGTTGACCTTGTGTCAAGCTACTCTATTGAATTTGATTATTAAGTCCAGAAGTCTTATGATGGTCTTTTGTGCTCTTCTGTATAGAATATCATGTCATCCACAAATAATGACAGTTTAACTACTTCATTTCTTGTCTTTATACCCTTTATTTGTTTCTCTTGTGTAATTTATGTGGCTAATGTTTCCAGAACTATACTGAACAGGAGTAGTGATAGTGGACATCCTTATTTTTATTATTATTATTATTTTTGTGGTACCAGGGATCAAACTCGGGACCTTGTGCTTGAGGCAGGTGGCAGAACCACTGAGCCAAATCCCCAGCCCCAGACATCCTTATCTTGTTCCTGATATTAACGTGAAAATTTTCAGTTTTTGACCTTTTAGTATAATGGTGGCTTTTGGTTTTCCATAGATGTCTTTTATCAGGTTGAAATAAGACTACTTATTGCAATTTTCTGTAGGGTTTCTATTCTGAATGCGTGTTGGATTTTGTCAACCCCCTTTTCTGCATCTATTAAGAAGACCATTTGTTTTTTGTTTCTGTCTCTGCTAATATAGTGTATTACATTTATTGATTTATGTAGATTGAATCACCTTGGATCCCTGGGATGAATCCAACTCTGTTAGGGTATATGATCTTGATGATATTATTCAGTCTCTTTGCCAGAAAGGTATTGCATCTATGTAATAAGATTTTTTAAATTTATTAATTTTATTGAGTTTATTGGTACATTTTAGGGATACAGTACAGTTACATTCATTGTTGGGATCATGTACCTCTACATGGCAAGTCTTGATTCTCATTTTTTCCCCTTACCTCTGCCCTCCCCTCACCCCCTCCTCCCCTCCCCATCTACAAACACTTTATTTTCATCTTTTCATTCTCTCACATTTTTTTCTTTTCCCTTTTTGTTCTTCCCCTACCCATCATACCTTCCCTGCACCTTTAGCTCCTTTCTTCCCATTTCTAAATGTCTAATGTAATCTTATTAGAATCTTCTGCATTGTTGCAGATTATTCACACGAGGGAAACTATTTGGTATTTACACATGTGTGACTTATTTATTTCACTTAGGAGTATATCATCAATATGTATCCATTTTCATATGAATGAATCTATTTTCTCGTTCTTTATGGCTGAGTAATATTCCATTTTACAGAAAAACCACATCTTCTTTATCCACTTTCCAACTGATGGGCAAAGAGGCTGTTTCCAATATTTAGCTATTACAAACTGTGCCGCTATAAACATGAGTGTGCATACTTCTCTGTGATATGATTCTTTTAGTTCTCTTGGAAAGATACCCAGCAGAGGGATGGCTGGGTCAAATGGAACCTCCAGTCCAAGCTCTTTGAGGTATCTCCATATTGATTTCCATAGTGGTTGCACTAGTCTGCACTCCCACCAACAATGGAGAAAAAACTTTCTCCCCACAACCCCACCAACATTTGTTAGTGTGATTTCTTGATAGCAGCCATTCTTTGTGGGGTGAGGTGGAATCTCAGTGTTGTTTTCATCTGCATCTCTCGAATGACCAGTGATGTGGAACATTTTTTCAAATATTTTCTTGCTGCTTTTACTTCTCTGTGTCAGAAATGTCTGTTCATTTCGGATGCCCATTTTTGGATCGGGTCT
>NW_022900929.1:330834-426305 GCF_012274545.1 Fukomys damarensis | reverse complement strand
GAAAACAACTCTTTAAATCAATCACCACTCTTTATCCCAATTGATACATTCAGCAACCCAATAGGATCAGGCACAGCTTGCCAACTGACCACTTGTGGTAGTCATTAATGTATCACCTTTAACTCATGTGAATTAAATTAATTTCAAGAAGCAGCCCATAGTATGTTTGCAGTGAGTATGCTTTTCAATATAGCATCTTTACCATTTAGGATGGGGGTTTGACTTAGAATGAAAGGATTAGATAAGTGAAAGAATTGGAGCAGGCTTGAAGTGAATCCAGAGGTTGTAGAATTACCTTACTATCTTTACAAAGCTATTAACTTCAGGGGGGATAGAGAGAGTGCAGGAATAAGGACAGGAATATATCCCCTTAACAATAACAGTTGCTTGCCTTCCCTTGAAGGTACAGAGCCATGAGTGAGGTAAAATGAGTGGCGAAAAGAACATAAAGAGAAACCCCTCCTAAAAACAAAAAATAATAAAAGAAGAAGTCAGAGTTATTCAGGAGCTGGAATAAAAAGGGAGATGAGGGACGCTATGGTGGAGCAAGAGACTGAGTTGGAGAGAGAGGACAGAAAAAAGAAAGAAGTTTTAGGGTGGAATGAGGAAAAAAGAAAAAAGAGAGAGAGAGGAAAAAAAAAAGAATTTGAAAGTCCTCTTTCAGGCTGTCTCTGATCTCATATTATACCACATGCACAGGTATATGCGGAACCAAATCACCTGGTCTCAGCTAGCCAATGGCTGTTCCCCACGACTGAGACTGAACACAATCTACAAGGCCTAACTTTAGTTTCCTTACCCTCAGGGTTGAACTCCACTCAGTTCTATTACAGGTTTCCCCTGCCCTTTCTTTAAAGATGTTCAAAGTTGGGAGCTCAGAAAACTACCCTTCATGAGAACCTATGCCTCTGCAGAGTTGGTCTAAGGACTGGCCCAATCAGGAGCTTTGAGAACGGGGGGGCATGGGGGTGTTTCAAGGGCCCCCGCGCGGCTACCTTCCTTCCTGGGTCTGTTGTCGCGCAGGCCGGGAGGTCGCGCACCCGCCGCCGTGTGATCGCAGGCAGGCAGGCAGCTGAAGAGACCCCCTCCGGGTTCTTTGGGGCCTTCCTGGTCTGTTGTCGTGCAGGCCGGGAGGTCGCGCGCAGGCCTGTAATAAGATTTTTTAAATTTAATTTATTTGTAATTTTTAAGTATACAGTACAGTTACTTGCATCATTGGGATATTGAACCTTTACATGACAGGTCTTGGTTCTCATTTTTCCCCCATACCCTTGCCCTCCTTTCACCCCCTTCACCCTCCCCTATTTACAAAGATTTTGTTTCCATTTTTTCCTTCTCTCATATTTTTTCTTCTCCCTCATTTCCTTTCCCTATCTGTCCCACTTTCCATATACCTTTTCTACCTATTTCACATTATCAGTTATAAAATTTGGATCTTATTTTCACACCACAGAAGCTATTCAGCATTTGCATGAGTGTCTTCTTTATTTCTCTTAAGAGTATGGCCCCAATACACATCCATTTTCCTATGATTACTCTAGTTTCTCATTTTTTATGGCTGAGTAGTGTTCCATTTTATAGAAAAACCACATCTTCTTTATCTAGTCTCCAACTGATAGACAATTGGGCTGTTCCCAAGTTTTAGCTATTACTAACTGTGCTGCTATAAACACGTGTGTGCATATTATCACTGTGGTATGATTCTTTTAATTCTTTTGGAAGGATACCCAGAGGGATATCTGGGTGAAATGGAACCTCTAATCCTAGTAGCTTGAAGTGTCTCCATATTGTTTTCCACAGTGGTTTCACCATTCTTCACTCCCACCAACAATGGAGAAGGGTTTCTTTCTCCTCAGAAGCCTGCCAACATTTCTTATTGGTTGATTTCTTGATAGCAGCCATTTTTTCTGGAGTCAGGTGGATTATCAGTGTTGTTTTCATCTGCATCTCTTGAGTGACCAGTGATGTGGAACATTTTTTCATGTAATTATTTGCTGCTTTTACTTCTTTATCTGAGAAATGTCTGTGCATTTCAGATGCCCAGTTTTGAATCAGATCTTTATATTTAAGGGGGCCTGATGTTTTTGAGTTCTTTATATATAGTCCTTTGTCTGAGGATCAGCTGGTAAAATTTTTTCCCAAACTGTAGGTTGTCTCTTAGCTCTGTTGGTGGTTTCTTTTTCAGTGCAGAAGGTTTTTAATAAGATGAAAGCCCAGTTGTTGATTCTTTGTGCTGGATCCCGTGTTACTGAGGATTTATTTGTTCATAAAGTCTTTCCTATGCCAATGTCTTTGAGAGTTCTGCCTAACTTATATTCCTGCAAGTTTAGTGTTTTCTTTTTAATATTTATATCCTTACTCCACTTGGATTTTGGATTAGTGCATGGTGAAAGATAGGTGTCTAGTTTTAATCTTTGGCAAGTTGAAATCCAGTTTTTCCAACACAATTTATTAAAGAGGCTTTCTTTCCTCTACTGAGGATGAGGTAGCTGACTACATCTGGAGTTTTTCCCGTATCTTCCAATTTATCCCACTGATCCTTGTGTCTTTTTCTTTGCCAGTAGCATGCTGTTTTTCTCACAGTAGCTTTGCAGTATAGTTTCAAGTTGGGGATTGTGATACCCCCTGTTATGTCTCTGTTGCCTCGAATTACTTTGGGTATTCTAGGTCTCCTCTGGTTCCAAATGAATTTTGGGATTATTTTCTCTAGTTCTGTGAAATATAGTGTTGGAATTTCTCAGGATTGTATTGAATCTGTATAGTAGTTTTGGTGGTATGGGTATTTTCACTATTTGATTCTTCCTACCCAGGAGCAAGGGATGTCTTTCCATTTTCCTATATCCTCTTTGATCTCTTTTTTTTTCAGTGTGCTTTGGTTTTCAGTGTAGAGTTCTTTTGCTTCCTTCATTAGATTGATTCCTAGATATTTCATTTCCTGATGCCATTGTGAAAGAAATCATTTCCCTAATTTCTCTCTCAATGAGTCTGTTATTTGTATATAAGAAGGCTATTGACTTTTGAGTGTTGACCTTGTATCCACCTACTCTGCTGAAAGTATCAGTTAAGTCTAGAATCTTTTGCAGAGTTTTTTGGGTCATCTATTAGAGTGTCAGGTCACCAGCAAATATTGATAGTTTAACTTCTTCCTTTCCTGTCTTTATTGCTTTATTTCTTTTTCATGTCTAACTGATGTGGCTAATGTTTCCAGAACTATATCTAAGAGGAGTGGTGACAGTGGTCATCCTTGTCTTGTTAGTGATTTTATTGTGAAGGTTTTCAAGTTTTTGGCCATTTATTTATTTTTCCCTTGTTCAGTTTATTGGTACATTTTGAGTATACAGTATAGTTACATTCATCATTTGGATCTTGTACTTTTATATGACAGGTTTTGGTTTTCATTTTTTCCCTTTCCCTGCCCTCCCTTCGCCCCCTCCTCCTCTCTCCATTTACAAACACTTTAGTTTTATTTTTTCATTTTCTCATATTTTTTTCTTTTCCCTTATTACCTTTCCCCTACCCTTCCCACTTTCCCTATATCTTTAGCCATTTTCTTCCTATTTTACATTGTCAGTTATCTCATTAGGATCTTATGTACTATTACAGTTTTTCACACCAGAGAAACTATTCGGTACTTACACATGTGTGACTTATATATTTCACTTAGGAGTATATCCTCAATATGTATCCATTTTCCTATGAATGAATCTAATTTCTCATTCTTTATGGCTAAGTAGTACTCCATTTTATAGAAAACCCACATCTTCTTTATCCAGTTTCCAACCATGTTTTAGCTATTACAAACTGTGCCACTATAAACATAGGTTCACATATATCACTGTGATATAATTCTTTTAATTCTTTTGGAAAGATGCCCAGCAGAGGGATGGTTGGGTCAAATGGAACCACTAGTCCCAGAAGTTTTTGGCCATTTAATATGATGTTGGCTGTTGGATTTTCATTATTAGCCTTTATCAAGTTGAGATAAAGACCATCTATTCCAACTTTTGTGGCTTTTAAAATCATGAAATAGTGTTGCAGTTTGTTGTATGCTTTTCCTGCATCTACTGAGATGATATATGGTTTTTGTCCTCGACTCTGCTGATATAGTGTATTACATTTATTGGTTTACATATGTGGAACCATCCTTCCATCCCTAGAATAAATCCAACGTGATCAGGGTGCATGATCTTCTTGATGACCCTCTGTATTCTGTTCGCCAGTATTTTATTAAGGATTTTTGCATCTATGTTCATTAAGGAGATTGACCTTTGGTTCTCATTTTTGCTTGGGTCTTTCCCTTGTTTGGGAATCAAAGTAACATTTGCTTCCAGGGATGAATGTGGAAATATTGCTTCCCTTCCCATTTTATTGAAAAGTTTAAAGAGTAGTGGCAATAGATCTTCTCTAAATGTCTTGTAGAATTCAGCAGTGAAGCCATTAGGACCTGGGCTTTTCTTTGTTGGTAAACTTTTAATTAAATTTTCAATTTCACTGATCATAATTGGGGTGTTTAGAATTTTTTTTTATCTCTTCATTCAACTTGGTAATTCATATGTATCGACATGTCTGTCAATTTCTTCTGTGTTTTCCATTTTATTAAAGTACAGTTTCTCAAAGTAGGGAATAATAAGCCTCTGGATTTCTGCTGGATCTGTTTTGACTTCACATTTTTCATTCCTAATTGCATGGATCTGAGCCCTCTGTTTCTTTTTTTTTTCCTCAGTTTGTGTTTATTTTTACATTTTAGGTATACCGTACAGTTACATTCATCACTGGGATCTTGTACCTTTACATGACAGGTCTTGGTTCTCTTTTTTCCCCTTGTCCCTGCCCTCCCTTCACCTCCTCCTTTCCCCATGTACAAACACTTTATTTCCATTTTTTTCATTTTCTCACATTTTTTTCTTTTCCCTTATTACCCTTCCCCTACCCTTCCCACTTTCCCTACACCTTTAGCCCTTTTCTTCTTATTTCACCTTGTCAATTATATCTTTAGAATCTTATTTACTAGTATAATTTTTCACACCAGAGAAACTATTCAATATTTACTCATCCTTTCTTTCCTTTTTTTTTTAACCAGGTTTGCTAAGGGTTTACAGATTTTATTTATTCTTTCAAAAACCCAGCTCTTTGATTCATTGATCTTTTGGTATCATTCCCTTAGTTTCCATTGCATTGATTTCTGCTCTGATCTTTATAATTTCCTCCCTCATATGAACTTTGGGGTTTTCTTGCACTTCTTTATCTAGCAGCCTAAGATTCATCATTCAGTTCTTTGAACTCACTTTGTTTTCCTTAAGTGTGGGCATTCACTGCTATTTATTTTCCATGTAAAACTGCTTTCATTGTGTTCCATAGATTCGGTATGTTGTATTGGCATTATCATTTATTTGTAAAAACTGACTAATTTCTTCATTAAGTTCCTCTGTGATGCATTGCTTTTTCAGGAGAGTGTTGTTCAATTTCCATGTGTTTGTGAAGTTCTTAGAGTTTCTTATGCTACTGGTATCCAGCTTAATGGCACTATGGTCTGATAATATACGTGGGAGAACTTCAATTCCTTTGCATTTATTTAAATATGTTCTATGAGTTAGTATGTGGGTTTTTGAGAATGACCCATGTGCCACTGAAAAGAATGTATATTCTGATTTTGTGAGGTGGAAGTTTTTGTAGATGTCTACTAAGCCCATTTGTTCAAAAATTTGGTTCAGTTCTAGTGTTTCATTGTTGATTTATTTGTCTAGATGATCTGTCTATTTGTAATAGTGGGATATTTAGGTCTCCCACTATAATTATTTTAGTGCTTATTTGGTTTTTCATGTCCCTTAATATTTATTTCATATAGTTGGGGGCATTAATATTTGCTGCATATATATTTATGATTCTCATATCTTCCTCTTGGATTATTCCCTTTACAAGGATGTAGTGTCCTTTGTCTCTCTTTATAAAATTTTGTTTGAAATTTACTTTGTCTGTGAATAAGATAGCTACCCCTGCTTTTTTTGGACTCCTGTCACATGGAGAACTGTTTTCCATCCTTTTATTTTCAGTCTCTGAGTTTCTTTTTGAACTAAGTGTGTCTCATCACATATCATTGGATTTTGCTTCTTAATCCATTCTGCCAGTCTGTTTCTTTTTTTTCTAATTGCATTTATTGGTACATTTTAGGTATACAGTATAGTTACATTCATCATTGGGATCTTGTAACTTTATATTATATATCTTGGTTCTTGTTTTTTCCCCATATCCCTGCCCTCCCTTCGCCCCCTCCAACCTGCCCTATTGTTTTGATTTTTCCTTTTCTCATATTTTTTCCTGTCCCTTCTTGTCCCACTTCCCCTGCAACTTTAGCCCTTTTCTTCCTATTTCACATTGTCAGTTATACAATTTGTATACAGTTCTACAATTTACACTTTTAGTTTTTCACTCCAGAGAAACTATTTGGTATTGACACATGTGTGTCTTATTCATTTCACTTACAAGTATGCCCTCAATATGCATCCATTTTCCTATGAATGACTGTAGTTTCTCATTCTTAATGGCTGAGTAGTACTCCATTTTATAGAAAAACCACATCTTTATCAAGTCTTCAACTTTCCCCATTCATTTTAAAAGAGTGTTTTGCAGGCTCTATTGGTCTAGGTTAGAGGTTGTTTTCTTTTAGGGCTTGAAATCCTTCACTCCAGGCTCTCCTTGACCTGAGCATTTGGGTTGAAAAGTCTTCTGTGATTCTGATGGGCCTTCCTTTATATGTGCTTTGTTTCTTTTCTCTAATGCTTGTAGTATTTTTTTCTTCTGTTGGGTTTCTGGGATCTTGACTATTATATGTCTAGGTGTAGATGTTTTTTGATCATGGCTAATTGGAGTCCTAGATGCCTCACTTATCTGTATGTCAAATTCTTTTGCTCTTTTTGGGAAGTTTTCTGTCATTAATTCTGTGAACAGTTTTTCTGAGTCATTTGTACTTTCTCCTGCCACTTTGTGGATTCCTATCAGTCTTATGTTATTCTTCTTTGCATTGTCTTGGAGTTGTTGGATCGATTTCTCATGATACCTTACTGTTTGTAAGGTCTCTTTCTTTTTATGGTCCTTGAGTGCAACCCAATCTTCTATGTCCGAGATTCTATCTTCACATTAGTTTATCCTGCTGCAAATGCTTTCAATAGCGTTTTCAATCTCCTGATGTCTGTTTGAATCTGTTTCATAGATTTTTTTTCCTGTGTTTGGCATTCATGGCTTCTATCATGGTCCTGAGCTCATCTATTTTTGGGTCTGTTTCTGTTCTAAAGTCTCTAGTCATGTGCTCCATTGTGCTCCCCATCTCTGTAGTTATCTGGGAAATTATTCCAGTTTTGAATTTTTCTAGAGCCTGATTGATCTGTTTTGTTACTTCCTGTGCTCAGTTCAGGGCATCCTGGTGGTTAATTGGCAAATTTTTCCGCCACATTTCCCTGAGAATTTGCCCTTGGTGAATTGGAAGTCTGTAGTTGTGCCTTCCTGAAGTGTTTTCTCATGTTGAGTTTTGTTGTTGGTCTGTCCTTGGTTTAATTCCTGGGTTAGTACTTTGATCTTCCAGATATAGCTGCTCTTTAGGTTTTGAGTCTCTAATGACTCAGAGACACTCTCATTTCCACAATATCAGAAAAGATAACTCATTAAATCAATTGCAACCCTTTAGCCCAAATGATAAAATCAGCAACACAATAGCATCAAGTGCAGCTTAGAAATTTACAATCTGCTATAGTTATTAATCTATCACCTTTAACTGTGTGAATTAAATAAAAATTGAGGACCAGCATAAAATATGTTTATAGTGAATAAACTCTTCAGCATAGCATCTTTACCCTTCAGGATGGGGACTTAGACATAGTTGGGAGGAGAGGAATAGATACTTAAAAGATTAGGAGGTTTTGAGTAAAGCCAGAGGACACAGGATGATCCTGCAAACTCTAGGAAAATGTTGCCAACAAGAGGGAAAGAGAGTGCAAGATCAAAGACAGGAATGGAACCATTTGACAGTAATTGGGATGCTATAAATTGTACTCACTTTCCTTTGAATTGAATGACAATTGAGCAAAGAAAAAAGAGAAGAAAAGACAAAAAGAAAAATCCAAATTAGGGCAGGAACAGGAACAAAAAGTGAGAAGAAGAATAATGTGTGGAAGCAAGAGCTTGAACAGGAAAAAGAAGAAAGAGAAAAGGAAGAATTTGACGAATGGGAAAAAATAAACTTTTAAAATAAAAAATTAAATTATTAGCCATGCCTTCCCCCACTGGGAGCCACCATCACTCTGGAACCAGGAGGGCTGCCTGGGCCCTGATCCATCCTCGGGAAGGATAGCCACGCCTTCCCCCACTGGGAGCTGCCATTGCTCGGGAACCAGGAGGGCTGCCTGGGCTCTGATCAACTGCAGGAAGGATAGCCATGCCTTCCCTCACCAGGAGCCGCCATTGCTCCAGCACCAGGAAGGTAGCCATGCGGGCACCCCTGACCCCCCCCCCCCCTCTCAGCCCCCCTGATTGAGCCAGCCTTTGGAAAGAGGCAGAGGTGGTCATGGAGGGTATTTTTCTGAGTTCCCAACTTTAAATATCTTTAACGAAAGGGCGTGGGAAACCCGTAGTAGAACGGTGTGGAGTTCAACCATTCAGAAGGTTGGGGAACTCAATCTGGGCCTTGCAGCCTGAGGTCAGTCTGTGACATGGGGTTCAGCTATCAGCTAACTGAGATCATGGGTCTTGAGTCCTAGCACTGAGCCCCCATCCTAAATGGTAAATATACTATATTGAAAAGTTTGTTCACTGCAGACATGTTTTGGACTGCTTATGATTTCAATTTAATTCAAATGGTTTAAGGGCGATAGACTAGTGACTACCACAGGTGCTTGATCATATTGTGTTGCTGGTTGGGATAAAGGATTGTGGTTGATTCAATAAGCTGTTTTCTCTGATGTTATGGAAATGAGAATGTCTGTGGGTCGTTAGAGACCCAGAAGCTAGGGTGCAACTATATCAGGAAGATTTGGGTGATAATCCAGAGATTAAACCAAGGACAGCCCGACAACAAAAATAAAAATGAGAAAACACTTAAGCAAGACACAAAGACAAACTTCCAGTTCACCAATGGCAAACAGTAGGACAAATGAGGATGAAAAGGCAGATAGTGAACCACCAGGAAACCCTGACCTCAAAGCACAGGAAGTAACAAAGATCAATCAGGCTCTAGAAAAATTCAAAACAGTAATAATTTCCCAGATAACCATAGAGATGGTGAGCAAAATGAAGGATGTGATTCGAGACTCTAGAACAGAAACTGACAAAAATATAGATGAGCTCAGCACCACGATAGAAGCCATGAAGGCCCAGCATAAGAAAGAAATGGAAACAATAAACGCCCAACATAGGAAAGAAATGGAATCCATAAAACAGATTCAAACAGATATCCAGGAGATTAAACACTCCATTGAAAGTGTACACAACAGAATAAAAGGATGCGAAGATAGACTCTCAGATATAGAAGATAAGATTGCAGTCAGTGACCATGAAAAGAGAGGTCTCTTAAAAACAGTAGGGAATCATGAGAAATCAATCCAGCAACTCCTAGATGATGCAAAGAATAATAACATAAGACTGATAGGAATCCATGAAGTAGCAGGAGAAAATACAAATGACTTAAAAAAGCTGTTCACAGAATTAATGACAGAAAACTTCCCAAACAGAGGGGAAGAATTTGACATTCAGATAAGTGAGGCATATAGGACCCCAACTAGCCACAATAAAAAAAAAACTACACCTAGATATATAATAATCAAGATCCCAGAAACCCAACAGAAGAACAAAATACTAGAAGCAGTAAGAGAAAAGAAAAAAATCACATGCAAAGGAAAGCCCATCAGAATCACAGCAGACTTTAACACAAACCCTTAGGGCAAGGAGAGCCTGGAGTGAGATATTTCAAGTACTAAAAGAGAACAACCTCCAACCTAGACTGATGTATCCTGCAAAACTGTCTTTCAAAATGGATGGGGAAATAAGATACTTCCAAGGCAAAGAACACCTGAGAAACTACATGAATACCAAACCAGCACTACAAGCAATTCTAAACAATATCCTAGAAAAAGACAATGAAGGTAGCAACACCATGAAGCCCAACAGAGCAAATCAAATAGGCAAGGCAAGAAACTAAAAGGAGAAGGTGAAAAAGTAAAAAAGTCAATAAAAAGCCATAACAGGACAATAATAAGTCAGTACATAACCACCAATGTCAATGGCCTCAACTCACCAATCAAGAGAAATAGACTGGTAGAATGGCAGAATAAGAAGCAAAGTCCAACAATATGTTGTATCCAAGAAACACACCTATTGCAAAAAGAAGCCCATAGACTGAAAGTGAAAGGATGGAAAACAATTCTCCATGTGACAGGAGCCCAGAAAAAAGGCAGGGGTAGCAATCTTATTTGCAGACAAAGTAAATTTCAAACCAAAACTGATTCTAGTAATATAGATGTAGGACAGTACTGTATCATACCTCTGTGAATGTAAAATATCTTGTATCTGCTTTATGAGATGTAGTAGTGACCATGCTTTATCAGAGCTATTTTTAATGATGTTACTCTAGAATGTTCTCTCTCCAGATGATGAATAAGAGACTAATAAAAAAAAATGGTGCCAGGTACCACAAGAGCAACAGAACTTTGCTGTTTTCTGGGTATTATTCTTCTCTTTTTTTTTTGTTTTTGTTTTTTTAATAGAGTGTGCTGAATGTCTATAATTTTGTTCAGATGACTGAAGAACCTGGAAAAGCTGTTGCTGCTATTGATGCATAATGTACTGCTATTATTAGTCTTTTTATGTAAATATAAATATATATATGTATATATATATATATATATAATTTGAATTTTTGGGAATTTTAACTGTGCTGTCGACTTTAGAAAAAGTTAACTCAATTTACTGTGTCTAGTTGGCATTGTACAGAAATTAACATATTGTTAACATATTGTTCTAGAAATACTAATTTTTTTTCCATTTCTACAGGGGTAATGCACTGTATTAAATATGTAAGGTCATATCTACATGGGTTTGATTACAGAAACTAACAAAGTATTCTCTAAAAAATGAAAAAAAGAATAATATAAGACTACAAGAGCAAGAAGCAACTTAAATATGTTCAAGGACCATTTTCATAGGACCATTTTTCTTCAGAATTAAGGGTTTTTTTAATTTTACATCATTGACTTTTCTCTTTTACTTTCCTTTTTTAGTTTTATTTTACAATTCCCTATTTTTAATGTTAATATAGAGATATCTTTAACTGAAATACCGAATAGTTTCTCTGGTGTGAAAAACTATAACAGTACACAAGATCCTAATGAGATAATTAATAATGTGAAATAGGCAGTAAAGGGCTAAAGCTGTAGGGAAAGTGGGAAGGGTGGGGGAAAGGTAATAAGGGAGAGGAAAAAAATATGAGAAAATGAAAAAATGGAAATAAAGTGTTTGTAAATGGGGAAGGGAGGAGGAGGTGGGACAAGGGGAAAAATGAGAATCAAGACCTATCATGTAAAGGTACAGGATCCCAATAATGAAAGTAATTGTATTGTATACCTAGATTATACCAATAAACTCAATAAAAATTTAAAAAAATTTAAAATTAAAAATAAAAGGAAAAGTACGAAAAATATCAAAGAGCCTCTTTTAGGGTATATTTCTGCTGTCACAATAGACAATGTGAGCAGCAATGTGCAGAAATAAGTCATTTATTCTCTGCTAGCCAATGGCCCACCCACTGAGATTCAGGTTGAATTCTGGCTGCAAGGCCCAAGTTGAGCTCTATGACTTTCTGCAGGGTTGAACTCTGCACAGTTCTACTGCAGGAGCCAGCTTCCCTTCCCCTCAAGATAGTTCAAGTTCTGGTGGAAGGTGGTGATCCCTCCAACTTATCAACTACCAAGGTCTGATGTGCCTTTATTGCAATTGTTCACTTCCATTCTGTCTTCTAGAGCTCTGGAAAATGTGCCTCTGCAGTGTGGATTCAGGTACCAGCACAACCAGGAGGCCCGAGAGCATCATGGGGGATGCTGCCAAGTCTCCTGTGTGGCTGGGCAGTCCCCACTGGTCTGCTGCAATGAAGGTCCAGGGCGCTGGAGTGGGGAAACATAGAGCTCCCCATGAAGCTGGGTGGTCCTCACTGGTCTGCTCTGACGAAGGCCCCTATGCAATTAGATTTTTGTGTCTACATTCATTAGGGAGATGTGACTATTGTTCTCTTTTTTGGGTCTTTCTCTGTTTTGGTAATATTTCTTTGTAGAAATGAATTTGAGAATATTAGTTTCCTTTCAATTTCATTAAAGTGTTTGTGAAGTAGTGGCATTAGGACTTCTCTAAATTTCTTGTATTATTCATCAGTGAAGCCATCAGAATCTGAGCTTTTCTTTGTTGGTAAACTTTTAATCATATTTTCAATTTCACAGTTTGATAGAGGAATGTTTAGAATTTTTATATCTTGGTTCAACTTTGGTAATTCATATGTATCTACGAATGTGTCCATCTTTTCCATCTTTTCCATCTTATTGGAGTATAGATTCTCAAAGTAGGTAGTAATGATCCTCTAGATTTGTGCTCAATTTGTTGAGCACACTTGTCATTCCTAATCACATGGATGTGAGCCTTTTCTTTCCTCTTTTTGACAAGGTTGGCTAAGTGTTAGTTAATTTTATTTAGTCCTTCAAAGAACCAACTCTGTGATTCATTGATACTTTGTATCATTCTCTTAGTGTCCATTGCATTGATTTCTGTTCTAATGTTTATAATTTCTTCCCTTGTATGAGCTTTGATTAGTGTTGCTCTTCTTTTTCTAGGAGCATGAGGTTCTGTATGAGGTTATTTAGTTGAGCTTGCTCTATTTTCCTCAAATGGGCATTCATTGCTATGAATTTCCCTCACAGGACTGCTTTCATTAAGTCCCATACATTCCAGTGTGTTGTAGTGGCATTATCTTTTAATGGTAGAAGCTGTCTAATTTCTCCTTTAATTTCATCTGTGACCCATTGGTTGTTCAGTAGGATGTTAATAAATTTCCATATTATTTTGAAGTTCCTGTGGTTCCTTTTGTTATTGATCTCCAATTTCATTGCACTGTGGTGTGACAATATATAGGGAATAACTTCAATTCCTTTGCCTCTACTTAAGCATGTTCTATGAGATAGCATGTGGTCTATTTTGGAAAATGACCCATATGCAGCTGAGAATGTGTATTCTGATTTTGTGGTATGGAACACACTGTAGACATCTATTAAATCTATTTGTTCAAAAGCTTGATTCAATTTTGGTATTTCATCATTGATTTTTTTTGTCAAATTCATCCATCTGTTTGTGACAGTGGAGTGTAGACATTCCCTACTACTATTGTATTAGTGCTTATTTTGTCCTATCCATTAATACTCATTTTATATTTTTAGGTACACTAGGATTTGGTGCATAAATATGCATATATATATATATTTATGATTTTTCATCTCTTCTTCTTGATTTGTTCCTTTTAGAAGAATGTCATGATATTCTTTGTCTCTCTTAATTTTCTTGCCTTGAAATCCACTTTGAAAATAGAATAGCTACTGCTGATTTTTCTGGGTTTTTGTTACATGGAGTTTCTTTTACTTACAGTATATGAAATTTTGTGTTAAGTGAGCTTCTTTTTTTTGAAATACCATTTTTTTTTGGTACTGGGGATTGGACTCAGGTCCTTGTGCTTGCGAGGCAGGTGGCAGAACCACTGAGCCAAATCCCCGGCCCCTAAATGAGTTTCTTGTATGCAGCATATTGTTTAATCTTGCTTCTTGATTTATTTTGCCCATCTATTTCTTTTTATTGGTTAATTGAGGCCATTAACATTGATTCTTATAACTTATGTGTATTGACTTATCTTTGTCATATTTTCTGGTTGATGATGACTCTTTTATTTTTATGTTTTTTTATTTTTACTCCCTTTCCATTTGATTTCTTGCCTTGCCTGGTGGCTTCATTCTGTTGAGGTTCTTGGAGTTGTGATCCTCATTGTCTTTTTAAAGAATATTATTTAGAATTTTTTGGAGTGCTAATATGATATCCATGAAGTACCTCAGGTGTTATTTGCCATGAAAGTATCTTATTTATCCATCAATTTTGAAAGACAGTTTTGCAGGATACAGCTATCTGAGTTGGAGCTTGTTTTCTGTTAGGGCTTGAAATATTTCATTCCAGGTTTTTCTTGTTTCTTCTCTCTAAATCCTTTTAATATTTTGTTCTGTAGATTTCTGGAATCTTGACTATTGTATGCCTAGGTGTGGATTTTTTTTTTTTTTGATCATGGCTAGATGGAGTCCTACATTCCTCACTCATTTGTATATTCAATTCTTTGACCCTACTTGGGAAATTCTTTGCTGTTACTTGTGAACAGTTTTTTACACATATTGTTTGTACTATCTTCTACTTTTTCATTGATTTTGATGTATATTATATTATTCTTCTTTGCATCATGTCACAGATGCTGGTTTTATTTCTTGTGGTAAATTGCCATTTTAAAGGAATCTCTCTTTTCACAGTTGCTGCCCACAATCCTGTCTTTTATTTCTGATAGTATGTTTCCACGCTGGCTTAGTCTGCTGTGTTTTCTTGCAGTGGAATATTTAATCTGTATATCTGTTTGAATCTGTTTCATGGATTATGTTACTTTCCTATGCTGTGTATTGATGGTTCCAAGCATATTCCTGAGCTCCTCTATGTTTTAAAGATTCAGTTTCTGCTCTAGAGCCTCTAAGCATGTTTTTTCATTCTGATTACCATTTCTTTAGTTGTCTGGCACATTTTTTTCTGTTTTGATTTTTCTAGATCCTTGTTCATCTGTTCTGTTACTTCCCTTGTTTTCAGTTCAGGAAGACCAGGTGGTTGATTTTCAGATTGTTCTATCTTGTTGCCCTCTGGATTTGTTTGGTGAGCTAGAAGTCTGTGTTTGTGTCTGATTTAGATGTCTTTTCATTTTTATTTTTTGTTGTTGATATTTTTGATTTAATTTCTTGGTTGATACTTGTATATTGCTTATTGTGAGTATCTTTATTGCTAGTCTTTAGGACCCCTAGGGAATGATTGACTACTTCTCAGAGGAGTCTTCCAGGTATAGCTGGTCTTTGGGTTTTGAGTCTATTATGACCCTTAGGCAATCTCAGTGTTGGTATACCTGGAAGGTCAACTTAGTAGAATAATCACGTTAACTTGGTCAAAGTAATACCATGAGCATCAAAAATGACATCAAACAGCTTAGAAAATGACAAATTATGGTAACTCTTAATCTGTCACTTTTAACTGCATGAACTAGACTTATGGTTATATATCAAAATCAAGGACTAACCAGAAATACAGTTGCTGTAAATAGCCCTTCAATATAGCAAATTACCCTCTGGCAAAAAGACTTAGGAGTTTGGGGGGTGTTTAGAGAGGTAGAAGGAGAATGAAAGGTTAGAAGTAGGGCTAGAGGAAACAGAAAGATCATGAAACATTGGGAAACTGGTGAAGATAGGAGGAAAAGAGAGAAGGAAGATATAGAAACAAGAACAGAACAAACTAACACCAACAGGAAAACTAGAAAGTGTATTCCTGTGCTTATAAAAATAAGAACAAAGAAGAAAAAAGAAAATAGAAAAAATTGAAACAGGAAGGTAGAGAAATGAAGAATAAAAGGGGAGAAAAAATAAAAGAAAAGAGAAAAAAGTCACCTTTGAGGCATGTCTTTCCTGTCAGCAATATACAACATGGCAGTAATATGGAGGTCTGAGTTAATTAATCTCAGTCAGCCAGCCATAGTCCACTTGGATTCAACCTGGTTTCTCACTGTGAGGCTGGAATCAAGCTCTTTGACATCCTGTGGGTTTGAATTCTGGATGGTTCTACTGTAGGTTTGAGCTTCCCTTCTCCTGATCTGGGTTTGGTAGGAGGTGCTGACCTCAACAGCTCACCAACCTCTGTAGTCAGTTGCATCTTCAGTGTGCCAGTGGGCTTCAATTTTCAACAGCAAGCATCAAAGAGGCCCCCTTTCTGCTGTTTACCACTGTTTCATCTTCCAGAGCTCATATCAAGGGCCCTTCTGGCCCCGTCAGCCTCTGCCACAAGGATCTGAATCCTTGTGCAGTGGCCTTCATGGTGGCCAGCAAGGGTGTGGGATAGTTCTCTGGATGTCCAGCAGGGATAGGTGCATGTTTTGTGGTCAGCATCAAACTTTAGAATTGAGTACTGATCAAAAGATGAAAATGTATAACAAATACCTATTTATGGTCACCTTGCAAATTTTAACAAATGTAAAATTAACTTTATGTAGTCTATCATAACGTTTTCCTGCATGTGTAAAAATGTGGTTAGTCATTAAAACTTATCTTTTAAATTTTAAGTCAATAAGGGATACAAATCAACATGATTTTGTCTCAGCGTCCTATCAAATAGGTGCTCAGTAGATTACTGATTGAACATTTAAACGAATGCTTTTACTACATAATTTAGGCACTATATATGAGGAATCTAAGATTATGATTTAAAAAGTGCTTTTCATATGTTTATAAAGCATTATTCTCCATAATATATCATTTCTATTTTGCTTCTGTGGTTGTTGGTGTTTCATTTATTGCTGCTAAATATCCTTGTTTATTGTTTACAGGTCCCTCTGACCTTAGGAAAGGAATTAATTCTTCAGTCTGAAAAGCCCATTATCCTGAAGATTGTGTCAAGAGATGAGACCTTACGAGGAGCCTGATCTTCCCTAGGGACTTCTGCTATATTCTTTAGGGAGGGTTTAATTAATTTTGAATAAAATCCAGATGAGGATGAGGTAAATCAACTGATCTTGAATTGTTATCAGAGATTCAGTGCACTCTTTGAGCTTGTTCTGTATCTGTATAGAGTCTACCTGTTGTGACTGAATTAGTGTCAGACATGTACATTCACCTTCTGTGGTTCTCATGAGTCTATTTCCATCCACCCTTAGGGAACACCATCAATTCCATTTGAGCTCTGATCAGATGAAACATTTCTCAGCAATTTTATCAACAATTTTAACTGAGAATGAGAAACATTGCTGTGACTTTAGTAGTGAAATTTTAATGAAATGTTTATAATATTATGTAATAAGTATCATTTGAAATAAGAAATAAATATATCTTCTGAAAATATGTGATTTATTTATGCACATTAAGAGGCAAACTAGAGAATTTAATGAGATCAAAAATGAAGTTTGTAAGTTTTACATTTTTTATAAGATGTTTTAATTATTAAGAGTCTGACATTTGTTATTATTTTGCACAATTTCCTCCTGTTTCACAATATCCATCATACATTGTGGTCCTTATTTGCACTTTGTTTTTCACTCTAGAGAGAGACAATATTTGCATACATGAGTCCTATTTATTTCACTTAAGAGTATTGTCTCACGGTGCATCCATGTACATAGAATGTTTCAAGTTTATCCTCTTTTATGGCTGAGAGAGGAGTTAGTATAATATATGGAGAACAATTGAGCTACCTGTTTAATAGCAAGGAGCTTGTTGAATCTGTCAGGAGCCAGTAGAAGCAAAGAGGGATATGAGATAGGCCATCAGTGTCTATTTATAGTGAGTTTACTTAATTGTACACAGAGAATGACTGGAGTCTTACTTTTGAAGAGGAGCCTAATGTCTTTCAGTGGTTACAGGAGTAGTCTTAGTCCCAAGAAAATTCAAATGACCCTTTTCTATGTAGGGTTCTTGTTACTTGTCTCTGCATCTCTTGAGGAGGGACTAGGATGGGTCCTCAGGAACTGGGAATAAGTCTGGAGTCTTGAGGGGCTGCAAGGCTGTTGTACTTGCCTCCCTATTAGGATTAAAATTCTTTTGATTTTTCAGGGACTTTAAACAGTTCCATTGGTGGCCCTTGCAATGAATGACACAAACATGCTTGGGAAAATAAACTATCTCTAGGATTTATAGTTAGAAAGTTGTCCTATTTTTCCAGATTGTTGCATGGGCATGTAGCACCAGAACATTATTTTGTTTTTTAAAAATTAATTTATATATATATTAGGGAATTTGTACATGTACATAATATATGTTGACTGTTTTCCATTCCTCTCCCTTTCTTTCAATCCTTCTTCCATTCCTTATTTATAAAAGCTTTGTTTCCATTTTTCTTCTCTTCTTTTCTCCTTTTTCATTCCATTGCCTCTCTCCCTTGTTCCTCTTTCCACTTGACCATGTTGTTCCTATTTCCCAATGTCTATCCTCCATTTTACAACTTGTTTAACCTTAGCATTTCTCACACAAGAGAAACAATGTGACATTTGAACTTGTGTGTGTAATTTATTTTACTTAAAATTATGATCTTGATGTGCATTCACTCACCTACAAATGACTCAAGTTTATCCATCTTTATGGCAGAGTAGCACTCCATTGTCTATAGATAAGTGTTTTTCATCCTTTTACTCTCAGTCCATGAATTTCTTTGTGAATTAAGTAGGTTTCTTGTAAACAGCATAATGTTGGATTTTGTGTCTTAATCCATTCTGCCATCCTGTTTTTCTTGATTGCTGAATTGAAGCTATTAACATTGATGTGCATATTTGACATGTATTGACTTTTCATTGCCATGATATTTTCCTATTGTTGGCTCTTTTGTTTTTTATTTTTCCCCATCTTTCTCTAATTTCTTGACTTACATAGTGTATTTACTTTGTTGGCCCTTATGGAGCTGTGATCGTCAATGTCTTTTTCCAGAATATTGTTTAGAATTGTTTGGAGTGCTGGTTTGCTGTTTGTGAAATTTTCCAGGTGTTCTTTGTCCTGGAAGTATCTTATTTGCCCATCAATTTTGAAAGATAGTTTTGCAGGATACATCATTCTATGTTGGAGGTTGCTTTCTTTTAGGACTTGAAATACCTCACTCCAGGCTCTGCCTGACTTGAAGGTTTGTGTTGAAAAGTCTGCTGTGATTTTGATGTGCTTCCCTTTGCATGTGATTTTTTTTCTCTAGCTGTTTTTAGTATTTTGTTCTTCTATTGGGTTTCCAAGATCTTGATTATTACCTGTCTAGGTGTAGAATTTTGATCATGGCTATTTGGAGTCCTATATGCATCACTTATCTGTATGTCATATTCTTTTGCCCTGTTTGGGAAGTTTTCTGTCATTAATTCTGTGAACAGTTCTTTTTTTATTTTTATTTATTTTTTTGGTACTGGAGATTGAACTCATGTCATTGCGTTTGCAAGGCAGTCACCAGAACCACTGAGCTAAATCCCCAGCCCAACAGTTCTTTTTTTGACACTTGTACTTTGTACTGCTTCTTATGTTATTCTTCTTTGCATTGCCTAGGAGCTGATGGATCAATTTCTCATGGTCACTTGCTATTTTTAAGAGATCTCTCTTTTCATGGTCACTAACCACAATCCTGCCTTCTATGTCAAATATTCTGCCCTCCCATTGGCTCATTCTACTGTGAATACTTTCAAGAGAGTTTTTAATCTCCTGTATATCTGTTTGAATGTGTTTCATGGATTCCATTTCTCTCTTATATTGGGCATTTATGATTTCCATTTTTTTCCTATGTGGGAATTCATGTCTTCCATCATGGTCCTGGGCTCATCTATTTTTTTTTAATCTGTTTCTGTTCTAGAGTCTCTAATCATGTCTTTCATTATTCCTACCATCTCTATTTTTATCTGGGAATTATTTGTATTGAATTTTTCTAGAGTCTCATTTATCTGTTTTGCTTCTTCCTGTGCTATCCATTCAGAGTGTCTAGGTGGTTGACTGTCAGACTTTTTCATCTCATTTTCCCCAGAGTCTACCTTTGGTGAGCTGGAAGTCTGTGTTTGTGGCTTTTTTTGTGCCTTGTTTAAATGTTTTCTCATTTCTATCATTTATATTTTTGTTGTTGCTACTGTCCTTTGTTTAATTTCTGGGTTAATATGTCAACCTTCCAGACATAGATAATCTTTAGGTTTTGGGTGTCTAATTACTCTGAGACATTCTCATTTTCATACCAGGAGTGACAACTGATTCAATGAACCATAACATCTTAGCCCAAGTGATGCAATTGGCAACAACCAGAGAATTAAGCACATTTTGAGAATGATAATTTGTGTTAGTTATTAATTTATCACCTTTTTTTGAGACAGGGTCTCACTATATAGTTCAGACTGCCCTGGAACTCACTGTGTAGCCTGGGCTGGTCTTGAACTCACAGTGATCATCTTGCCTGTCTCAGCCTCCTGAGTGCTTGGATTATAGGTGTGTGCTACCAAACCTGGAACTCTATCACTTTTAGCTAAGTGAATTCAATCAAAATTGAGGACCATCCCCAAATGTGTTTATAGTGCATAAACTATTCAATATATCAACTTTACCCTTCAGGATGGGGACTTGGAAGGAGTCGGGGAGGCAGGAATAGATAGGTAGGATAGGGAAAAGTTAGAAGTGAGGCCAGGTTACACAGAAAGATCACACAAATCTAGAAAGCTGTTGAAGAGAAGAGGAGAAGACAGAAGGATATATATCAAAGAATAGAACAAATTAACATCAATGGGGAGGCTAGAGACTGTAATCATTTTCTTTTAAAACTAATGACAATTGAGAGAAGGAAAAAGAGAAGAAAAAGAACAAAAATAAGAATTCAAATTAGGACAGGAATAGAAACAAAAGGGGAGAGAAGTGAAGAATAAGTTGGGAGAGAGAGAGAGAGAGAAAGAAATGAAAGTAGAAAAAGAAAAAAGGAAAAATTTGAGAAGAGATAAAGATAGATAAAAAAATTTTAAAAAATGATTAAAGATAAGAGAAAAACTACTTTGAAAATAAAAAAATACAAATAGAAGGTCTCCTTCCGGTTATGCCTCTGTTGACACAATAGACAGCATGTTCAGGAGTGTGCAGATCCAAGTTAATTAGTCTCAGCAAGCCAACAGCTGTCCTCTGAGATTCAGGCTGAGTTCTGGCTGCAAGGCCCAAGTTGAGCTCTCTGACATCCTGCTGGGTTGAACTCTGCAATGTTATACTGCAGGTTCCAGATGCCCTACCCCTGAAGATAGACCATGTTCTGATGGGAGGTGTTGGTTCTTCAAGTTATCAACTGTGGTGGTCTGGTGTGCCTTTATTGCAGAGATTTTCTTCACCTTTTCCATGGGCTTCAGTTTTCATCTAGGAGCTGGAAAAATTGGGTTTCAACCTTCCAGAGATTAAAACTGGATCTATATTTCTCACCATGCACTAAACTAAGACAAAAATGGATTTAAAAAATCGAAGTATTAAAACAGACATACTAAACTGGCTGGAATAGAGGTTAGGTAGAACTCTTGAAGACATTGGTGTAGGAAAAGTTATAAACAAAACCTCAGTTGCCCATGAGCTAGCATAAGCAATCAACTAGTGGGATCTCTTCTTATTAAAAAGCTTCTGCATGGCAAGAGAAACAACCAACAGTGCGAAGAGACACCCCACAATGTGGGAAAAATTTTCATCAGCTGTTCCTCAGACAAAGGTCTCTTATCTAGAATAAGGAACTTCAAAAAATCAGACCTCCCAAATTATAAGACTGAATCCAAAATTGGGCATATGAAATAAACAGACATTTCTCAAAGTAGAGATAGCAGATAAACATTTAAAAAGTTCAGTATCATTGGCCAATTGAGAAATGCAAATGAAAACAATGCTGAGATTCCACCTCACCCCAGAAAGAATGGCTGCTATCACAAAGTCAACCAATAACAAATGCTGGCAGGGCTCTGGGGAAAGAGCAACCCTGCTCTACTGCTTGTGGAAGTGTATACTGGTACAATGACTGTGGAAATCTGTATGGAGATACCTGAAAGAACTATGATTGGGAGTCCCATCTAATCCAGCTATTCCCTTTCTGGGATTCTTCCCTTAAGAATTAAAAGAATGATACCATAGTGATATATGTGCACCTATGTTCATAGTAGCACAATTTACAATAGCTAAACTTGAAAGCAGCCCAATTGCCCATCAATGGGAGACTGGATAAAGAAAATGTGTTTTAAAAAAATAAAATGGAGTACTAGTCAGCCATAAAGAATGAGAAACTAGAGAAATGTATTGCTAAATGGATGCACATTGAGGCAATACTCATGAATAGGACACATATGTGTAAATACTGAATAGTTTCTCTATTGTGAGAAGCTGAAAGTGTAAAGGAGGACTAAAATATATAATAGATAATGTGAGATTGGAAGAAAAAGGACAAAGAGAAAGGGGAAATGGGAGGGGTAGGCAAAAGGAAAGAAGGGAATGGAATTAATCTAAGAAAAGGAAAAATGATTGAAACAGTCTTTGTAGATAGGAAGGGAAGGAGGGGTTTAAGGGAACAGGGGGTGGGGAAACATGAGAACTAAGATTGATTGTGTAAAGGTACAAATTTCCAACAATGAATGTCATTATATTGTATATATTAAATGTACTTATAAAATTAATTTAAAAAGATTACATCAGAGACAGTTGAGGTGGGTTGTCTCCCAGTGTTTCTGTGGGAGAATTGCCCATTGTCATTGACGGTGTAAGAAAGGCAGCTGGGGTTGGGGAACAGATTGCTGGGACATCTCCCTGGGATTAGAATCCCTGTCAAGGTTCATAGAATACTGGAGCCAGATGAGATTGTCCTGTACACTGAAAGGAAGCATCTTCCCCTCGTCAGAGTGCAGGCTGTCCCCCTTTTGGTAGTGGCATAAAATAGAGAATCAGAAAGAAAGGAAAGAAAATGGGAAATAGACAAAAGAAAAAGAGTTAGAATGGAGAAAGGGGGATGTTGGATTGGCTTTCTTTGGGTTCCAAGAGAAAGTCAATTGGGCCAGGATCTTACCCTCACAGGAGTGGCAGTGGATTAGCAGCCAATGGTGGATGCATGGTTTGATGTCTGGCAGGATGATTGCTGAAATGGTGTTCAAGAAAAGAGAGATTTTGGGGGAAAGAAAGGGAGAGTTCATTACCCAGTCAGGCATTCTTGGTTCAAAAATTTCCTCCAGATATTTTGAGGGTAACTTTGGCCAGAGCCTTGTGGGCTTGCCAGGGGGAAGTTGAGCCTGCACAACCATATCATTGGGAAGGATGGGAAACAAGGCAAGAAACAGGAGGCTCTCTGGATGTAGGGGTAACCCTGCTCATTGTTTCCTGGGATGCAAAAGGGCTACTTCTCTCAGTTCTTTTTCCTGGTTTAAGCACCAGATGAGTGGCAAAGAAGGGACATGGGCTCAACAGTCCAAGCAGGTTTATTACTAAACCTGAGAGCAACTTCTCTGTGTAAGTAGAACAGAGAAGATGTCTCTTACAAACTAAGGCTGTTTTTATAAAGTGTTTTTTTAATGGGTCTTTGAGGGGTGGTGGGTTGGGAAATGATGCACTTGTGGCTTCCTATGTCCTCTGTAACTTGCTGATATCTTCTCAGGGGACTGCTGGTGACCTACCTACATGTCCTCTGTGATGTAAGTAAAATGATATTTACATTTCTTTAAGGTGGCTGTGGGCTCAATTGAACTGGTGGTGTCCCTGTCCAGACTGTATTGCCTCCCATATCCTGAATACCTTCTTTGACAAAGAATCATTTTGGAGTGTTTCCAATATGACTTCTCTAACCAGTCATATGAATCTATTTATCACTACTTTTATTATTATCATCTTGTCATTTCTAAAGGCAGGAAACATGTTTTCTTATATCTCTTTTTTTCCATTTTATCAAAGAATTTTTTTTGGTACCAGGAATTGAACTTGGGTCCTTGAGCTTGCAAGGCAGGCCACTGAACAGCTGAGCTAAATCCCTGGCCCAAATAATTTTTTAAATAAAATGGAGTACTACTTAGATATAAAGAATGAGAAACTAGAGACATTTATAGCTAAATGGGTGCACATTGAGGACATACTCTTTAGTTAAATTAATAGGATATATGTACATATGCTTTAGTTTCTCTGGTATTATAAACTAAAAGTGTAAATAAGAATCCAAATGTATAATTGATATTGTGTAATAGGAAGAAAACGTCTAAAGGAGTAGGGGAAGTGGGAGAGGTAGAGGAACGGTAAGAAGGTAAGAATAAAAGGAAAAATGGAAACAAAGTCTTTGTAAATAGGGAAGGGTGGAGAGGGTGAAGGGAGGCCATGGGAATGGGGAAAAAATAAGAACCAAGATACATCATGTAAAGGTACAAGATCCCAATGATGAATGTAACTGCATTGTATTCCTAAAATGTACAAATGAAAAGTTAAACAAAAGACAGGGTATTTATCCATTGATTTAGGAACAAAGCTAAAAGAATTTGTCACATTCATCTGGTGTCTGTTGCTACAAAGCCATCATCCTTTTCTTTTGCTGCTCCTTCCCAGCCCTTCCTGAGTAATTAAGTCTAAAGCAATTAAAGAAGACACAGAAAGGTAGATATACCTCAAATAACTATAATTGAAAGTCCCATTTGATCCAGCTGTTTCCCTGCTGGGTATCTTCTCCAAAGAATTAAAAGAATCATAGTACAGTGGTATGAGCACCCATGTTCGTAGTAGCACAGTTTGTAATAGCTAAAACTTGGAAACAGCCCAAATGCCCATCAAATGGAGAATGGTTTAAGAAAATGTTCTTTTAAAAATATAAAATGGATTACTACTCAGTCATAAAGAATGAGAAATTAAAGACATTCATAGCTAAGTGGATGCTCATTGAGGTGATAATCTTAAGTGAAATAAATGGAACACACACGTGTAAATACTGAGTAATTCCTCTGGTCTGAGAAACTGAAAGTGTAAATAAGGACTAAAAGGTATAATAGATAATGTGAAATAGGAAGGGGAAAGGGGAAAGAGAAGTGGGAGAACTAGGGGAAGGGAAAGAAGGGAATGGAATTAATATGAGAAAATTAAGAAATGGAAACAAAGTGTTTGTAGATGGGGGTATAGGAACTGAAAGGAAGGCAGGGTAATGGGGCAAAAAAAAAAGAACCAAGATAGATTATGTAAAGGTAAAAATTTCCAATGATGAATGTCATTATATTATATATCTAAAATGTACCAATAATATTAATTAGAAAATAATGAAAAGATGAAAATAAAGTGTTTGTAGATGGGGAGGGGAGGAGGGGGTGAAGGGAGGGCAGGGGTAAGGGGAAAAAATGAGAATCAAGACTTGTCATGTAGAGGTACAAGATCCCAAAAATGAATGTTACTGTACTGTATCCCTAAAATGTACCAATAAACTCAATTAAAGCTGAAAAAAATATTAATTAAAAAAGAAAAAAAGAAATTTGATGTTTTCTTTAAAAATTAAAATTAAAATGACCATCTGAACCAAAAATTCCTCTCCTGACTATACAGTGAAAAGAAATGTGATCAGTATGTCAAAGTGATATCTGTACTATGATTATTGTAGCACTATAAATAATAATCAAGAAAAGAAGTCAATATAATACTTTCAAATGAGTGGATTTTTAAAAACGGGAGCAAAGGAAGTTTATTTAACCATGAGGGCAGGGGGCAGAGCACCCCAGTGTGGACCTGTGAGTCTGGGGCCAGGCTCCAAGCCAGGGCTGTTCAAGGTGGCAGCTCTGTAAGACTACACAGGGAGGGATTGGGTGTGGACACCCACATGGTGGCCCCATGTCAAGGCAGCCATGCATGTCTCTAGCTAGGTCCACCAGCGCAGCCTGGCCTGGCACTGCTCCATACTGACTTATGCTTCAGACAAGGATCAAAACAAAAGCATCTGCAAAAGTAACAGTCTGTACTAGCATCTCTGGTGAAAGAGGCCTTTGGATCCTGCAGCTGGAGTGCTGTGTTATTTGCTGGGAAGCTGGCATGTTAGGGGAATGGGTATGATTCCCAGTGTGGATAATGTGTGTGGCCTAGAGTCCACTAAACCAGCAGGAGCTGAGCCACAGAGGAGTGGATTTTTAAAATGTAGAATATGTATATGTTGAAATACTATTCAGGCATACAAAAAGATGAGTCCTATCATATGTGACCACATGAATGGAACTGAGTGAGATATTTCCTTTAAGAAACACAATGGAAATGGAGTATTACTCATCCATAAAGAATGAGAAACTAGAGACATTTATAGCTAAATGGGAGCACACTGAGGTTATCCTCTTAAGTGAAATAAATAGGACACTCTTGAGTAAATACCAAACAGTTTCTCTGGTGTGAAAAACTAAAAGTGTAAATTAGGTTCAAATGGTATAATTAATACTGTGAGTTAGGAAGAAAATGGCTAAAGTGGAAGTGGGAATGGGAGGAGAAATGAAATAAGGGAAAATAAAAAATGTTAAAAAAGGAAAAAGATGGCATTTTTGTTAATAGGGAAAGGTGAAGGGGGTGAAGGAGGGGCAGGGGTATGGGGAAAAAGAAGAACCAACACATTTCATGTAAAGGTACAAGATCCCAATGTTAAATGTAACTGTATTATTTTCTTTAAATGTACTAATAAATGCAATTAAAAATATTTGCTTGGTAATAACAAATACCAACTTCAGTTATGACCACACAAGAAAAAGGGTGGGGAAAGAAATTCATCAGGAAGGGAGGCACGGAGCTTCTGTTACATTAAGTATTTCATTTTCTTTAGAAAATATGATGCAGGGGAGGCTTCACACTAAAGTGATGAGTATAGAGGTGTCAGCTACATTAGTCTTTGAATGTTTCAGTTTGTTTAAAATACTTCATAACAAAAGAAAAGGTTAATAAAACAAATTCTACTTCTCTCACTTAACACACACACACACACACACTCACACACACACGCGACGGGGTTTTAGCTCAGCGGTTTGGTTGCCTGCCTTGCAAGGGCAAGGACCTGAGTTCAATCTCCAGTACCAAAAAAAAAAAAAAAAAATCCCCGAAACAGAAAAACAAACTACACACACCAAAGTAATGAAAAACAGGTTGGGAATTAGAAAGGTGTATTTGTGCATTAAAAATGATAAATATAAGCAGAGATTGGAGAAAACAATGTATAAGCACATGTAGAATTTTGTAAGGAATGTATTCAGAGGTAGTTCTTTCAGGAGTCCATCCCCAAGGTCCCAATTTAAATCACTCATTCACATGAGTATGAAAAGATGCCCCACTCTAATTTTCCCTCTCTGACATTCAGTATAGCAATTAAATGAGCAATTGAACAAAAGGCAGTAACTATTGTGTGTGTGTGTGTGTGTGTGTGTGTGTGTGTGTGTATATATATCAAACATTGGAGCAGCTAACTTCATAAAACAAACGCTGCTAGACATGAGATTAAATATACATCAACACAGTTGTAATGAGTGATATCAATACCCTACTTTTGCAAAGAAAAAAGTAAATTAAAAACTCAACAAAGAAATATCAGAGCAAAAAAATATCCTTGAACACATGGATTTAATAGATATCTACAGACTGTGCTATTCTATTACAACACAATATCCATTCTTCTCAGAAGCACAGGGAACTTTCTACAAAAGAGCCTGCTTAAATAAAGACTAAATAATTGAAATCACTAAACTTGCTGGAAGCTAAGTTAGGCAGAACTCTTGAAGACATTGGCATAGGGAAATATTTTATGAACAAATCCTCAGTAGCACAGGAACTAGAACAAATAATCAACAAGTGGGATCTCATCTTATTAAAAAGCTTCTGCACTGAAGAAGAAATCATCAACAGGACTAAGAGACAACCCACAATGTGGGAAAAAGTTTTTACCAGCAATTCCTCAGACAAAGGACTACTATTGAGAATATATAAAGAACTCAAAACAATCAGCTCCCCCAAATATAAAGACCCTATTCAAAAATGGGCATCTGAAATGAACAGACATTTCTCAGACAAAGAAGTAAAAGCAGCAAGTAAATATATGAAAAGAAGTTCCACATCACTGGTCATTTGAGAGATCCAGATGGAAACAACACTGAGATTTCACCTCACACCACAAAGAATGGCTGCTATCAAGAAATCAAACAATAACAAATGTTGGCTGGGTTTTGGGGAGAAAGAAACCCTTCTCCATTGTTGGTAGGAGTGCACACTGGTGCAACCACTATGGAAATCAATATGGAGGCACCTCAAAGTGCTGGGACTAGAGGTTCCATTTGACCCAGCCATCCCTCTGCTGGGTATCTTTCCAAAAGAATTAAAAGAATCACTATGACCACTCCTCTTTGATATAGTTCTGGAAACATTAGCCATAGCAATTAGACAAGAGAAAGAAATTAAAGCAATAATGATAGGAAAGGAAGAAGTTAATCTGTCATTATTTGCTGATGATATAATACTCTACATTGAAGACCCCCAAAAAAAACTCCACCAAAAGACTTCTAGACTTAATTCACAGATTCAGTAGAGTAGCTGGATATAAGGTGAACACCCAAAAATCAATAGCCTTCTTATACACAAATAACAGATTCACTGAGAGAGAAAATAGGGACAAAATTCCTTTTACAATAGCATCCAAAAAAATGAAGCATCTATGAATCAATCTAACAAAAATAGCATAAGACCTCTACACTGAAAACTATAGCACTCTGAAAAAAGAAATTGAAGAGCATATAAAAAAAATGGAAAGATATCCCCTGCTCCTGGGTAGAAAGAATCAACATAGTGAAAGTGGCCATACTACCAAAACTGCTATACAGATTCAATGCAATGCCAATTGAAATTCCAACACTATATTTCACAGAACTAGAAAAAAGAATCCAAAAATTCATTTGGAACCAGAAGAGACCTAGAATAGCAAAAGCCATTCTAGGCAACAGACACATGGCAGAGGGTATAACAATTCCTAATTTGAAATTATACTACACAGCCACTGTGATAAAAACAGCATGGCACTGGCAAAGACACAGATCTGAGGATCAGTGGAAGAGATTGGAAGACACAAAAACAAATCCAAATGTACTCAGCTACCTCATCTTTGAGAAAGGAGCTGACCACCCTCAGTAGAGGAAAGATAGCTTCTTCAATAAATGGTGTTGAAAAAACTGGATTTCAACCTGCCAAAGATTAAAACTGGACCCTTATCTTTTACCATGCAGTAAATTAAAATCCAAGTGGGTAAAAGATCTAAATATTAAAACAGAAACACTAAACTTGCTGGAAGATAAGTTAGGCAGAACTCTGGAAGACAGTGGCATAGGAAAAGATTTTATGAATAAATCCTCTGTAGCACGGGAACTAGCATAAAGAATCAACAACTGGGATCTCATCTTATTCAAAAGCATCTGTACTGCAAAAGAAACCATCCGCAGAACTAAGAGACAACCTACAATATGGGGAAAAAAATTTTACCAGCTGCTCATCAGACAAAGGACTATTATCTAGAATATATAAAGAACTCAAAACAATCAGCCTCCCCAAATATAAAGACCCTATTCAAAATTGGGCATCTGAAATGAACAGACATTTCTCAGACAAAGAAGTAAAAGCAGCAAGTAAATATATGGAAAAATGCTCCACATCACTGGTCATTTGAGAGATGCAGATGAAAACAACACTGAGATTCCACATCACCCCACAAAGAATGGCTATTATCAAGAAATCAAACAATTACAAATGTTGGCGGGGATGTGGGGAGAAAGGAACCTTTCTGCATTGTTGGTGGGAGTGCAGACTGGTGCAACCACTGTGGAAATCAATATGGAGATACCTCAAAGAGCTTGGACTGGAGGTTCCATTTGACCCAGCCATCCCTCTGCTGGGTATTTTTCCAAAAGAACTAAAAGAATCATATCATAGTGATGTATGCGCATCCATGTTTAGAGCAGCACAGTTTGTAATAACCAACACTTGCAAACAGCCCATTTACCCATCAGTTGGAAACTGGATAAAGAAGATGTGGTTTTTCTATAAAATGGAATATTACTTAGCCATAAAGAATTAGAAAATAGATTCATTCATAGGAAAATGGATACATATTGAGGATATACTGCTCAGTGAAATAAATAAGTCACACATGTGTAAATACCAAATAGTTTCTCTGGTGTGAATAAACTGCAATAATACATAATATCCTAATAAGATTACTGACCTTGTGAAATGGGAAGAAAGGGGCTAAAGGTGTAGGGAAAGTGGGATGGGTAGGGGAAGGGTAATAAGGGAAAAGAAAAAAATGTGAGATAATGAAAAGATGGCAATAAAGTGTTTGTAGATGGGGAGGGGAGGAGGGGTGAAGGGAGGGCAGGGACAAGGGGAAAAAATGAGAACCAAGACCTGTCATGTAGAGGTATAAGATTCCAACAATGAATGTAACTTCACTGTACTCCTAAAATGTACCAATAAACTCAAGTAAAGCTGAAAAAAAGAGAATCATATCACAGAGATATATGCGCACCTATGTTTATAGGGGCACAGTTTGTAATATCTAAAACTTGGAAACAGCCCATTTGCCCATAAGTTGGAAACTCGATAAAGAAGATGTGTTTTTTTCTATAAAATGGAATAGTACTCAGCCATAAAGAATGAGAAATTATATTCATTCATAGGAAAATGGATACATATTGAGGATATACTTCTACGTGAAATAAATAAGTCACACATGTGTAAGTACTGAATAGTTACTCTGGTCTGAATAAACTACAACAGTACATAAGATCCTAATGAGATATCTGACAATGTGAAATAGGAAGGAAAGGGCTAAAGGTGTGTTGAAAGTGGGAAGGGTAGGGGAAAGGTAATAAAGTAAAAGAAAAAAATATAAAAAATGGAAATAAAGTGTTTGTAAATGGAGAGGGGAGGAGGAGGTGAAGGGAGCGCAGAGATGGATGGGGGGAAAGAAGAACAAAGACCTGTCATGTAAAGGTACAAGATCCCAATAATGAATGTAACTGTAATGTATACCTAAAATGTACCAATAACCTCAATGAGGAAAAAAAATTAAACAATAAATGTAATGGATTAGGTGCACAATATAAAAAGAAGTGATTTGACATCAATAACAACATGGTGGTACAGAGCTACAATGGAGTAGAGACTTTCTATGAAAAATAGGTTAAATTGAGTTCAGTTTAAAATAGATTTTAATTTTAGTACATTTTTCTTTCTTTCTTTCTTTCTTTCTTTTCTTTTTTTTTTTTTTTTTTTTTTTTTTTTTTTTTTTTTTTTTTGGTACTGTGGATTGAACTCGCATCCTTGCTCTTGCAAGGCAGGCCACCTAACCACTGAGCTAAATCTCCAGCTTTAGTCCATTTCTTTTAGTCTCCATGGTAACTATAAAAAGAATATCAACAGAATATAGGGAAAAGACAATATGGGGAATGGAGAGAAATCAAAATATATCACTAAAAAGTATCAAACAATCACAAAAGAAGACATCAAAGGGCAGGCCAGGGATTTAGCTCAGTGGCACCATGCCTGCCTCACAAGTGCAAGGTCCTGAGGCCAATCTCCAGTATCACAAAACAAAACAAAAAGAAGACATCAAGGCAGAAAATGAGTGTTTTCTGAAAAGCTATAAGATACACAAAAGATGAATAACAGAATTGCAGTAGTAAGTCTTCTTTTATTGGTAATTACTTTTCATGTAAATGGACTAAACTGTCCAATCAAAAGAAACACACGGACAAACACACTGGACAAAACAAAAAACAACTATAGATTACATGAGGCAAAAGTAAATAAGTCTTCTGGGAACTGTTAGACAATTGCAAGGAAACCGACACATCACAGAAATCCATAAAATAATGCAGAGAAGTGGGCAAACAATTCTTGAACTTCAACCTCACCTTCTTATCTTGGATCAAGGCTCATGAATCTGCAAATTAATATGAGGTAAGTGGTCATTTCAAGCAACCCCAGATAGGTCCCAGCTGCAAGAATCACAGTCCATAGAAACCTTTACCCCACCTAGAGACTAGGTCTGAATGCAGCTCCTGAACCCCATAACGTGGCCTAGAACTTGGCCAACTCACTGAGGGCTAGAAGCTATCTTGAGAGAGGTCCTATTCTTAAGAGACTAATTCTCCCTGGGGATTGGATGGCTCAGAGTGACCACAACTAGGATCACCATCTGGGTAGATGATAGACTTCTACTGTGTGGGAAAAGGTCACATGGGACAGTCTTGGTTGACAGGAGTGTGAAACAGCATCATAGCCTGAAGTTTGAGCAGCAGGGATTATGAGCTACAAACAATAGGAGACCAAGAGAAACAGATGTGTGTTGGATGTTTACAACATGCTCAGTCCTCTTGACCACTTCTCTAGCATAGAAATTAGTGGTCTAATTGCTCAACCCACCTCATGCTCTCAGGGATTTAGAGCTGCATGGCAGCTTGGGCATTTGCCACACAACACACATTCATCTGGGGACCTGTCAAGGACAGCCCACAGACACTAAAGTATAGATTCAAAAATCTGTAAGCTGCAGTATAAACATAAATACTATCATCACCTCAAAGTCCAAGGAACTTCAGAGAAACAAAATATTCACCCTGTATGTTTTAAAGTACACCTAGACAGAGCAGGTGGAAGGAGCATGCACTTGTCCAGACTCTGCTGAGGCTGGGTTTGGAGACAAGGGCTCTGGGTAACAGTCAATTGCCATGCTCCTAGGTGTGCACACAAAAGCCCTTCCTAGGACCTATGTCCTATGGCAGTGATAATTATTTCTGCTTACCCAGCATAAAACAGCATATGCACCACATAATGTAAGCCAGCTGAAATTGTTTCACATAAATGAGGAGGAAACAAGCAGAATTGATCATCTTCTTGGTTTGGTTTTATTGTCTACTTTTACAACTTTCCTCCACCCATTTTGTCTCCATTCATCCATATTTTCTTTATTCTTTTTTATTGTTTTATTTCTCACCTTTCTTACAAGTATCAGACCTATTGATCTATTCTTCCTTCATTAAATTACATTTCACTCTTTTTTCATTTTCTCATTCTTAAGTTTTTATCTTCTTTGTTCTTATTTTCCTTTTTCTCTGTTCTACACATTACTGTTACTATTTTCCCCTTTTTTTCTCTTTCTTCCTTTCTTATTATTGCTTTGTTCTGTCATGATGAGAACCTGATTCTACAAGCATAAATTAGGTCCAGAGAGGGCTGGCTGAAACAGTGATAAATAACAAGGTATCAGTCTGAGGTACAAGACAAGCCCACAGTCCTTTCAAGTCCTAATCTCAGTGTGAGGATTTAGTCTAAAAGTGAGTCTTCTTTGCAAGCTTTGCAGAAGAGAGCCACTGCAGCCTTCACCATTTCCTGAAGTGTTATAATGAGGAGTTCTAATGAGGAGTCATCTTGAGAAAGGGCTTATTACTTGAGGCTGAGCTACTCTGGCGATCAGAAGCCACACAGAAAGCACATTTTAGGATCCCCAGAACTGCCCTGCCGATGTGACCTTGTGTGAGAAAGCTACAGGACACTCCAGTGCACAGCAAAGTGGTCACAGACACTCTGAGTTGAAGTAGCAGGGAACTCGGGCTGTGGAGGGTATGGTGGTAGGTGGCACAGCTTTCTGTGATGAGAAGTGAGACCCATCATGCATATTTTTGAGAAAAAGCTATATCTAAAAGTGCCATGATTGAGCATAGCAGATTGCTTGGATCCCCTCACTATGCCCTTCTGGCACAGAACTCAGTCATCTCTGCTTTCATGATGTTACACTATGTTTGGGGATGCCACTCTTGGAAATTTGGCAGATCCTTGGGTGTATGGACTGGTGGCCTCTGAAGCAAGCTTGGCACCTCACCAGCCCACATAAAGTAAAGCTGGAGACACCAGTGCATTTTGGTACATAGAAGGAAACACTAAAATCTTCTGGGTGAATGCAGCCTTCAGAGATGTCATTAATTGGCCCTGTCCATTGGAAAAAGTAGGGCTTTGCTGAACATTCAGATAGCAGCAGCCTGGTAAGTTCAAATGAAAGAAAATACAGCAGTCCCTGGATGTCATTTAGTATATCTCATCTATACTTGGTGGATTCCTATATGCCAGATATTGTATAGAAATTTTTCTGGCCCAAACACCTTAGAATGGAGAAGTTTTGGGGTCTCCTATTTCTTTTTCTTTCTTTAAATTTTTTTCATTATTTTTTCTGTTTTTAATATTTTGTTCATTTTTCTTTATTTTTGTTATTTTAATTTAATTTATTTTTATTCTTTCATTGCTTTTTCTTATTTCTTCTGTTCTCTTTCTCATTTTACTTTCTTTTATTATACATTTGCTCACATTTGACCCATTATTAACCCCTCCATTGCCCTTAATCTATTAATATTTAACATTTAATTCACCAATGTGATTATTCATTGTTATATGCCAACAAGACTTGACTAGGAGCCACCTAGAATATTAATATATCTCTGAGTATGTCTGTGATTGGCTGACATGTAGGCTGCAAAATGCGGGAAGACCCAGCCTAGAGGTGGGTGGCACCAACAAATATTCTTGTAGACTGGACAAAATACAAAGTAAAGTGAGAAGGAAATATGCTCTTTTCTTCTGAGTACCTCCAGTCTTCACCATTGCCTCTGAATGCTGGTCTCCAACTCTTTCAGGCTTCCAGCACAGACTCTTCTGCCTTAGAATGCAGACACCACCTTTCTGACACAGCACTGCCTCTGCAGGGAGTTTCCTTCTCTTGACTTTCAGCTGTCACTCCATCCTATGTCTCTACAATGTGCAGACTTCATTTTATATTCTTCCACCACTAATTCCACAGATGGCCATTGGGACTCCTCCCATTGGGATCCTGTAGGCCTGTGTAATAAATCTCCTACATAGTTTATATAGGTGAAAACATAGTTAAATTGTTTTTCTAGTGAACTTTAATACACCATATATAATTATTTCTGCTTTATTTTCCATTGTTAATGGTGACATGCTTGTTGCATCAGTGTGACTGTTAATGGCCAGAGCCTGCTATATTGATTATGCTCAAAACTTGCTACAAGCAGTGCAGGCTGTAAGGAGTTAAATCTCTCAATTGGTTTAGTTTAAGATTTAAAATAGGAAGACAAGATCTAAAGGAGTAGGGGAAGTGGGAGGGGTAGGAAAAAGGAAAGAAGGGAAAAGTAAAAAATATGACAAAAGAAAAAATGGAAACAAAGTCTTTGTAAATAGGGGAGGGTGGAGGGGGTGAAGGGAGAGCAGGGTAATGGGGAGAAAAGAAGAACCAAGGTGCATCATGTAGAGGTACAAGATCCCAATGATGATTGTAACTGTATTGTATCTAAAAGGTACTAATAAATTTACTATAAATTAAAAATAGAAGTGAGGCCAGCCAACAAGGTGAGATCTGGGGAAAGCAGCTCGACTGAGATATCGCATCTCCCTCTGCCCACCTGGACCCAGCCCACAGGTCCGGAGAGCTGCACCCTCTGTTGTGGGCACCACCATGGCTGCTCTAGCCCCAGGAGGGTAGCCAGGCCCCCCCCCGCTCTTAGATCCCCTGAATGTGCCAGTCCTTGGACCTTCTCTGCGGAGACATAACTGGTTATAAAGGGTAATTTTCTGAGCTCCCAAATTTGAACATCTTTAAAGAAAGGGCAGGGGAAACATGTGATAGAACTGTCTGGAGTTCAACCTTGCAGGAGGTCGGGGAGCTCAAATTAGTCTTTGTGGCCTGAGGTCAGACTGCATTGTGGAGTTCTGCCTTTGACTAGAGGAAATAGGGGATTTGGTTTTGCACATAGCTGCACATGATGTGTGATACAACAGCAGAGGTATAGTCTGAAAGAGGCCCTTCAAAGTCATTTTTTTGTCCTTTTCTTTCTTTCCTTCATTCCACTCTGTAAATTCTTTTTTCTGTCCCCTTTCACTAACTCAGTCTCTTGCTCCACCATATTGGCCCTCAGCTCCTTTTCCATTGCTGCTCCTGCCCTAACTCAGATTTCTTCTTTTATCATTTTTTCATTTTAATTAATGTTCTTTTTTTTTTCTATCATTGAGCCTCACTAAAGGGTTGGTAGTTGCAAGGAACAGTGAGCCCCTATAGCTGTTAAGGGGATATATTCTTGTCCTTATACTTGAACTCTGTCTATCCCTTTTGAGTCTTACAGTCTCCTAAAGATTGTGTGGTCATTCTATGCCTTCTGGATTCACTTGAAAACTTCTCCAGCTCTTTTACTTGTTTACTCTTCTCATCCTAATTAGGTCTAGGCTCCCAACCTAAATAGTAAATATACCATATTGAGGAGTTTGTTCACTGCAGACATTTTTGGGCTGCTTCTTGATTTTAATTTAATTCGCATGGTTGGAGGGTGATGGATTGATTACTACCACAAGTGATCAATTTGCAGGAGGGGATTGATCCTGTTGTGTTGCTGATTGTATCAATTGGGATAAGAAATAGGAATTGATTAGACAAGTTCTTTCTCTGCTATTGTGAAAGTGAGAATGTCTATGAGTCATTAGAGAGTTGGGTGCTGAAGTGCAAAGATATCAGGAAGATTTAATAACCCAGAGATTGAATCAAAGACAAACCAATAGCAAAAATAAAAATGAGAAAACACTTAACCAAGACACAAAGACAGACTTGCAGTACACCAATGGTGAACAGTAGGCCAAAGGAGGATGAAAAGTCTGATAGTGAACCACCAGGAAACTCAGAACTCAGAGCACAGGAAGTAACAAAACAGATCAATCAGGCTCTAGAAAAATTCAAAACAGAAATAATTTCCCAGATAACCATAGAGATGGTGAGCAAAATGAAAGTCATGATTCAAGACTACACAAGAGAAACTGACAAAAAAATAGATGAGCTCAGGACCATAATAGAAGCCATGAAGGCCCAGCATAAGAAAAAAATGGAAACAATGAATGCCCAACAGAGGAAAGAAATGGAATCCATAAAACAGATTCAAACAGATATCCAGGAGAATTAAAAACTCTATTGAAAGTGTATGCAACAGAATAAAAGATTGTGAAGATAGAATCTCAGACATAGAAGATAAGATTGCAGTCAGTGACTGTGAAAAGAGAGGCCTCTTAAAAACAGTAAGGGATCATGAGAAATCGATCCAACAACTCTTAGATGATGCAAAGAAGAATAACATAAGACAGATAGGAATCCATGAAGTAGCAGGAGAAAATATAAATGACATAAAAAAGTGGTTCACAGAATTAATGACAGAAAACTTTCCAAACAGAGGGGAAGAATTTGGCATACAGATAAGTGAGGCATATAGGACTCCAACTAGCCACGATATAAAAAACTACACCTAGATATATAATAATCAAGATTCCAGAAACCCAACAGAAGAACAAAATACTACAAGCAGTAAAAGAAAAGAAAAGAAATCACATGCAAAGGAAAGACCATCAGAATCACAACAGACTTTTCAACACAAACCCTCAGGTCAAGGAGCGCCTGGAGTGAGGTATTTCAAGTACTAAAAGAAAACAACCTCCAAACTAGACTGATGTATCCTGCAAAACTCTCTTGCAAAATGGATGGTTAAATAAGATACTTCCATGACAAAGAACACTTGAGAAACTTCATGAATACCAAAGTAGCACTACAAGCAATTCTAAACAATATCCTATAAAGACAATGAAGATCACAACATCATGAGGCCCAACAGAGCAAATAAAATAGTCAAGGCAAGAAACTAAAAGGAGAGAGAAAAAAAGAGCCAACAAAAGAAAATAACACGACAATAATAAGTCAGTATATATCAGTTATAACCATCAATGTCAATGGCCTCAACTCACCAATCAATAGAATTAGACTGGCAGAGTGGATTAAGAAGCAAAATACAACAATATGTTGTATACAAGAAACACACCTAATGCAAAAAGAAGCCCATATACTGAAAGTGAAAGGATGGAAAACAATTCTCCATGTGACAGAGGCCCAGAAATAAGCAGCAGTAGCAATCTTATTCACAGATAAAGTAAATTTCAAACCAAAACTGATCAAGAGAGACAAAGAAGGCCTCCACATTCTTGTAAAGGGAATGATTCAAGAGGAAGAGATGACAATCATAAGCATATATGCACCAAATATAAATGCCCCCAACTATATAAAACAAATATTAGGAAACATGAAAAACCAAATAAGCACTAATACAATTGTAGTGGGGGATCTAAATACCCCACTATCACAAATAGACAGATCATCTAGGCAAAAAAATTAACGATAAAATACTAGAACTAAACAAAGCTTTTGAACTCATGGACTTCTTAGATGTTTATAGAGTGTTCCACCCCACAAAATCAGAATATATATTCTTTTCAGCTGCACATGGGTCATTCTCCAAGATAGATCACATACTAGCTCACAGAACAGGTTTGAATGAATGCAAAAGAATTGAAGTTATTACCTGTATATTATAAGATCATAGTGCAATAAAGCTAGAGATCAGTAGTTTAAGAAACTGTAGGAACTTCACAAACACATGGAAATTGAACAACACTCTCCTGAACAATCAATGGATCACAGAGGAAATGAAAGAAGAAATCAGACAGTTTTTACAAATAAACAAAAATGCCAGTACAACATACAGGAATCTATGGGAGACAGTGAAAGAAGTTTTATGTGGAAAATTCATAGCACTGAACACCAACACTAGGAAAATAGAACAAGTTCAAATAAACAACCTTATGATGAATCTCAGACTCTTAGAAAAACAAGAGCAAGAAAAACCCAAAACTCAAAGAGAGGAAATTATAAAGATTAGAGCAGAAACCAATGCAATGGAAACTAAGAAAACAATACAAAAAATAAATGAATCGAAGAGTTGGTTTTTTGAAAGACTGAATAAAATTGATAAACCCTTAGCAAACCTTATCAAATAAAGGAAAGAAAAGGCTCAGATCCATGCAATTAGAAATGAAAAAGGCAAAGTCACAACAGATCCCACAGAAATCCAGAGGATCATTAATACCCACTTTGAGAACCTGTACTCTAATAAAATGGAAAACACAGAAAAAATGGACAGGTTTCTAGATACTTTTGAATTACCAAAGTTGAACAAAGAAGATAGAAACATTTTAAACACCCCAATTACAATCAGTAAAATTGAAAATATAATTAAAACCTAGCAACAAAGAAAAGCCCAGGTCCTGATGGATTCACTGCTGAATTTTACAAGACATTTAGAGAAGAACTACTGCCATTACTCTTCAAACTTTTAAATGAAATTGAAAGCGAAGCAATACTTCTAAATTCATTCCTGGAGGCAAGTATCACTTTGATTCCCAAACCAGGGAAAGATGAAACTAAAAAAGAGACCTAAAGGCCAATCTCCTTAATGAATATACATATAAAACTCCTTAATAAGATATTAGTAAACAGAATACAGAGGATTATCAAGAAGATCATACATCCTGACAAAATTGGGTTTTTTCCAGGGATGCAAGGATGGTTCAACATACGTAAATCAATAAATGTAATACACTATATTAACAAAGTCAAGGACAAAAAACATGATCCTCTCGATAGATGCAGAAAAAGCATTTGACAAAATTCAACACACATTCATGATAAAAACCCTACAAAAATGGAATAGATGGTCTATATATCAACTTTATAAAGGCTATCTATGAAAAACCAACAGCCAACATCATATTAAATGGCCAAAAACTGAAAACCTTCACGTTAAAATTAGGAACAAGACAAGGATGCCCACTAACACCACTCCTCTTCGATATAGTTCTGGAAACATTAACCATAGCAATTAGACAAGAGAAAGAAATTAAAGCAATAAAGATAGGAAAGGAAGAATTTAAACTGTCATTATTCGGTGATGATATGATACACTACATTGAAGACCAAAAAAACTGCACCAAAAGACTTCTAGACTTAATTGACAGATTCAGTAGAGTAGCTGGATATAAGGTGAACACCCCAAAATGAATAGCCTTCTTGTACACAAATAACAGACTCACTGAGAGAGAAATTAGGCAAAAAATTCCTTTCACAATAACTTTCAAAAAAATGAAGTATCTAGGAATCAATCTAACAAAAGATGTAAATATCTCTACTCTGAAAACTATAGCACTCTGAAAAAAGAAATTGAAGAGAATATACAAAAAAATGGAAAGATATGCCCTGCTCCTGGGTAGGAAGAATCAACATAGTGAAAATGGCCATACTACTAAAAATGCTGTACAGATTCAAAGCAATGCCAATTGAAATTCCAATACTGTACTTCACTGAGCTAGAAAGAAGAATCCAAAAATTCATTTGGATAGTGCATATATATTTACAATTGTCATATGTTCCTCTTGAATTGCTCCCTTTAGAAGGATGTAGTGGCATTCATTGTCTTTTTTAATCAGTTTTGGTTTGAAATTTACTTTGTCTGCAAATAAGATTGCTACCCCTGCTTTTTTCTGAGCCCCTGTCACATGAAGAATTGTTTTCCATCCTTTCACTATCAGTCTGTGGGCTTCTTTTTTATATTTGGTGTGTTTCTTCTATATAACATATTGTTGTATTTTGCTTCTTAATCCATTCTGCCATTCTATTTCTCTTGATTAGTGAGTTGGGGCCATTGACATTGATGATTATAACTGATATATACTGACTTATTATTGTCATGTTATTGTCCTTTTGTTGACACTTTTTTCTTTTTCACCTTCTCCTTTTAGTTTCTTTCCTTGCCTATGTGATTTGCTCTGTTGGGCCTCATGCTGTTCTGACCATCACTGTCTGTTTCTAGAATATTGTTTAGAATTCCCTGTAGTGCTGGTTTGGTATTTATGAAGTTTCACAGGTGTTCTTCGTCATGAAAGTATCTTATTTAACCAACCATTTTGAAAGAGAGTTTTGCAGGATCCATCAGTCTAGGTTGGAGGTTGTTTTCTTTCAGTACTTGAAATACCTCACTCCAGGCTCTCCTTGAGCTAAGGGTTTGTGTTTAAAGGTCTGTTGTGATTCTGATGGTCTTTCCTTTGCATGTGATTTTTTTCTTTTCTTTTACTGCTTGTAGTATTTTGTTCTTCTGTTGGTTTTCTGGGATCTTGATTATTATTTGTCTAGATGCAGATTTTTTTTGATCGTGGCTAGTTGGGTTCTTATATGCCTCACTTATCTGAATGTCAAATTCTTCCCCTCTGTTTGGGAAGTTTTCTGTCATTAATTCTGTGAACAGCTTTTTTAAGTCATTTGTATTTTCTCATGCTACTTCGTGGATTCCTATCAGTTTTATGTTATTCTTCTTTGTGTCATCTAGGAGTTGTTGGATCGATTTCTCATGATCCTCTACTGTTCTTAAGAGGCCTTTCTTTTCACAATCACTGACTGCAATCTTATCTTTTATAACTGAGATTCTAACTTCGCATTCTTTTATTCTGTTGCATACACTTTCAATGGAGCGTTTAATCTCCTGGATATCTGTTTGAATCTGTTTTATGGATTCCATTTCTTTCCTCTGTTGGGCATTCATTGTTTCTATTTCTTTCTTATGCTGAGCCTTCATGGCTTCTATTATGGTCCTGAGCTCATCTATTTTTTTGTCAGTTTCTGTTGTAGAGTCTTGAAACATGACTTTCACTTTGCTCACCATCTCTATGTTTATCTGGGAAATTATTTCTGTTCAACCATCCCATCTTTAACAAAGGAGCCAAACACCCTCACTGGAGGAAACATAGCCTCTTTGAGAAATGGTGTTGGAAAAATTGGGTTTCAAATTGCTAAAGATTAAAATTAGACCTATATCTCTTACCATGTACTGACTTAAAATCAAAATGTGTTAAATATCTAAATATCAAAACAGAATCACTAACCTGGCTTGAAGATATTGCCTTAGAAAATATTTCAAGAACAAAACCTCAGTTACAGATGAACTAGCACAATCAACAAATGGGATCTCTTCTTAACAAAATGCTTCAGCACAGCAAGAGAAATGAGCAACGGTGTGAAAAAACAACCCACAATATGGGAAAAAAATTTTCACCAGCTGTTCCTCAGACAAGGGTCTACTATCCAGAATATATAAAGAACTGAAAAAAACCATACCTCCTAAATTTAAAGACAAAATCCAAAAATGGGCATCTGAAATGAACACACATTTCTCAGACAAAGAAGTAGAAATAGCAAAGAAACATATGAAAAAATGTTCAATATCAGTGGCCATTCAAGAGATGCAAATGAAAACAAGGCTGAGAATCAACCTTTCTCCAGAAAGTATGGTTGCTATCATGAAATCAACTAAAAATAATTGCTGGTGGGGATGTAGGCAAAGAGCAACCGTGATCCACTGCAGGTGGGAGTGTACACTGGTGCAACCATTGTGGAAGTCTGTATGGAAATCCCTCAAAGAAGTAGGATTGGAAGTTCCATTTCAGCCAGTTGTTCCCCTGTTGTGCATGTTCCTCAAGGAGTTAAAAAATTGTACCTCAGTAATGTATGTTCACCCATGTTCATAGAAGCACAATTTGTAATAGCTAAAACTTTGAAACAGCCCATTTTCACATTAACTGGAGACTGGATAAAGAAAATTTGTTTTTTTTTTAATAAAATGGAGTAATACTCAGCCATAAAAATGAGAAATTAGAGAACTTCATTGATAAACAGATGCACATTGAGGGAATATTCTTAAGTGAAATAAATAGGACAAGTGGAAACACTGAATAGTTTTTCTCTTGTAGAAACTGAAAGTGTAAATAAGGACTAAAAGGTATAATAGTTAATGTGAAATAGGAAGAAAAGGTGCAAAGGGCAAGGGGAAATGGGAGAGGTGGTGGAAAGGAAAGAAGGGAATGGAAGTATTATGAGAAAATTAAAAAATGGAAACAAACTCTGTGTAGATAGGAAGGGAGCATTTGAAGGGAGGACAGGGGAATGGGGAAAAATAAGAACCAACATGGATTATGTAAAGGTGAAAATTTCCAATGATTAATATTATTATACTATATACTTTAAATGTACCCATAAAATTAATCTAAAAAACCCTAAATGGGAAATAATCACTCAAATTTTCCCAGGAGTAAGATCCCTGCAACCACTAAAAGACATTAGGCTCCTCTTCATATAACAAGTCTCCAGTTCTGCTCTGACTAGTTAGAAAAAATCACCAGAAATAGACACTGGTAGTCTCTCTAATATCCCCTTTTGCTTCAACAAGCTCCTGACAGGTTCACCAAGCTCTCTTCTGTTAAACAGGCAGCCCAATGTTTCTCCATATATACACACTAACTCCTCTCTCATTGTCTTCAGATAGGTTTCCCCCTCAGCCCAGCCATCATCCTAAATTAGAGAGTATATAATCCCCAATATGTAGGGCCTACAATTCTTTTCAGCAAGATGGAGCTTTATGAAGATAGAGACCTCCACTCCCTCAGCAGCCTATAAAGAATTATGAGGATTCATATCTCTCCAGGGGAAACCAGGCAGGCAATTAGGGCATAGCAGTGCATGGGACAATTGGGCATGATCCCTTAATCATAGAGACCTATTAATCACAGAGATTCAGGACCCATGCATAGAACAGAGTTTCAGTCCTGCACCTGATAGCAAGAAGAGAATGCTGTCTTCAATTCTTCTGGTATGAGATCAAGCCAAGACCTGCACCTAATATCACTCTTCTGGCATAAGATCAAGTGGGGTTTTGATAGCATGGCTGACATTTGATGTCAGAGCAGAAACAATGAAGGATTGTGTTCATTAAGCTCATGGCTTCTGTGAGCCTTGTCACCAGCCCACCATACACTCATCAAAGCAAACTTCTTTCCTGCTTTAAGTGGCACACACTCACTCTGCAGAACTCTTGTTTTCACAATACTTTTGCTTTTGAGCATTTCTATTGTGCTTCTTTTTCTTGTTCTTTTCCCCTGAATAAATATTAAACTGTCATATTCATCAATAGTCCCATCCAGTTATTTCAATGGAACAGTAATAATCTGGAAAGGCTACTTGCTCATAACAATACCTGAAAACTGGTATACATACACACATTCACACATACAATCTACATCTATTGTACATCTATGTAGAAAAGTGTGGATTTACACTGAAATATCCCATTCCAGTCTGACTTTACAACATTTGTTCCAGTTTTCTCTCCTTCTCAGGTAGTGATTCCCCTCACCAATAGTGAAAAACCAGGCTTCCATTATCATTGGTACATTTATTTATTTGATAGATTCTTTTTCACAGAGCCAACTTCCATCCATCCCTTCTCACCCATAGATGCCTCCTTACTACACTCGGGTTCTCCACAGCCTATTTAGGCAATGGCTGCTAGTGCCAGGACACCTCTTGGTGTGCACCCTTTCCCACCTTGCTGGGAGCTATCAGATCCATGCTAGGCTTCCCTTGCACATGGATATGTTCTTATCGACCTTGGTCTGACCTGGACCCACCATGACTCTTTCTTCCAATCCACTCTGTGGCCATCATGTTGTGCCTTACCTACTGGATTTAGGAGTGGATTACACAGAAAGGGCAGAAAAAGAGCAATAAAGAAGAATGAAATCTCTATGACTACTGTTGCTAAAGGAACTGGGAAAATTCTTTCAGTGTTGCCCCCAAATCACCTGATCAAAAGCTGGTTTGTATTTCCTGTTGTTGTTTAATTTTGATTGTATTAAGGGATCAGGGAGTTGAAGACAGAATACAAAGAGGTATAAGGAAATATGTTTCTAGGGCTGAGGATGTAGCTTGATATTAAAGTGCATACCTAGCACATTCATGTGTTCCATTCCTAGGAAGGAAGGAATGAAGGAAAGGAGGAAGGAAGGAAAAAAGGAAGGAAGGAAGGACATTTGTCTGCTTCCAGAAATATCTGGGAAGATGATGCTAAATCAGAACTAATAAAGTAATTAATGCATCATTTGAGTTTCATAAAAACATATGCATCACAATGGTAGAATTAAATCATGGATATACTTTCCAAACAATGGTAAAAATCAGAGGAATAACACCCACCTATCTTGGTAAGCAAATGAGATCAGAGAAAGGGCCCACAAGACCAGTGACTATGATGACTGAAAATCATTTCTGGTTCTCTATGTTCTCTAGCTTCCCTCTTAATGTTCATTAAAAAAATCATATATTATCAAAAGATATTTTTGTTCACATTTTTAAATAATAATTTTTTCAAAATATTACATATATTCCATACAAAGTTTACACTAAAGTCACAGCAATAATTCTCATTTTCATTAAAAATTGTTGATAAAATTAGTGAAAAGTGCTTCCTCATATCAGAGCTCAAATGGAATTGATGGTGCCCTCTATGCATAGAAGGAGATAGTCTTGTGAGAAACTATGAAAGTGAATGTACAGGTATGACACTCATTTACTCACAACAGATACAATCTAAACAGATATGGACCAAGTCCAAAGTGTGTACTGATTCCCTAAGAGTTTTTCAAGAGCAGTTTATTAATCTAATCTTCATATCGGTTTTATTCAACAGTAAATTAAAGTCTCCCTAAAGAACACAGCAGAAATTTCCAGGGAAGATCAGACTCCTCTTATGGCCTCATTTCTTGACACAACCTTCAGAATAATGGGTTTTTTTGGCTTAAGAATAGCTTCTGCACCTAATATCAGAGGGACCTGAAAATATTGAATAAGGATATTTAAAAGCAATAAATGAAAAATCAATAATCACAGAATCAAAATGGAAATGATACATTCAAACAATAATGCTTTCCAAACACGTAAAAATCAGTTCTAAATAATTAATCTTGGATTTCTTAAATATAATCTCTAAGCTATGTCAAGATCTGAGAGTGACTTTTATTGGTACATTTTAGGTATTCATTATTGGAGATTTGTACCTTTTCATAGTATATATTGATTCTTGATTTCCCCCATATCCTGCCCTCCCTTTAACCCCCCACACTTCCCTATTTACAAAGTCTTTGTTGCCATTTTTCTCATGTTATGCCTGAAATGTACCAATAAAATTAAATTTAAAAATCTGATAGTGAAAGCATTCATCTAAATGTCCATTCAGTAAATTACTGAGCACCTGTATAAGATGCTGAGATAAAATTAGGTTGAATTCTGTGCATTTTTGACCTAAAATTTAAGGGTAAGTTTCAACAATTCTAAACAGATTTTTTCATACTGGAAAACTGTCTTTGAATTTTATGTTGTTAAAACTTTCAAGATGATCATAAGTAGGTATTTTTTGTACATTTCAATATTTTTTCAGTACTCAATTCTAGAGTTTAATGCTGAAAAGCCTTTAGGAGACATCATGCTTCTGATTCATTACATTTCATCTTGACTCCCCAAAAAAGTACGGATAGGGAAAGTCTCAATTCTGCAGCACTTGGACTAATTCTCAGCCATATTATCCATTCTTCTCAGTGAGTAGGTCAGAGCCTTAGAGTAAGTTTCTTATATTAGTAGAGCAAATGGCATGCTTTCTAACTTTTATCATGGATATTGAAAAGTTCTAGCTTGTAGATGACAAGGAGCTTAGCAGGGAGGATTTGCTCCTTCCAAGGCATGCCAAAGGCCTGCTTTCTCCCTAGACTATTTCTATCTGTAGACATTTACAGGACACCTACATAGCTCCCCTAAAGCCAAAATATGAGATAATCACCACCACTACCCTGCTTTTCTCCCAAGAAGAAAGTCTGCTCATAGAGAGGTTGCATATTACATGCAGTCACAACTTCAGATTAACTTTATCAGTCATTGTTCATATTATTCAGTCACTGTTATTTTTTAGGAGAGGTATTTCAAGTCTTATATATACACCAGCTTATGATTTTACCCTACTATATAGTTTCCCAGGAAATGGACAGATATATAAACACACACATGCACATGTACAAATAACATTTATTAAACTTTTTCTTCTTTTTTTTTGTACCAGGCATCAAACTTGGGTCCTTGCACTTCCAAAGCAGATGACACAACTACTGAGATAAATCCCTGGCCCTAAATTTTTTAAATTAAAATAATCTGTAACTGGTATTAAGACCTCCAGTATAACAACAAATGATTCTTCAGCATTCTCTGAATGCTTGCAGTGGGCAAACTCTGCAAAACCACATTGGGAGTTTATAGAAGGAATAAAATGAGGTACTATAGAAGGAAGAAGGATATTCACCCATATATATATAAAAAACTAGAGAAACAAATTCTGTGGTTTAATGGCAAAGTATTAATGTAGGTAGTGATAACATCTTGCAGCACTCATTAGCGGAGCAGAGGAATAAATGGGTCATAGTCAAAATGGATAAGGCATTGGGATTAGGATTTGAAGATAAGAACACAACAAGGAGGAGAATGACATGAAGATCCCTGTACTTATAATGAGATTGTAAAAACTACATAGTTTATCTGGAGCAGATCTCATGAAATATGTTCTCAAATAGCTAGGTTATCTCTGAGTGGTGGAAGTCATTTAGGATATCTAAAATTACCTAGGACTGAGGATACTTTTAATATCCTCATGGATTTCAAGGTAGAGCCAGGGATTGAGATCCACTGTCACATGAGAGCTTCTTTAAATTCTAGTAAAGGAGAGTACCACTCAGGCACCATGCTGAAATGAATACTTCAGTTTATAACTTTTGCACAATGCATCCATCTCCACTTCACTTGAAACTGGAATATAAGACTTTGAATTTAAATGTATGCTATACCTCAAAAGAACTACACATAGCCCTATCAAACAAATTTGCATAAACTCTACATGATCTTTATAGCTCTGCTTTATAATTGCACACAGATTTACAGCACCACAACTCAAATACCCTTCAATTTTGTATGATTAGATCATATAGATCAAATAGATCCTCTTGCCATTGAACGAATTCTGAAAAAGTCAATAAGCATGTTCAGTTTTGCATTTAGACATATTTGTTTTTTTAAAAAACACCGCATAATAAAGCACTGTTTATAAAGAAAGTTAATTGACTGACCTGTGTTTCTTTACAAGGTTGGAAGGAGAAGTTCTGCAGAACTCGAATGATAGCAAGTTTGATGTTCATGAGAGCAAACCGCATGCCAATACAATTCCTGGGTCCATTCCCAAAGGGCATGTATATGTAAGGGTCAATGTTCTCCTTGTTCTTCTTACTGAACCTGGTGGGAAATAGTAGATGAAAACAATTGCAGTGAGGGATAGGTGGGGAAAGACACAGAAAATACAATTGAGATATGTTCTTATGTACACAACCTTCACATGATAAATATAATCACTGTGCACTGTGAACATGGAGTAATACAAATTTAAATATAATCACAAGAACTAAAGACAAATCAAACAAGTGAATTAAACAAATGCATAGGAGTTACAGCCTTGGATTTCTCAGCTAAACCCCTCCACGAAGAGTATACATGATATTTTGTGGGATGCTCATTGAAATCCTGCTATAGTTACTTCACTGTAAGCACTACACCCCAAAGATCCTTTCCACTACTCTTACCATTTAGGAGATTATAGTCCTGTTAAGATGAGATTGGGTGAATGTTGTGTGAGAGAAAATAAATCTCTAAACACTAAAATCTCATTCTAGTTGATGATATTTTTCTACTTTGAAGGCATATAGGAATTAGGCTAAATGACAAGAAAGTGTGTTCCCACCTCCACTCAAACTTATGTTAGTCAGATGCTCATTGATAAAGGAGGAGGAGAAATGAGTTTTCCCTGCCCTTCTCATCTCCTCTCTCTTCTTTTTACATCAGTTTCATCATGATTATTGTTTACCACCTCCTCCTCCTTGTCATTTCCAAAACTCCTCCTTTTCTCTCCTGCTCCACAGAGCAGTGAAAGTCAGATTATATACAAGGACAAAGGATGATTCTCTACTCTATTAATATTAATAACTTGCTTGTCTATCTCTCCCACTAGGCTAAAAATTATCTAAAGTTTAGAGCCCTGTATCATTCAAATTTGATTTGTCATTATCACATTATATAAATAAAAATATTGATTTAGAAACCATGATAACTGTGGCTCTAGAGAAAAATCAAAGCATATTTAGTATCCTAGATAACTATAGAGATGGAGACCAGAATGAAAGACATGTTTAGTGATTCTAGAATATATACAGATTTTTTTTAAAAAAGAGAGGACCTCAGGAACATGAAGGAAACAATGAACTCCTAGAATATGAAAGAAATGGAAACAATGAACACACAGCATAGGAAAGAAAAGGAATCCATGAAACAAATTTAAACAGATATCCAGATTAAAAATTTGAGATTAAATATTCCAGGGTATAAAGAATGAGAAAATAGATTCGTTAATAGGAAAATGGATACATATTGAAGATATACTCCTAAGTGAAATAAATGAGGTACACATGTGTAATACCGAATAGTTTCTCTGGTGTGAATAATCTGCAATGATACATAAGATCCTAATAAGATTACTGACATTTAGAAATGGGAAGAAAGGACCTAAAGGTGTAGGAAAGGTGGGATGGGTAGGGGAAGAGTAAAAAAGGAAAAGAAAAAAATGTGAGATAATGAAAAGATGGAAATAAGTGTTTGTAGATGGGGAGGGGAGGAGGGGGTGAAGGGAGGGCAGGGACAAGGGGAAAAAATGAGAACCAAGACTTGTCATGTAGAGGTACAAGATCCCAACAATGAATGTAACTGTACTGTATCCCTAAAATGTACCAATAAACTCAATTAAAGCTGAAAAAAATTTCCAGAGTATAAGCGCCAGAATGAGCCAATATGAGGACAGAATATCAGGTATAGAGGATAGGATTGTGGTTACTGATCTCAAAAGAGAGATTTCTTAAAAATAACAAGGAAACATGATAAATCAATCCAACAGCTATGTGATGATGTAAAGAAGAATAACGTAAGTTTGATTGGAGGCAATGAGAAATCAGAAGATAGGGCACAGAACATTAAAAAATTGTTCACAGAAGTAATGGCAGAAAACTTTCCAAACAGGAGGAATTTCCCATACACATAAGTGAGGCTTATAGGACTCCGATGAGCCATGATCAAAAAGTTTACACATAGGAATATAATGGTCAAGATCCCAGAAATTCAATAGAAGAATGAAATATTTAAATCAGTTAGAGAAAAGAAACAAATCATATATAAGAGAAAGCCCATCAGAATCACATCAGACTTCTCAAAACAAACCCTCAAATTAAAGAGAGTCTTGAGTGAAGTATTTCAAGCCCTAAAAGAAAACGAACTCCAACCCAGATTGATGTACACTGCAAAACCATCTTTCAAAATCATTGGAGAAATAAGATACTTTCATGACAAAGAACTCCTGAGGAACTTCATGAATATCAAAGTAGCATTCCAAGCAATTCTAATTAACATCATAGAAAAAATAATGAGGACTAAAACACCACAAACCCCAAAAGAATGAAGCCATTGGGCATCACAGTAAATTAAATGCAAAGGTGGAAATTTTTTAAAAAAAGAGCCAAGAACAAGAAAATATCATGACAATAAGTCAATACATATTTGTTATAAACACCAGTATTAATGGTATCAATTCACCAATCAAATAAATAGACTGGCAAAATGGTTCAAGATCCAAAATAAGCTGCATACAATAAACACATGTAATTAAAAAAGAAATTCATAGATAGAAAATCAAAGGATGGAAAACAATACTCCATGCTTTGGAAAAAAGCAGGGGTAGCTATCCTATTTGCAGACTAAGTGGATTTAAGTCCAAAACTAATTAAGAGAGATAAAGAATGTCACTGCATCTCGGTAAAGGCAATAACCCAAGAGGAAGAAATGACAATCATAAATGTATATGCACTAAATTTGATTTCACCCAGCTATGTAAAACAAATATTGACATGAAAACTTGAATAAGTACTAATACAATATCCCCTTGTCACAAATAAATAAAACAGATAAAACTTCAACAAAAAATACTATAACTGAATCAAAATTTTAAAGAAATAGAGTAAATAGTTATCTACAGTGTTCCACACCACAAAATAGAAAAGCCACTCTTCTCAGATGCACACAGGTCTTTCTCCAAAATAGACCACATATTACCTCATAGAACATGCTTAAGTAAATACAAAGGAATTGAAGCTATCCTCTGGAGATTGTCAGATCATAGCACAATGACATTGGAGATAAATAGCAAAGGAAACCAAAACAAATTCATAAACACATTAAAATTGAATAACACCCTTCTGAAATATGAATGGGTCACAGAGGAAATTAAAGAAAAATTAGGCAACTTCTACAATTAAATGATAATGCAAATACAACATACCACAATTTATAAGACACAATGAAAGTAGTCCTACAAGGAACATTCAGAGCACTGAATGTCCATATTAAGAAAACAGAGCTAGCTCAAATAAGCAACCTAATGATGAACCTCAGGCTTCTAGAAAAAGAAGAGCAAGACAAACCCAAAGCTCATACGAGAGGAAATTATAAAGATCAGAGCAGAAATAAATACAGTGGAAACTAAGAGAATGACCCAGAAAAGCAACAACTGAAAGTGTTCAAAGAAATCCCTAGTCAACCTTATCAAAATAAGGGAGGACTAGTGATTTAGTTAATAGTACTTCCCCTGCCTCCCAAGCACAAGGTCCTGAGTTATATCCCCAGTACCACAAAAAAGAAAGAAATGAATGAAATCTATGCAACTAGGAATTAAAAGTGAAAAATTATAACACATTCACAGAAATCTAGAGGGTCATCACTACTAACTTTGAGTACCTGTACTCCAATAAAATGGAAAACACAGAAGAAATGGACAGATTCCTAGATACGTATAAGTCACCAAAGTAGAACCAAGAAGATATAAAAATTCTAAACAAACCAATAACAGTCCATGAAATTGAAAATTTTGTTTTTGTTTTTGGTACAGGGGATTGAACTCGGGTCCTTGCGCTTGTGAGGCAGGCCACCAAACCACTGAGCTAAATCCCCAGCCCTGAAATTGAAAATTTTATTTAAAACTTATCAACAGAGAAAGGCCCAGGTCCTGGTGGTTTCACTGCTGAATTCTACAAGAAATTTAGATAGGAGCTAATGCCACTACTTTTCAAACTCTTAATGAACTTGAAATGAAAACAATACTCCCCAAAACATTCCTAGAAGCAAACATTGTCTTGATTGTGAAAGCAGAGAAATACCCAACCAACAAAGAGAGCTACAGACCAAACTCCCTAATAAACATAGATGCACAAATCTTTAATAGGATACTCATGAACAAAATGCAAAATATAATCAATGTCATACACCCTGACCAAGTGGGATTCATCCCAGGGATGAAAGGATGGTTGAACATACATAAATCAATAGATGTAATGCACTGTATTAACAGAGTCAAAAACAAAAACTATATAATTATCTTAACAGATGCATAAAAAGCGTTTTTACAAAGTCCAATGGCCATTCGTGATTAAAAAAAAACTTCAGAAAATTGGAATAGATGGTATTTATCTCAACCTGATAAAAGCCGTGTATAAAAAACTAACAGCCAACATCATACTAAATGGCCCAAACAGAAATCATTCACACTAAAATCAAGAACAAGAGGATTCCACTATTACAGCTCCTATTCAATATAGCTCTGGAAACATTAGCCACAGCAATTAGACAAGAGAAATAAATAAAAGAAATAAAGATAGAAAATGAAGTTCAATTGTCATTATTTGTGAATAACATGATATTCTATTAAGAACACTCCAAAAATTCCTTGAAGGATTTTGAAATTTAATAACAAAATTCAGTAGATTAGCTCGATACAAGGTCAACATTCAAAAATCAATAATATTCCCGTACATGAATAACAGATACATTGAGAGGGTATTTGGGAAAGAATTCCTTTCATAACAGCATGCAATGCCCAGTATCACCACTCTTCTTCAATATAGTTGTGGAAGTATTAGCCACAGCAATTAGACAAGAGAAAGAAATTAAAGCAATAAAGATAGGAAAGGAAGAAGTTAAACTGTCATTATTTACTGATGATATGATACTCTACATTGCAGACCCAAAAAATTCCACCAACAGATTTCTAGACTTCATTGACACTTTTAGCAGAGTAGCTGGATACAAGGTCAACACTCAAAAGTCAATAGCCTTCTTGTACACAAATAGACTCACTGAGAGAGAAATTAGGGAAAAAATTCCTTTCATAATAGCATCCAAAATGAAGTATTTAGGAATCAATCTAATAAAAGTAGCATAAGACCTCTACACTGAGAACTACAGCACTCTGAAAAAAGAGATTGAAGGAGATATAAGAAAATGGAAAGATATCCCCTGCTCCTGGGTAGGAAGAATCAACATAGTGAAAATGGCCATACTACCAAAACTGCTATACAGATTCAGTGCAATGACAACTAAAATTCCAACACTATATTTCACAGAAATAGAAAAAAGAATCAAAAAATTCATTTGGAACCATAAGAGACATAGAATAGCAAAAGCCATCCTAGATAACAGACACATGGCAGCAGCATAACAATTCCCAATATGAAACTATAGTACAAAGAGTGTGATTAAAAACAGCATGGTACTGGCAAAAGAAACAGGCCTGAGGATCAGTGGAACAGACTGGAAGACACAAAAAGAACTCCAGATATACTCAGCTACCTTATATTTGACAAAGGAGTTGACCATCCCCACTGGAGGGCAGGTAGTCTCTTTAATAAATAGTGTTGAAAAAACTGGATTTCAACCTACCAAAGACTAAAACTAGACCCTTATCTTTAACCATGCACTAAATTAAAATCCAAGTGGATTAAAGATCTAAATATTAAAACAGAAACACTAAACTTGCTGGAAGATAAGTTAGGCAGAACTTTTGAAGACACTGGCATAGCAAAAGACTTTATGAACAAATAATCAGTAGCACAGGAACTAGCAGAAAGAATCAACAACTGGGATCTCATCTTATTAAAAGGCTTCTGCACTGCAAAAGAAACCATCAACAGAACTAAAAGACAACCTTCAATGTGGGAAAAATTTTTAGCAGCTGCTCCTCAGACAAAGGACTCTTATTTAGAATATATAAAGAACTCAAAACAATTAGCACCCCCAAATATAAAGACCCAATTCAAAAATAGGCATCTGAAATGAACAGACATTTTCAGACAAAGAAGTAAAAGCAGCAAGTAAATATATGAAAAAATGCTCCACATCACTGGTCATTTGAGAGACGCAGATGAAAACAACACTGAGATTCCACCTCACCCCACAAAGAATGGCTATTATCAAGGAATCAAACAATAGCAAATGTTGGCTGGGTTGTGGGGAGAAAGGAACCCTTCTGCATTGTTGGTGGGAGTGCAGACTGGTGCAATCACCATGGAAATTGATATGGAGATACCTCAAAGAGCTTGGACTGGAGATTCCATTTGACCCAGCCATCCCTCTACTGCCTATCTTTCCAAAAGAATTAAAAGAATCATATCACAGTGATATATGTGCACCAATGTTTATAGCAGCACAGTTTGTAATAGCTAAAACTTGGAAACAGCCCATTTGCCCATCAGCTGGAAACTGGATAAAGAAGATGTGGTTTTTCTATAAAATGGAATACTACTCAGGCATAATGAAGAAATTAGATTCATTCATAGGAAAGTGGATATTTATGAGGATATACTCCTAAGTGAAATAAATAAGTCACACATTTGTAAATACCAAATAGTTTCCCTGCTGTGAAAAGCTGTGATAGTACATAAGATCCTAGTGATGTAATTGATAGTGTGAAATAGGAAGAAAAGTGCTAAAGGTGTAGGGAAGATAGGAAGGATAGGGGAAAGATAATAAGGGAAAAGAAAAAAATATGAGAAAATGAAAAAATAGAAGTAAAGTGTTTGTAAATGGGGAGGGGAGGAGGGGGTGAAGGAAGGGCAGGGACAAGGGGAAAAATGAGAATGAAGACCTGTCATGTAGACATACAATATCACAATAATGAATGTGACTGTACTGCATACCTAAAATGTATGAATAAACTCAATGAGAGAAAAAAATAATAGCATCCTAAAAATTAAAATATCTAGGAATCATTCTAACCATGGAAGTAAAGGAACTCTAATTTGAAAATTACATCCCTCTTAAAAAGAGATTGAAGGGGATGTAAAAAAATGCACAGACTCACTCTGATCTTGTGTAGAAAAACCAACATACTGGAAATGACCATACTTCCAGAAGTGCTATAGAGATTCAACACAATAATGATTGAAATTCCAACAGCATATTTCATAGAACTAGACAAAAGACACTAAGAATTTATTTGGAACCAGAAGAGATGTACAATAGCAAAAGCAATTCTAGGCAGGAAAGTCAAGGCAATAGATATCACATCCGCAGATTGAAAGTATGTTACAAAGCTACTGTGATAAAAACAGTATGGAACTGGCAAAAAATCGGACCTGTGGATCAATGGAAGATGCGGAAACAACTCCACACATGCTCAGCCACCTCATCTTTGGCAATAGAACCAAACACCCTCAGGGGAGGAAACATAATACCTTTAAAAAATAGTACTGGAACGATTGAGGTTCAACTTGCCAAAAATTAAAAGTTCACCCATATCTTTCACCATGCACTAAACTAAAGTCAAAATGAATCAAAGATATAAATATTAAAACAGAAACTCGGAACATGCTGAAAGATAGATTAGGTAGAACTCTTAAAGACAAGGGCACATAAAAATACTTTATGAACAAGACCTCAGTCACATGGGAACTAACTAGTACAAAGAATCAACAATTGGGATGTCTTCTTATTAAAAACTTTCTGCTCTGCCAGCGAATATCACAAGCATACTGAAGAGACAACCTCAAATGTGGGAAAAAATTTTACCTACTGTTCCACAGACAAAGCACTATTTTCTAGAATATATACAGAACTTTTAAAAATCAGATTCCCCAAATTTAAAAACCAAATCCAAAAATGGGCATCTGAAATAATACACATTTCTCCAATGAAGAAGTACAAACAGCAAATAAACATAGGAAAAAATGTTCAAAATCACGGGTTATTTTAGAGATGCAAATGAAAACAATGCTCAGATTCCATCTCACTGCAGAAAGAATGGCTGCTATCAAGAAATCAATGAACAATAAATGCTGGTCTGGCTGTGGGGAAAAAGGAGACCTTCTCCACTGTTGGTGGAGTACATACTGGTGCAACTACTAATGTGGAAATCTTTGTGGAGATTCCTCAAAAAACTAGGATTAAAATCTCATTTGACCCAGCTAGTTCCCTTCTGGATATGTTCCTGAAAGAATTAAAAGCATCATACCACAGGAATATATTTGCACTCATGTTTATATTAGCACAGTTTATAATAGGCAAATCTTGGAAACTGCCCAATTGTCTGTCAACTGGTGATTGGATAAAAAGGATATCTTTTTAAGAAAATAGAGTAGTACTCAGCCATAAAGAAAGGCAAACTAATGGGGCTGGGGATTTAGCTCAGTGGTGCTGCCACCTGCCTCACAAATGCAAGGTCCTAAATTCTACCCCAGTACCAAAAAAAAAAATCAAGATAAACTAGAGACATTTATAGTTAAATGGATGCACCTTGAAGCCATATGCTTAAGTGAAATAAATAGGACACACATGTAAATACCAAACAGTTTCTCTGGTGGGAAAAACTAAAAGTGTAAATGAGGAATAAAATGTATAATAGAGATTGTGAAATAGGAAAAAATGTTCAAAGAGGATGTAAAACTAGGGAGAGGGGGTTGGGAAAAGAAGGGAAAAAATAGGAAAAGGAAAAAAACCCCGGAGAAATAAAGCATATATAAATAGGGAGATTTGGAAGGATTGAAAGGGAACTGGAAAAAACAAGAACCCAGATATAGCATATATAGGTAAAAAAAATTCCAATAATGAATGTGATCCTAATATATACCTAAAATATACCAATAAACAATTTAAAAAGTGAAAAAGTGGAATATGAGGCTTAATCCCAAAGATTTCTCATTAAATGTGCAAGTTATTCAGGTTTGGTTCAAACTTACAATCCTTCATCTTCAATTACCCATAGTGGTGGGATTACTTGCATGTGCCATCATACCTAATTCAAGTTATAAACTGTTAAAACAGTTCTTAGGCTTTGAAGGAAATTTTGCAATATATACAAGTTATATGCTATGAAACAGCTAGGGAATCAGTGTTGTCATGATGTATGGAAAACACAGCTGGCACAGGGGAATGATTGTTTTGGCAGCTGATGAGCATGAGACACACTGAAAGTATTCTGTAGGCATAGGGCATAGATAGTATTGTGTCAGATACTCTCAAAGAAAAGAGTTTTTCAGTATGTGGATTTCTGTTTTCTGGCTAAGGCTCTGACACATGCTGAGTACTTCCTATGAACCAAAAATGTAGAAGGTACAAAAGGTGCAAGTGTGGAGATTTGAGGGAATCCAGAAGCCCCTTGGCCCAAAAAGAAAGAAATCAGTCAATTCTGATTGACTCTTACAACAAATACTATGTATAAATTCATACTGCCCTTGGGGTCACAAAGGTCAAGATGACAAGATCCTTGCCAACAGAGACTATGATAGAAGGCGAGATGGCTGGACTCTTGCCCTAAAAACTTCATTCTCTATTTTTCTCACCAATACAATAAAAGAAGACATCAAGTAATTCCAGGATGCAAACTGTGCCTAAAACATGACTGTTCTATCTTATATCTAGATATCCCCCCAAAGTCTCATGTGTTCCTAGGTGGGTCTTTGGGGAGGCGACTGGATCATTGGTGAGTGATGGTGAGCCCACTGATGAATGTGATATTGTGATATTGGGAGGGGAATCCTGTCAGGCAGCGGTGGCTCACTTTGGGCATGCCCTGGAAGAGTGTATATATACAAACTTCCTTTTCTTTGATGCTAATCTGCTTCATTCTTGCCATGCCATGAACTTTTCTGCATAATCAGGCCTCTTTACTATGCTTCCCTGCCTTGGAACCAGCTGAGTATGGACTGAAACCTCTACAAACTGTGAGGTACAATAAATTTTTCTTCCTCTAACTTGTAGGTCATGTATTTTCTCCCAGCAATAAGAAACTAACTAAAACAATGATCTTGGATTTGAATGCTCAGAAGAACCTCCTTGAAAACATAATAGTAAATAAAAATATCAGACACACAAATTTTGATATCATATAGCATGGTTTTCTCATATATAAGAAACTCAAAGAACAAAATGAAAGGTACACAGTAAAGTATAGGAAGCACAGAGATAGATCTTTTGCAAAGGGAAGTGGATAAAAAGATGGAAGGAGGAGAGGGAAAGAGGATGAAGAAAGAATTACATTATGTACATGCACCAACTTTCGATGCTGAATGTAATCATTATGTACTGCAAGCATGTACAGATAAAGAGAAAAATTTTAAAAAGAAAGCTGCAAAAAGTCATCTCTGAGAAAGTGTTTCTCAGATATCTGAAGAGCAGATGATTTGATTTTGGAAGAGTCAAAAATAGAGTGTATGAGGGAATTGGTCAAGGAAGGCAATCAGAGAAAATACCAAAAAGACCTGTGCTCTCCTCTGTCCTCGCTTCTCTGTAGGCTGACTGAGTAATGAAGGAGTAAAACTGGTTAGGTTCTCAGCTTGTATTTTTATACTCACACTGAAGAAAACAGGAACAAATTATCAAATGAACAAGAGATGGAAATGTCTCCTAAAGCTGGTGGTAAAGTACAAGAACTAAAGAGAAAACCAGAAAGAAATAAGCATGCTAAAAACCTGAAATAGGCCATTCTGGACCTCCATCAGAGCAGACTGGTCAGAAGTGCCCTCTGCTCAGCTGCATGGGGAGCTCATGGATTCTCCTCCTCCACCTCCAGAACCCTGGACCTCTATCAGAGCAGATGGGTGAGAACCAACCGCTGCCCAGCCATGAAGGGAGCTCACACCTCCAGCACCCTGGGACTCCATCAGAGCAGACCAGTGAGAAGTGCCCACTGCCCAGCCATGCAGGGTGCTTGCGGCTCTTACTGCTCTACCTCCAGTTTGCCAGGTTTCCATTGGAGCAGACCAGTGAGAACCACCCACCATCCAGCTCCATGGGCACCTCTGCAACATTCCCCACCCTCGCTGTTCTCAGGGCTCCTGGCTGTGCCAGTACCTGGATCCACACTGCAGAGACACAGGTGATCATAAAGATCATGTTACTCAGCTCCAGATGATACAATGCAAATGAACAACAGCAATAAAGGCACATCAGAACTCCATAGCTGGTAAGTTGATGGGATCACCACCTTCCATCAGAACTTGGACTATCTTTAGGGGATGGGCAGCTGGAACCTGCAGTAGAACCTTGCAGAGTTCAACCCAGCAGGAGGTCAGAAAGCTCAACTTGGGCCTTGCACTAGAATTCAGCCTGAATCTCGTGGGTCTGCCATTGGCTAGCTGAGATTAATTGCCTTAGTTCTGCCCATTGCTGCCCACAGTGTTCATTGTGACAGCAGAGATATACCCTGAAAGAGGCTCTTCAATTTTTTATATTTCTTTCTATTTTTAATTTTTATTTAAAATTTTTATTTTTTCCCATTCTGCAAATTCTCCCTTTTCTCTTCTTCATTTTTCTGCTCACTCTATTGCTTTCCCAAATTATTCTTCATCTCCCTTTTTGTTTCTGTTCCTGCCTTAATTCGGATTTCTTCTTTCTTTTTCTTTTCTTCACTCTTATTTCTTTCTTTGATGATCATTAGTTTTAAAGGAAGGTGAGTACAATTTATAGCTTCCCTATTCCTATTAACTTGCTCTGTTCTTGTATTTATTCTTGCACTCTGTCTTTCCTTCTTCTGCATTATCATCTGTGTGCTCTGGCTTCACTTGAAACCTTCTCCTATTCTTTTACCTATCTATTCCTCTCATCCCAATTCCTTCTAAATCCCAATCCTGAAGGGTAAAATTTCTATATTGAAGAGTTTATTCACTATAAACACATTTTATGCTGGTCCTTGGTTTTTATTTAATTCACATAGTTGAAGGTGATAGATTAGTAACTACCACAAATGATCAATTTCTAAACTGTGCTTGATGCTATTTTGTTGCTGATTGTATCAACATTGCTAAAGGGTTCTGATTGATTTAATGAGTTTTCCTTTCTGATATTGTGGAAATGACAGTGTCTCTGAATCATTACAGACTCAAAACCTAAAAAGCAGTTATTTCAAGAAGATTGAAGTACCAATCCAGGAATTAAACCAAGGACAGCCCAACAACAAAAATAAAAATGAGAAAAAACTTTAGCAAGGCACAAATACAGACTTCCAGTTCACCAAGGGCAAATTCTATGAGAAACGAGGTGGAAAAATCTGACAATTGCATACCAGGACACCCAGAACTCATAGCACACAAAGTAACAAAACAGAATGAGGCTGTAGAAAAATTCAAAACATAAATAATTTCCCAAATAACTACAGAGTTGATAAGCACAATGAAAGACAAGATTAGAGACTCTAGAACAGAAACAGACCAAAAAAAAAAAAAAAAAAAAAAACCCCCAGGAATCTATGAAGCAGATTCAAACAGATATCCAGGAGATTAAAAACTCTATTGCAAGAATTCACAGCAGAATGAATGAAAGTAAAGATAGAATTTCAGATATAGAATGATAGAATTTCAGATATAGAAGATAGAATGACACTGAGGGACCATTAAAAGAGAGATCTCTTAAAAACCATAAGGGATCAAGAGAAATTGATCCAACAATTCAGAGATGATTCAAAGAAGAATAACATAAGACTGACATGAATCCATGAAGTAGCAGGAGAAAATACAAATGACCTAAAAAAGATGTTCACAGAATTAATGACAGAAAGCTTCCCAAACAGAGCAAAGGAATTAGACATTCAGATAAGTGAAGGCATATAGCACTCCAATTAGCCACTTTAAAAAATCAATATCTTGACATAATAATCAACATCCTAGAAGCCCAATTGAAGAAAAAAACTACTGCAAGCAGTTAGAGAAAAAAAATTACATACAAAGGAAAGCCCATCAGAATCACAGTGGACATTCCAACACAAACCCTCAGGTCAAGGAGAGCCTGGAGTGAGGTATTTCAAGCTCTAAAAGAAAACAACCTCCAACCTAGACTGATGTATTCTGCAAACCTTTTTGAAAATGGATGGCAAAATAAGATATTTCCATGATAAAGAACACCCAAGAAACTTCATGAACACCAAACCAGCACTACATGGAATTCTAAACAATATCCTAGAAAAAGACAATGAAGAAGTTCACAGCACCATGAGGCCGAACAGAGCAAATCAATTAGGCCAAGCAAGAAACTAAAGGGAGAGGGGGAAAAAGTAAAAAGAGCCAACAACAGGAGAATAGCATGACAATGTTAAGTCAATACATATCAGTCATAAGCATCAATGTCAGTGGTCTCAATTCACCAATCAGAAAAAATAGCCTGGCAGAATGGATTAAGAAGCAAAATCCAAAAATATGTTGTATACAAGAAACACACCTCATTAAAAAATAAACTCATAGATTGAAAGTGAAATGTAAACAGTTCTCCATGTAACAAGAGCCCAGAAAAAAGCAGGGGTAGTTATCTTATTCACAGACAGAGTAAATTTCAAACCAAAACTGATTAAGAGAGACAAAGAAGGCCCTACATCCTTGTAAAGGGAACAATCCAAGAGGAAGTCGTGACAATCATAAATATATATGCATGAAATATTAATCTCTCAACTATACAAAACAAACATTAAGGGACACAAAAAACCAAATAAACACTAAGACAACTTAAGTGGGGGACCTAATTACCCCACTATCACAAATAGACAGATAAACTAGACAAAAAAAATCAAGAAAAAAATACCAGGACCGAACCAAGCTTTTGAACAAATGGACTTAATAGATGTCTACAGAGTGTTCCACCCCACAAAATCAGAATATACATTCTTTTTGGCTGCACATGGGTCATTCTCCAAAATAGACATACTAGCTCATAGAACAGGTTTAAATAAATGCAAAGGAATCAAAGTTCTCCCATGTATATTAACAGACCACAGTGTAATTAAGCTAGAGATCAATAGCATAAGAAACAATAAGAACTCAAAGCCATGGAAATTGAACAGCACTCTTATGAAAAAGCAATGCATCACAGAGGAAATTAAAGAAGAAATTAGTCAGTTTTCACAAATAAATAATAATGCCAATACAACATACAGAAATCTATTGGACACAATGAAAGCAGTTCTACACAGAAAATAAATAGCATTGAATGTCCATGCTAGGAAAACAGAGTGAGCTCAAATAAACAACCTAATGGTGAATCTTAGGCATCTAGAAAAAGAAGAGCAAGAAAAATCCAAAGCTCATACAAAGGAGGAAATTATAAAGATCAGAGCAGAAATCAATGCAATGGAAACTAGGAAAATGATTTAAAAAAATCAATGAATAGAAGAATTGCTTTTTCAAAGAATAAATAAAACTGATAAACCCTTAAACAACCTTGTCAAAAAAAGGGAAGAAAAGGCTCAGATCCATGCAATTAGGAATGGAAAAGGTGAAGTCACAACAGATCCAGGATAAAAACAGAGGATCATCAATCCCTACTTCAGAATCTGTACTCTAATAAAATGGAAAACACAGAATTATACAGATTTTTGATACTTATGAGTTACCAAAGTTGAACAAAGAAGATGAAAACAAATCTAAACACCACAATTACAATCAGTGAAATTGAAAATGTAATTAAAAACTTACCAACAAATAAAAGCCCAGGTTCTGATGGATTCACTGCTGAATTTTACAAGATATTTACAGAAGATCTATTGCCACTACACTTTAAACTTTTCAATGAAAGTGAAAGGGAAGCAACACTTCCAAATTCATTCCATCAAGCACATGTACTTTGATTTCCAAACCAGGGAAAGACCCAACCAAAAAAGTGATTTGCCAAAGGCAAATCTCCTTAATGAACATAGATGCAAAAGTCCTTAATAAGGTACTGGCAAACAGAATACAGAGAGTCATCAAGAATATCATACACCCTGATCAAGTTGGATTTATTCCAGGGATGCAAGGATGGTTCAACATATGTAAATCAATAAATGTAAAACACTATATTAACTGAGTGAAGGAAAAATCATATGATCATCTCAATAGATGCAGAAAAAGCATTTAACAAAATTCAACACCCATTCATGATAAAAATCCTACAGAAAATTGAAATAGATGGTCTTTCACAAAGGAGCGAACCATCCACAGTGGAGGAAAGATAGCCTCTTTAATAAATTGTATTGGAAAAACATGATTTCAACCTGCCAAAGATTAAAACTAGATGTTATCATTCACCATGCACTAAACCAAAATGCAAGTGGATTAAATGAAACAGTAAAGTTGCTGGAATATATGTTAGGCAGAACTCTCAAAGATATTGGCATAGGAAAAGACTTTATGAAGAAATCCTTAGTAGCATGGGATCCAGCACAAATAATCAACAACTGGGATCTCTTCTTATTAAGAATCTTCCGCACTGCAAAAGAAACCACCAACAGATCTAAGAGACAACCTACAATGTGGGAAAAAATTTTTACCAGCTGGAGATTTGGAAGGCAGCTCTGAGATCTGCTCTCCCTCCGGCCTGCTTTGGCCCATTCAGTGGGACCAGGTAGCAGCATTGTCCCCAGCCTGCTCTGCCACCAGTTCCAGCAGGAAAAGTAGCCATGTGGGTGCCCCTGAACCACTCTTCACCAAATTCTCAGAACTTCTGATCGGGCCAGTCCTTGGACCCTCTCCACAGAGGCATAGGTGCTCATAAAGGGTGTTTTTCTGAGCTCCCAACTTTGAACATCTTTAAAGTAAGGGTGGGGGAAACCTGTAGTAGAACTGTGTGGGGTTCAACCCTGCAGGTTGGGGTACTCAATCTGGGCTTTTTGGCCTGAGGTCAGTCTGAGTCATGGGGGATCTGCCACTGGCTAGCTGAGATCAGGGGAGTTGGTTCTGCATATAGCTGTGCATAGGGTATATTATGACATGAGAGATATAGTGTGAAAGAGGCCCTTCAGATTCATTTTTTCTTTCTTTTCCTCATTCCACTCTGAAAATTCTTTCTTTCTCCTGTCCTCTTTTTCCAACTCAGTCTTTTGCTCCACCATATTGTTCTTCATCTCCCTTTCTGTTCCTGCTCTTGCGCTAACTCACACTTCTTCTTTTATCATTTTTTTCTATTTTCTTTATGTTATTTTCTTTTGTCATTTTACCTAACTCATGGGTCAATAGTTTCAAGGGAAAGTGAGCCCCTATTACTGTTAAGGGAATATATTCTTGTCCTTATTCTTTAACTCTGTCTATTTCTTTTGAATTTAATAGTTTCATAAAGATTATGTGGTCATTCTATGTCCTCTGGCTTCACTTCAAACCTTCTCCAATTCTTTCACTTATCTACTCCTCTCATCCTAACTCTGTCTAAGTCCCCATCCTAAATGGTAAAGATGCTATATTGAAACGTGTATTCACTGCAAACATATTTTGGGCTGCTTCTTGATTTTAATTTAATTCACATGGTTTAAAGGTGATAGATTAATGACTACCACAAGTGGTGAATTTGCAAGTAGTGCTTGATCCTATTGTGTTGCTGATTGTACCAATCGGGCTAAAGGATTATGCTTGATTTAATGAGTTGTCTTCTCTGATATTATGAAAATGAGGATGTCTATGAGTCATTAGAGCCTCAAAAGCTAAAGAAGAACTATATCAGGAAGACTGAAGAAATAACCCAGAAATTAAACCAAGGAAAACCCAACAACAAAAATAAAAATGAGAAAACACTTAAGCAAGACACAAAGACAGACTTCCAGTTCACCAATGGCAAACAGTAGGGCAAAATGGATGAAAAGTCTGATAGTGAACAAGCAGGACACCCTGGACCCATAGTACAGGAAGTAACAAAACAGATCAATCAGGCTCTAGAAAAATTCAAAATTGAAATAATTTTCCAGATAACCATAGAGATGGTAAGCAAATTGGAAGTCATGATTGAGACTCTACAACAGAAACTGGCAAAAATATAGATGTGCTCAGGACCATGATAGAAGCCATGAAGGCCCAGCATAAGAAAGAAATGGAAGCAATGAATGTCCAGCATAGGAAAGAAATGGACTCCATAAAACAGATTCAAACAGATATCCAGGAGATTAAAAACTATTGAAAGTGTATGCAACAGAGTAAAAGAATGTGAAGATAGAATCTGAGATATAGAAGATAGGATTGGAGTCAGTGACTGTGAAAAGAGAGGTCTCTTAAAACAGTAGAGGATCATGAGAAATTGATCCAACAACTCCTAGATGATGCAAAGAAGAATAACATAAGACTGATAGGAATCCATGAAGTAGCAGGAGAAAATACAAATGACTTAAAAAAGCTGTTCACAGAATTAATGACAGAAAATTTCCCAAACAGAGGGGAAGAATTTGACATACAGATATGTGAGGCATATACCATGATCAAAAAAAAAATCTACACCTAGACATATAATAATCACGATCCCAGAAATCCAACAGAAGAACAAAATAGTACAAGCAGTAAGAGAAAAGAAACAAATCACATGCAAAGGAAAGCCCATCAGAATTGCAGCAGACTTTCCAACACAAACCCTCAAATCTAGGAGAGCTTGGAGTGAGGTCTTTCAAGTCCTAAAAGAAAACAACCTCCAACCTAGACTGATGTATCCTGCAAAACTCTTTCAAAATGGATGGTGAAATAAGATACTTCCATGACAAGGAACACCTGAGAAACTTCATGAATACCAAACCAGCACTACAAGGAATTCTAAACAATATCCTAGAAAAAGACAATGATGGTCACAACACCATGAGTACCAACAGAACAAATCAAACTAGGAAAGGTAAGAAACTAAAAAGAGAGGGGTATAAGTAAAAAAGAGTCAACAAAAGGACAATAATATGACAATAATAAGTCAGTATATATCAGTTATAACCATCAATGTCAGTGGCCTCAATTCACCAATCAAGAGAAATAGACTAGCAAATGGATTAAGATGCAAAATCCAACAATATGTTGCATATAAAAAGCACACGTAGTGCAAGAAGAAGCCCATAGACTGAAAGTGAAAGGATGGAAAACAATTCTCTATGTGACAGGAGCCCAGAAAAAAGTAGGGGTAACTATCTTATTCATAGACCAAGTAAATTTCAAACCAAAACTTATTAAGAGAGACATTCTTGTAAAGGGAACTATTCAAGAGGAAGAGATGACAATCATAAACATATATGCACCAAATATAAGTGCCCCCAACTATATAAAAGAAATATTAAGAAACATGAAAAACCAAATAAGCACTAATACAATTGTAGTGGGGGATCTAAATACCCCACTTTCACAAATAGACAGATAATCTAGGCAAAAAGTCAACAACGAAATACGAGAACTAAACCAAGCTTTTGAACACATGGACTTAATACATGTCTATAGATTGGTCCACCCCACAAAATCAGGAAATTCATTCTTTTCAGCTGCACATGGATCATTCTCCAAGATAGATCACATACTAACTCACAGAACAAGTTTGAATAAATGCAAAAGAATCAAGGTTATTCTCTGTATATTATCAGATCACAGTGCAATCAAGCTGGAGATCAAGAGCACAAGAAACTGCAGGAACTTCACAAACACATGGAAATTGAACAATATTCTTCTGAACAATCAATGGATCACAGAGGAAATGAAAGAAGAAATCAGACAGTTTTTACAAATAAATTAAAATGCCAATACAACATACAGGAATCTATGGGAGACAGTGAAAGAAGTTCTACGTGGAAAATTCATAGCACTGAATGCCCACACTAGGAAAACAGAGTGAGCTCAAATACACAACCTAATGATCAATCTTAGACTACTAGAAAAACAAGAGCAAGAAAAACCCAAAGTTCAAAAAAGAGAGGAAATTATAAAGATTAGAGCACAAATCAATGCAATGGAAACTAAGAAAATGATACTAAAAATAAAAAAATTGAAGAGTTGGTTTTTTGAAAGAATGAATAAAATGGATAAACCCTTAGCTAACCTCATAAAAAAAAAAGAAAGAAAGAAAAGGCTCAGATCCATGCAATCAGGAATGAAAAAGGTGAAGTCACAACAGATCCAACAGAAATCCAGAGGATAGTCAATACCTACTTGGAGAACCTGTACTCTAACAAAATGGAAAACACAGAAAAAATGCATGGATTTCTAGATATTTATGAATTACCAAAGTTAAACAAAGAAGATAAAAACATTTTAAACACTCCAATTGCAATCAGTGAAATTGAAGATGTAATTAAAAATTTACCAACAAAGAAAATCCCAGGTCCTTATGGATTCACTCCTGAATTTTACAAGACATTTAGAGAAGAACGACTGCCATTACTCTTCAAACTTTTGAATGAAATTGAAAGGGAAGCAATACTTCCAAATTCATTCTTGGAAGCAAGTATCACTTTGATTCTCAAAAAATGGAAAGATGCAACTAAAAAAGAGAATTAAAGGCCAATCTCCTTAATGAATATAGATGCTAAAATCCTTAATAAGATACTAGCAAACAGAATACATAGGATCATCAAGAAGATCATACATGCTGGCCAAGTTGGTTTTATTCCAGGGATGTAATGATGGTTCCACATACGTAAATCAATAAATGTAATACATTATTTTAGCATAGTCAAGGACAAAAACCATATGATCCTCTCAATAGATGCAGAAAAAGTCTCAAAGAAGTAAAAGCAGCAAATAAATATATGAAAAAGTGTTTCACATAACATGTCATTTGAGACATTCAGATGAAAACAATACTGAGATTCTAACTCACCCCACAAAGAATTGCTGTTATCAAGAAATCAATCAATAACAAATATTGCTAAGGTTGTGGGGAGAAAGGATCCCTTCTCCATTGGTGGTGGGAGTGCAGACTGATGCAAGCACTGTGGAAATCAATATGGAGATACCTCAAACAACTAGTACTAGAGGTTCCATGTGTCCCAGCTATCTCTCTTCTGTGTATCCTTCCAAAAGAATTAGAAGAATTATACCACAGTGATATATGCACACCCATGTTTATAGTGGCACAGTTTTTAATAGGTAAAACTGCGGCTCTCTGGGGGGACCCCGTCCAGCGGGGAATAGGAGGTGAGAGCCGCCTCTTATTCGTGGGTCATCAGAGGCCGGTCCGATCTTGAATGTCTGTGAAGGAAATCTTTAAGAAGTTAGAGCACATGGCCCAAGTCTGATTTCTGATCAAAGGCTCTTTATTGGCTCAGCAAAACAATTATATGCTGTTATCCCAGGGGGAAGGTTCAGCAAGCTTATTGGACAGTTCAAACAAATCTTCTACCAATCACATGAGTCACTCAAGCATTTAACCATAAAGGGACAAAGCATTTATCAGCATACAGCAATCAGTATTTTACCAAATGTGGGGAGGGGTAAGTGGGAAGGCGTACATCAACAATTAACCCTATGCAATCTTTAATTTAACAATCTCCAGGGGCAAGCGGGGCAAGGGGAAAATCAATTTTGATACCAAGATTCGTCCTTTTCCCGTTGCTTCTGCCTTTGTTCAAGGCTTTCCTCAACCCTTCTAATGCTATCATCCACCAGGCCTAGTTTATCTTTAAAAAAGCAACATTCTTAAAGAAGGGGGTTGGGGCCAATGGCAATGGGTTTGAACTGAGGTGGTTCTTTCAAAAGCCTGATGGAAAAGGTGAGACCCGGATCACGGCCGCTGATGTAAAGGCGAAGGCCCCACTCAACCTGAGAGTCCAGTGGTATTGTTTGCCGGGCGTGGTGGTGCACGCCCATAATCCCATAAAACTAGTTTGGATTACAGTGAGCTCCAGGTCGACACCCGTAATCCCATAAACCCAGCCTGGATTACACAGTGAGTTTAGCCTGGATTACACAGAGAGCTCCAGGTCAATCTCATCTGCATAGCTGAGACCCTCATCTCAGAAAAGCCAAATAGAGTCATAGATTGTGTCAATGCCTCAATGGTAGAAGTTACTTTTCCAACGTCAAATGCCAGCGGGCTCCCACATAAAACCTGGAAACAGATCAGTTGCCCATCTGTTGGAGACTGGATAAAGAAGATGTGGTTTTTCTATAAAATGGAATACTAGTCAGCCACAATGAATGAGAAACTAGTCATTCATAGGAAAATGGATGCATATTGAGGCCATACTCTTCAATGAAGTAAATAGACACACATGTGTAAATACCAAATAGTTTCTCTGATGTGAAAAACTAAAAGTTGAAGTAAGATCCAAATTGTAAAATTGATAATGCTACAGAGGAAGAAAAGGGCTAAAGCTATAGCGGATATGGCAAGGGAAGGGATGAGAAACAAGAAAAAATATGAGAAAAGGAAAAAAAATTGCAAAAAAGTCTTTGTAAATATGGAAAGTGGAGAGGTTGAAGTGAGGGAAAAGATATGGGGAAAAGTGATAACTGAGATCTGTCATGCAAAGGTACAAGATCCCAATGATGAATTAACTATACTGAATACTTAAAAAGTAACAATAAACTCAATAAGATGAAAAATCCTGAAATAATATAGTGGTTAACTACATTATGGAAGATGTATACAATTACCAAAGTTTGGCAACCAAAATACACACATACACATGCAAATGTGTTTGTATCATTATATATTAAAGATAATGAATAGTTTATCTTTTACTGTAAGCAAGCTAATAGCTTTTCATGTACTACCATACTAGTTTTTTAAATTTTCTAACTGCACAGAAATATGTACATAAGGACATACACATACTTTTTTAAAAATTGCATTTATGAACCAGTGGTTTAGCACAGTGGTTCCACCACTTGCCTCAGAAGTGCAAGGACCTGAGTTCAATCCCAGGTACCAACAAACAAAAAATACCACCCCCAAAAAAATCCAACAAAAAACAAAAACCAAAAAAACTAAATCCAGGCCTATAACATTTGAGGTAAGCACTCTGTCACCAAATTTCAAAATCAGTCCTATGTAACTTTATTAATAGGCTTTATCTTACAATTTTGGGACTGCAGGTTAAGCATATGTTTAGTTTTTCTGCCATAAGGATTTCAAAGTTTCAATAGTTAGCAGTGTGATTTTTTAAAAGTTCTAAAAGCCAAATAATGTGTAAACAAATGATTGCACTATCACATATCTGTTATCTCCATTATTCATAGAATGCCTAGGCCAACCAGGTTCAGGTTGGGTTCCTTTCTGCAGGTCCCTTTACCTTTCAGGGCAGAACTCATCAGGCTCTGGCCAGTACTTTGAGTCTTTTTGAAGAGCAAAGGTTGGTACCATCACCACTATCCCTTTGGGAATGAATACTCCATTGATTTCAACATCTTTTTTACATATCCTCTCAATTCTGTTAGCAATTGGATATAATCTGAGAGTTTCATTAACGACCATGTCCAAATATTCCATCTCCATCATGGCATCATATGTAGGAAATGCCTAGAAAAAGTCATATCTTGGTTATTGGAAATTTGGAATTGATGTGCAATGCAGTCTGTGTAGTACTACTGAATTGTTAGGAGCTCCAAAAGTTCATTCATACTGGTAAAGGACACAACAGTTACAGAGCATTTCCATAACTATCTGTGGGGCATTAACCAGAGGTATTTATGAGATGAATATGTAGAGATAATCTACTTTTGGAGTTACACATCTAAAACCCCTTGGAATGAAAGGTTATAGACTAAAAATATAGCCAACAGGGCTACGAATCCAAGTAGGATCCAAAGTCGCTGCCTTAAAGAGTGAATGCTCTGGCTGTCATCCTCCCCCATACTCTGATTTATTGCTTAGATTGCCCTAAGGTGAGTCATATAACAGAACACTCTGACCTTATCCTGTCCTTCTCCTGTCCATTCCTTTCCCCGCTATGAATTCTTGCATAGACATCTTTCTTTGTCTTCTATCTTTGCTTTCTGGTTCTGTCACTAAAAACCCACAGAAGCTTCACTTTGAAAATGTGTTTATGAAACTTTCTCATACTTAGTGGTCTCCAGAAGGGCAGGCTCCCTGGGACTTCATGGATTGAACTGGATATTTGCTGTCAGTAATCTTTAATCCTTCCCCATTCCTTAGTCATGAATTTCAAAAACCATCATATTCATTGAACTTCTGGAAGGCCATTGAAATGTGAACTGTAGCTATGAATGTAGACTACATTTAAGACAATCACTGCACAGGTCCTAAAATCCCTAGTCTTATCAAGAAGTGATTTTCTTTCTCATATGAGGAAATTTGATTAATAGATTATGACAATTACACAATAGAAACTATGCCAAAGACAATACTCCCTTTCAAAGAGAAGCTGCACATAATGGAACATGGAGAGAAAAAAATTTCTCATTCCACTCTCACTATGTTGCCCAGGCTGAGCTGGAATTTACAATCCTATAGCAACTGCCTCCTAGAAAAGTAGAATTAAAAATGTGCATAACTATAGCCAGCTTTTATCAAGCTTTTAAATTCACAATATGTACTACTAATACCTTTCATAACATACATGAGATTTATATATTTATACATAAATATTATATTAAATACTGTATGAATACTTGGAGAAACTAGTTTCTTTTGATTCCATTATGCTAAAAGACGTTTTGATATGATGTTATCATGGCAGAAAACTTCAATTCTAATAAAAGCTGAAGCAAGCTGGGAACATACTCTGCCCAATTATTTTTTACTTGACCTGTCACCTGGTTGGTGCTTCAGGGCTTCACTGTGAACACTGAAGAAGATGCTTTGTGTCTAATTCGTTGCCAAAACAGCCATGCCAACCCCAGAAGCCAGTTATCTTCACACTACACAGTTCCCCATTTGGAAAAGTCTGAGGATAGTGTGGATACCATGTGGTTATCACCTGCTATGACAATGAACAGGTTACAATATAGAGTTTAAGAGTTTTTCTCAGGGCCAAAACTCTATAACATACCTTGGTCTCCTTATGTCTCACTACATAGCTGGACTTTGTGAATGTGTAGACAGAGCTGAGTCATCCTGCCCAGCCCAGCCAAGGCCAATCCTGTTCAGCCAACAGCCAGGCCATGAATAATAGGAGCAGGGATCTCTATCTACACACTTGAGCAATGAAAGTTCACTGCTACATGACATGGAGATGTTACCATTACTGTGGTAACAGACAATGTATATGCCAGGACCAGCACTGTCATACAAAGTTTTTAGTTTCCTGCAAATACCACTTATTTCTTATGTTTCACCCCTTGTTTCTAACTTTGGATTCTTTGTACTTGTAAATACTGCTGGAGAATAGTGCTGACACTGTGTGTAAAAATTCTTATTGCAAGTGAGGAAGAGGGTTTCTTCTTCAGTACTGACTTCTTCCCTCTCCTTCCACAGACCGTCTGTACACTCACCTTATTCGGCAAAGTAGTATCAATCTCCCACTGCAGTTTCTTCTGCACATCAGGGTGAGTGGCCAATGTATGCATAATAAAAGAAAGAGTGTTACTAGTGGTCTCATAGCCAGCAAAAATAAAGATTATTGATTGTGCCAAGATTTCCATATCAGACAGAGCTAAAAGAAAAGGAAATAAATTTCAGGTGAAGCAGATTAATGTAGCACAACACTGTTTAGCTCACAAAAATACAAATAAAGCTCCCACATACCTAGAAAGAAACAGAAAAGCAATTCAGAGTCATGATGGGACTGATTTTCACTATGATGTCTATCTCACAGAACTAGAAAACTGTGGAATTATTTTAATTCAGTTCCACTGGTGTCTGTAGTATCCTTAGTCATCTTCTGCTCTTTATTCCATTCTCACCACATCCACAGCTATGTAATTTCATGAATTTTCATAAATTAGATGAATCCCATGTATGAGAATTATATCTAAATGACTTTCTTAATGTTTATTTTTAATCCATGGGTGAAAAAAACAACGGTTGACCAAATCAAGGAGAAAAAGATACTTACATTGTCAAAGCTGTTTTCCCCAAAGCTTGTTCATTGTGAAAGTGAAAATGTCTTTATAATGAAGTAACCTAGTACACATACTTTTACAAACTATTCCCAATGAACATCACAGCTACTTGGGAACTATACCTCTGATTATATTTCTAGATGGAAATTTGCAGGCAATTTCTGACCCCCTTAGTAAGGATGGAGCTGAAAATCATCAGTATTTGTTTTGACATAGGTGATCCTAACAACTTCCAGCCTTGAAATGCTTGGTTATGGTTACCCTTCAAGCTTTGAACATACGTAAGCTTGTATGATTCCAGATAGCACCTCTGGCTACCATATATAATATCTGAGTTTCTGTCCTCTTGAAATTGGGCAGAAATGCTCCTCCACCTGGAAACCCTTTTGCACTTTCCAAAACAACCTCTTCTCTTGGAGTTTTGCCATCAGTACACCACAGAGCATGCTTGCTTACCTTTGTGAGACTCAGTGTCTTTAGAATTCTGGGAGTTCATCATCAGCTGAAGAAAATCCACTCGATGCTATAAGAAAGAAATTTCAAAGACAGAAGAGCAATTGTGAGGTCACAAGTCATTCAGGAATGCAGAACTTTGCCTCCCTTCTCATTATGGCCCCTTAAAGTCCAGAAGGCTAGTGAGCTATGCTGATTCAGGAGTGAAGGACACTGTCCATATACACACCTTGAAAATTCGTATGTTTCCTTGAGAGCAAATCACCTATCAGCCCATCGGCTTTTGGCTTTTGCCATCGCAGATTCTCACTTTTTCTGGTTTCTCAACAAAGACTCCTGGCCAAACAGTGAATCCTCCCTTAATTCTTAAAGCAATGGCCTATAGATTACTTGGCTGCCATTTCCACACCTCATTGTGTGATCATCTTCATATGTTCTACATTCTCAGAACACAACAAAATCCTCAGCAACATCTAGAGTACCCATCCTATCACCTTGTCCCGCTGATGGGACTTGTGATGGGCTACAGTCCTCCTCAAACAATGCTGGGTTACCTAGCATTAAAGATCTATTCCTAGAATACACTCCAGCACATTCCAGGCTAAGAGAGAAATTCATATTTGACACAAACCAAACTACACCAGGTTCCCTCATAGGGGTTTCCATTGGACAATGTAACAGATAAGTGCTTCAAGTTGAAATAATTTCTTATCATTGTAAGATGGAGCAATTTAGACTACCAATAATTGCAACTTTTAAACAGTAATTTTATTTCTTTAATAATGGGCGGGGGAGGAAATTGGCAAAGTTACTATTTTTTCCCCTTTTTATTGAGTTTATTGGTACAATCTAGGTATACAATACAATAACATTCATCATTGGGATTCTGTACCTTTACATAATAGGTCTTGATTCTCATTTTTTCCCCTTGTTCCTGACCTCCCTTCACCCCCTCCTCCCCTCCCCATTTATAAGCACTTTGTTTCCATTTTTTCAGTTTCTCATATTTTTTTCCTCTCCCTTATTACCTTTCCCCCACCCTTCCCACTTTCCCTACACCTTTAGCCCTTTACTTCCTATTTCACATTATTAATTATCTCATTAGGATCCTGTGTACTATTATAGTTTTTCACACCAAAGAAACTATTCGGTATTTCAGTTAAAGAAATCTCTGCATGAACATTAAAAATAGGGAATCCTAAACTAAATATGTAAGGTCATATCTACGTGGGTTTGATTACAGAAACTAATAAAGTATTCTCTAAATAATGAAAAAAAGAATAAGATAAGACTATAAGAGTGAGAAGCAATTTAAATATGTTCAGGGACTATTTTAATCTCCAGAATTAAGGGTTATTTTAATGTTACATCATTGCCTTTTCTCTTTTACTTTCCTTTTTAGTTTTATTTTAGGATGCCCTATTTTTAATGTTCATACAGAGATTTCTTTAACGGTAAAGTTACTATTTCAACAACACTTCTACCGTGACACACTAAGTTTTTTGAACAGTCTAACTTTTCAATGTCAAACTCTTTCTCTCAGACTCATTCTCATTCCCCCTCCCCAATTTCCAACATTTTAGTTCCTGAAAAATGCAAAAACTCTCCTGCTCTAATAACAGATTCTGTGTTAAACAGAGAAGTGTACAGATCACATGTTTATGGCTTGTATTTATATGTCCCTCCAAAGCTTCATGCTTTTTCAGAGGTGGCTGGATATAGAGTGGTTGATTCACTGTGGGACTAGCCCCAAGGGCACTAAAATTAGAGGGAGTAAGGGCTACCTTCCCTATGTAGTCTGAATAGGATCCAGGGGCAGAAAGACTCTGTAAAGTTCCCTGTTGTTTTGTTTCCATTGAGTACCTTGAACTATTTCTCCTCTGTGATATTCCTCTGCCATTTGCCACTGTTCCTTGGAACCAACTGATTGTGGTCTGAAAGCTCTACAGAGTGTGAGCTAAATAAATGATTTCCCTTTTAACTTTGGGTGTCACATGTTTTGTCTCAGCAATGAAAGAAATTTGACTAATAAAGAAATTTGTTATCAGAGAAGTGGCATCACTGCTGTGACTTTACCTGGCCATGTGGAACAAGAGCCTTTGGAATAGGCTTGTGAGAAAGGAAAGAGTTAGGAAAGGCTTGAAGATGCCATCTTAAATATGTACAGCTGGAACACCTTTGGCTATTCTGCATGAGAGATTCTGATCAGAGATCAGAAGGCCAGAAAGCTGCTAAAGACCAGACTTAGGATGTTTCTTTGGAAAAAAATTGCATTGGCTGTTGGACTTCAGATGATGTGTGTTATGCCTTGGCAGAAAGTTTGTCTGCATTTTGCTTGTGTCCACAGGCTTTTCCTGAGACTGATATTAATGGCAGTGGACTAATTAATCTCACAGAAGAAATTTCAGGCAGGCTAATGTTGAGGCCATGGCACAGCTACTGTGTGGGAATTTTAGCCAGTCCTATGTTGGGAATCAAGAGGAAATAGGCCAGTAGAACGGTTTAAAACACTTCGAATTGGGTCCAAAAGGAAACTCAAGTAATGATGTATATGGCAAAGATAGAGTAGAGGAGCTCTTGATTGCTGAGAAGGAACAGGAGAATAGAAAGACTGGCTGAGGGCATTAGAAGAACCAACAGAGCTCCACCCTGTGCAGGCTCAAAATTGCAAATGTGAAAGACTTTGTTTTGAGAGGAGAGGTCCAAATTCCCTGGTTCCAGAATGGAAGTAGCACCACTAAGCTCTTAAATGGTGACAGCCTAGAGAATTTGTTCCTCAGAATTGAATTCAGCGTGCTCAGTGATCCAGGCACTCAGCTCCTACAGTTAAAAGAGAGGGGAGGCTGGCTACTACTGCTCTAGTTGTCAGTGGACCTTGATATCATTCACATGGAGCTGATTTTAGGTGCATGCAGAGTGCCAGAGGAGTAGGATCAGCAAGGTTTCCACCCAGATTTCAGAAAAAGGACTAAGAGTCCAGGCAGTGTGCCCCTGAGAGGGCAGTGTGAGAAGATGTGAGTGGGGAGCCAAAGGTGCAGTGGAGACCCCAGAAGTTTGGAAGTCCAGGAGTGTGGATTGTCTGATGAAAACTTCAAGGAGGAAGCAGAACCAGCCCAAGAAAGAAGCTGTAGGAGCTGCAACCATCTGCAGTACCATAGGGGTGGAACCACACAAGACCTTTCCAGCTTACAACTTGCCACAGATTGTGAGAGATGCTGGAGGTGGAACTGTGGGATTTAGTGTTTGCACTGATGGATTTTTTACTACTTTTGTTCCCATTCCTTGCTGTGTCCCTGTTTGTAACTTAATAGAAATATCTTATCTTGTGCCATAGAATGTTGGAAGTATTTAACTTTCTTTTCATTTGTGAAGAGGCTTGCAGCAAAGAGTTTTCTTTAACTCTCAGAAGAGACTTTGGATGTGGAATTTTCAGCAATGCTGAAACTGTTAGGACTTTTGCAACTCTTAGAGATGGTAAATGTTTTTGTTTTTTTCATAACGGGACATGCATGGGTCTTTGGGGTGGACTGTTCTGTGCCACCCTGCCTCAGAGCCCACCAATTATGGACTGAAACCTCTATGAACTGTTAGCCAAATAAACCTTCCCCATTTACCTTTGGATATCAAATACTTTGTGTCAGCAATGAGAAAAGTAACTAACACATACATATACATATACAGCTTGGAACATTATTAAAATGTTAACATCCTCAAGTCACCACTACCATCACCACGACATTTTACCTTCTGGTTAGGTTCCAGGCGATTTTGTTTCATCTGTTTTACAAATTTTGTGAAAAATTTCAAAGAATCCCGTGGAAATGTAGAGATATTTAACATTTCGTATACTGGAGTGAGGAATGGAAAGAGTACTGCACAGAAAGAAGATACAATCTTTAATGAAAATGGAAAATTTACTTTTTTCAATTGTGTTTTCCTGAAACCATCAAAAGGTACAAGTCATCATTCTCAAACAGGAGCCATTTCCTCTCTGACTCACAGTCTCCAGGATGTCAGCAAGGACTGAGCCAGGGCTTATCAGACAGAAGGCCACCAACACAGTGCTGAGATCTGTGCTCCCTCCTTCACTTTGGAGTGAACAAAAGGGAAGAAGTTAAATTCCCTAACTTTCCTGCTATTTTACCTATTGGAGTAGAGTCTCTTTGGGTAAGCAGGACCACGGTCTGCTACTTTCATTAATCATGGTGTCCAAGAAAGAGCAGCCATGACAAAGCTAAATCACTATGGGATGAAGCCAAAATTCAAGAACACAAAGTAGAAAGCATGTGAATTCATGCAAATTAATGAATTCATTCTGAATTAAACAATGGGTGAAGGAAAGATTCAAAGAGCAATGAAAAGTTCTACTGAGAGGAGTAAAGATGAAGGCACAACATACCAAACTTCTGAGAGTGTGTGAAAGCAGTAATCAGAGGAAATTTCACAGCTATAAATTTCTTAAATCACTAATGATCAAACTTTACACCATAAATCACTAAAAATAAAAAGAAGAAATTAAACCTAAAACAAGCAGAAGGATGAAAGTAATAAAGACAAACTAGAAACTAATAAAATATAAAAACAGAGAAATTCATAAAACAAGAAGCTGATTCTTAGAAAATACCATCAAAATTCGCAAATCTCTACATAGACTCACCATGAAACATAGGTGAATTAAGTTACTAGTATCCAAAATGAAAGAGGGGAAATTACTATTGACATTTAAAATTCAAAGTATCTGTGGAAAGAGATAAAGACTTCCTGTTACAATGATACATGCATATCCATATTTATAGCAGCTCAATTCTTAAAACAATATCTTAGAAGCAGCCTCTATGTCCAACAGATGAATGGATAAAGAATACATGGTATTTGTACACAGTGGAGTACTACTCTGCCATAAAGAAAGAGAAACTTTAATAATTTGTAGGAAAACTGGATACATTTTGAGAGCATAGGATTAAATTAAATCGAGACACATCAGCTTAAGTATTACATGGTTTCTCTTATATGAGAAATCCAGAGAAAAAGTGAAGAGTTAAAAAAAAAAGAAAGTAGGGAGCTAGATGTTTCTAAATTGTAAGGGAATCAAGAGATGGTAGGAAGGAGATGGTCAGAATGTAAAGAAGATAGGAAAAATTGAGATGTGTTATATACATATATCAACTCCACACAGAAATGTAAACATTATGTACTACAAACATGTATGCACCAATAAACTCAGTTAAAGCTGAAAAAAGTATAAAGACAATTATGAACATTGTATGAAAAATAATTGTACAAATGAAAAAGTATCAGAACTGTTTAAAAATATTTTTATGTCTACAAAGTCAATAAAGTATGGCACAAATTAAAAAAAATAACTTTTTAAAAGTCTGTATGTCTGCGGTTCACTGAATTCTGTTTTGGTACCAGGGATCAAATTGAGGACCTTGAATTTTCAAGGCAGGTGGCAGAACCACTGAGCTAAATGCATAGCCCCTGTTTCTCTGAATTCTGACAAAGATGCCATGACCACTGAATGGGTAAAAATAACCTTTTCAAAAAGTTTAGTGGGAGCAACCAGTATACTGGGAGAACTGGGTGGTCACATGTAAAAGAGCAAAGAAGGACAATGGAATACAAATCCTAACTCAAAATGTATCAAAGATATAAATATAAGGGCAACAACCATGCAAATGTTAGAAGAAAGCCAAGGGAGAAAATTTTCTTGATCTAAGACACACAGTATAGAGGTACTGATAAACAAATGTGTACGTAAAAATGAAAAATACGGCATTGTACATCATCAGAATTGAAAATTATAACTTCAATAGGCACTACCAGAAAAGTGAAAAGACCCCTCCAAAATAAGTGAAAAAAAGGTGCAAGTTATGTATCTGGTAAATGAATTATACCTAGAAAGTATAAAAAAATCCCACAACAAAACAAACATAAATACTTCAGCTGTATGTGGTCAAAGTACTGGATCACACATTTATCTTTAGAAGATATTGTTGCAAAGTATTCACATCAGGGGAAGAAAATCGAAACTATATCATTTCAGATACATTAGGGTGGCTGTAATTAAAACTAGGGGAAAATCAAATGGTGGATATGATAGGGATAAATTGAAAACATTTCATCAGTTCCTTAATAAGATAAATAGATTTGCATTGTAACTCAGCAATGCTACTCTTGAATATGCCTCAAGAAGGACTGAAAACAGGCATTTAAACACAATCTTGTAAGCAATTGTTCATTGCAAATATTCACAATAGCCAAAATGCAAATAATATCTCAAATATTCATTAAGTAATGATTAACAGATAAGAAAAATACATTATATACATGCAACAAAAGATTATTCATCAAAAACTGAAGATATAGTGCAAATGAAAAAAATCCAGTCACAGATGACCTAGTGTTGTATGGCTCCATTGATATGAAGTGCCTAGAAAAGCCAAATCTGATTCAACAAAGAAAATCAGTGACTGCTTAGGGTATAGGGCCTGGGAGTTGAAAGTACAAAGATACAATATTTCTCAGGTGATGAAATTATTCTACAATTAACAATGTTGATGGATGCATATTTCATTAAGTGTGAAAAAATTCATTGAAATTTTTAATTTTTAACACATAAATTGTATGATATGTGAGTTATATGTCAATAAACTATTACAAAAAAAGGCAGGTGGGACTATAATAAGCAAGAACTATAATAATCTACATACCTACGGAGAAGAGCAAGGGATGAAAAAAATCAAATTTTAAGAGCTTCTTGGCTTTTTCCACAAATGGATCACGTGGGTTGTTGAGAGAATCAACATTCACCCCAAATGATGTTGCAGTGATCACATCCATGCTGTAGGCCCCAAAGACTCTGAGTGGAGAAAGATGGGGAAAACAAAAGTCTGTACCTCTTCCACTACAAATTCTTCCAATAGTGGGACTCATAATATACCAGCAAGACAGGCAGAGACCCACACAATGCCACACTGTCTGCTAGGCCAGCTGAACATTCTGCTCATCTCATGCTCACTGTGGGCTACTGATAAGGGAGCCTTGATACAACCGCCATTGTTTTTGGAGTGATGGGGAAACTAGGAGACTTAGACTCAGAACTTGTGGGGCTCCATTGAAGACACAGAGACCCACAATCAGACACACTACAGCAGTGTGTGTGGAGTGTAGAAGATAATAGATGTGTGAGCACCATGTTTTGCAGGAACAGGAGGAATAAGACTCTCACTGGGGACTCAAAAGGTGACACTGATCTAGGTCTTGTCTCATCACAGAGTGTGCCTTGAGCTGATTTCTCTTCAGCATATCGCACAACAGCAGCACCCCATTCTGAACAGCTAGGAAGATCATCCCTCCTCTCCACATCCCCTGCTGAAGCTCCTGATAGATGTGCTCCTCCCATAGTACAGGAGTCGGAGTTTACCCTGAGGGCAAGACTATTTTGTTATAATGTAAAAAACCAACCAAAGAAGAATTATCCTTTTTAACAATAATTATATTTAATTTATGGTGACATGTATTTGTCATCTCAGTACTTGGGAGCCTGAGGCAGAAGGATCGTGAGTATAAAGCCAGCCTGGATTACACAGTGAGTAGAAGCTCAGCTGGGACTACTTGGCAGACCTTGTCTTTAAAAACCAATTTTGATCATAATTACTGTTATTATTACGTTTCTGTGGAAAATTGATTTTGCAGGCCCCAGAGGTAAGTGACCTCATATCCCCAGTTTTCACAGTAAGTTCTCTAGGGTATGTGTATATTTGAAAAATCCCCCTTATACAATAGATGATATGGGTGCCTTACCATAGCCTTGCACCTCTCTCTCTCTCCCTCTCTCTTTCTCTCTCATCATAAAAAGAAAAATGGTGTGAAGGTTTAATATTTAAATATTTTGATATATTTCAAAAATATGAAGAGTTTTAAATTGTTCCAAGTTCCACATGGTAACTCCTTCTTAACCCACTGACTTTCACTTTCTACCAAATAAACTCTTCTCCCACTATTCCCCAACGTTTGCACTTATAATCTTTTAAGATTCCGCTTCTTCCTTCTAAAGTATGTATTTTATTGCCTAGAAAAGCCAAAATGATAAATAAATAGTTAAACTAATATTAGTTCCTATTCAGGAAAGAAAATCCTTCCTCTGTCAAATGCCCTGTCTTCTCCTGGGATCTGCCCCTTCTTGCACAGCCCATTGGAGCTGGAACACCACACCCTGTTATAACACCTGGATCTAACACCTGGCCCTGGAGTAACTCAGCAGTGAGAATTTCAGCTTCCTGGAAGACAGCTACATGGTCTCAGGGCAACATGGACATCAAACAGGTGCACTGATACTTACTCTTTCAAGTCAACAGGCTTGCCTTTCTCTGCTTGGCACCTCAGGTTTTTGACCAACATATCTCCATACTGTTTAATGATGGGGAACATCTAAGCACAAGACAGAACATTTATGGCTAAATCCATAGACTCAGGCAACAGAAAGAAGACATTCTCAATCACGAAGTGATATGTGACATTTAATGATTAATTTTACAATGTCTTCTGCACATAAAGACAACAGACCATTCTTGCAAAGCTCCAATTCAGAGGACCACACCTTGGAAAGAGACTAGGATCTTAGTTTCTACCTGTCCCCAGATTCACTCTTACATATTCAATTAAAATTCCCTTATTTTCTTACTTCCTTGAGTTTTCCACTGGTGAAGGTTGGAGACAGCAGTGTTCGTATTCTCTTCCATTCTTCATCCTCAGATATGGAGATTGCATTTTTCATAAATCCCACTGGACCTAGTAACTAGAGTTTGGAAATAAAGACAATTTATCATTCTTAAATCTAAAAATCCCCACAGTAGAAATTCTGGTAAACAGACATCACTTATCTAACAAACATTTAGTGACTATTAGGCGGCAGGCCCCACATCAGATGCTCAATAAATATTTGTCACAAGTACCTTGCCTTCTGTGAATGTGGACACTTAGCCTCCTAGAGTGCTTTCCTGCCTTTAATTTTCAGTTGTCTTTTAAATACAATGCCTATTGTCATGGGAAACTGTTCTACCATATGGAAAGACTAGAAGCATGGAAGCATATGTTATGGCCCATATGCTGCACCCAACTGTTTATCACTGAAAGCTCAGAAAGCTTCACCACCGTGGGACTAGAACAAAATCAATTCCATCTTCCAAGATTGTGTACTGTAGAAATACATTGATGACAGACAGAAGGTAGCCTTGGAAAATTGTATGTCTCTGATTACTCCTCAATTTATATTTAGCTGAAGCAAGAGCAGTGCAAAGAACAGGATGCCTTGATGTGATGAATTTTAATATAAATATAAAATATTAGTAATGATGCACAATTCTTTGTGAAAGAACACAAGTGAAGAGAAATATAATTTTGTTTCTGTCTATATTATTTTAGAGACTTTGGTAGGACATCTAGACACAAAGCATCATGATTTCCCTATTGAAACTATCTTCCAGTTTCTATAAATTTATTTTGTTTTAAAATGGAATCTTTCACATTCCTATTTTGTCAAAACTCAGAAAAGTAGGAAGAGAGAGAAAGTCCCTATACTTGAGAAATAGAATCTACAGAAAAGCCTTCAGATAACATTATACTTCACATAACATGATACATTTTATCAAAATATTTAAAATATTTTTGCATATATGTACAAGATGTTTTGGAATTTGGATGGAAAGGCATAGTGTCTAAAAGCTAAACTAGCTATAGGGAAAAGTGTGAAAGGAATCACTTTCCATATCATTACAAATTAAAATGTTCCTACAATAAACAACAATATGACACTGGAGATGGCATACACAGAGTGATCAAGGAAAAAAAAATAGAGAAATTGACCTACACAAATGAACCAAAATGATTTTTGGCCATATGTGAGAGCAGTTTAATGGTGGGAAAACAGCCTTCCCCAAAATGATGTTGGGACAACTGGACAGTCATAGGCAAAAAAATGAGCCTTCACCTAAACCTCATAAATTATTTTAAAAAACACAAAGTAGATCCTAGCCTTAGAAGTAAAGCATAACACTATACATAACATGATACAACTTCTATCAAGAAAAACACACGCAAATAGACTCACAATAGGTAAATCATTATCAGAGTGATACCAAAATCATAATCCTTAGAAAAGAAAGATAAGATCCTGTCAAGAAGAAAAGACAAGCCTGAGGGGTTAGTGATGGACACCTTGGACCAAGTGGTAAAGCCAAAAACAGAAAGGCCCAAGAGATTCCTTGAGAAGAGAGAACTGAAACTCAGTGAAAATAATAAAAATGCCATGCTGATCAAAGGGGGGAATGCAAAAGCAATGGTGAAATAAGTACTGAAAGATGTGTCTGCACTGAAAAAAACATATGGATTTCTGTAAAAAAAGAAAAATATTACAAGACCATTTGAGGATCAGACATCACTGGAATTCTTTTCAAAGAAGTCAGATTGTTCTTTATTCATGTCTGGATCCCATAATAAGAAGTGGCTCAATAACCTAGTAAAAGGTCGTATGTATGACTGCCATGTTCTGGATATGATTGAATTAGGTATTGAGAAATTTGTGTCTCCAAATGATATTAAGAACTGTAAATGTCTTGAGGGAACAAAACCCATGTTAATATTTGCTGGTGATGATTTTGGTGTAACGGAAGACTACAGAAGACTAAAAAATCTCATTGATTTCTTCAGAGGCCCCACAGAAGCAAATATCCTCCTGGCTGGGTTAGAGTATGTTCTGCACTTCACTGCTCTGAAGGGGCAGGTTTACTTTCGAAGCTATATGTTTCGATTGAAGAAATCCAGTTGCAGAACACCACGGATTGAGTTAGAAGACATAGGAGCTTTGTTGGATCTTGTTCGGAGCCAGACACCATTGGCCTCAGATGACCTTTATAAGTTATCTAGGAAAATGCCAAAAGCTTGCAAGCCAAAGAAGAAGAAAAATATGTCCCATTATACTTTTGGTACAACTTATGGAAGGATTCATATGCAGAAATAAGACCTAAGTAAACTACAAACTAGAAAAATGAAGGGATTGAAGAAGCGACCTGCAATGAGGATAACAGAAGACCAGAAGAAAAAGCCAAAGAGAATTTTAAAAAATTAATGGAACGTCTCCCCCTGCCCCAAAAAAGGAGAAGATGGAAAGACAAGCTATGCAACAGGACTATAGAGAACAGGAAACAGAGAGCCATCTGGTGAAAGAATACATCTGTTATCTTGATTGTGCTAGCTGTTATCAAACATGCATTTGATAAATTTGCAGAGAGCTATACCAAAACACAAACACACAAACAAATGAGCTGTTATAAAATTAAGAAAATGTAAATAAACTACTTGGATTGTATCAATGTCAGCCTCCAAATACAGTAGACCCATATGTTATGACCAGAATGACATAAAACAAATTGGGATATGACTGGAATTTTAGTTTTAACTTACAACCAAAGTCTTAAGTTATGACCCAAATGCTGGCTGCATGTGCTCTCAAATAGTCTCAGATAAAGATTTAACCCTAAAAGAGCTCTGGAAGGAACATTACCGCATCCTTTCTTGTTGGGGTTAATTGATCAATCCTAGCCTAATGACACTCTAAGAATGCTGAGATCTGCTTGGACGAATGTGTGGCCCAAAATTACACAGGAAGAAACTTGGAAGGCTGTGTCTTGGAAGTCTGAACCTTCAATTGATCAATTTGAGTTACAACCTATCATTGCAAAGGAATTGAGTTTGTAACTCAAGTATGCAACACATAACCATCAGCAAAAATAACACAGACTTCCATGTACATTGTTTTCACAACTTTCTGTGAGTCTATATTTCAAAAGGAAGCTTTAGGCCAGGCATTTGGCTCTGTTGTTCTGCTAACTGCCCCAAAAGCAAGAGGTCCCAAGTTTAATCTCCAGTACCAAGAAAATTTTTAATTGTGAGTTTTTTTGAGACAGGGCTCACTTTGTAGCCCAAGTCCCAGCAATCCTCTTTCTCAGTCCTCAGAGTGTTGAGTTACAGGCATATGGCACCATGACCTGCACATAATGACAATTTAATAAATAATAAATGAAGGTTTACATTTTTTAAAGGGATGCCTACCCGCCGGTTTGTAAACGCAGAATAACATTCTTTGACTAGAACTGCTTTGATCATGTCTGGTTCTGTGATGGCCAACACAGGCTGTAGACCATCATATGACCTGTGTTTGCAAAACAGAGATGATTAAACATAACAAACCAGATTCTACATCTAACACATTGCTAGGAATCTAGATTTTGACTCTGACATTATATAAAATGTACCCATAATATTAAAATGCACAGCAAAATTAGCTCCTACTTCAAGATAGGGATTCTGACAGTTATGTGGTTCAAGCAAGGAAGAGAAAAAAGACAAACTTTCTCTTCAAAGGGCACACAACTATAAATACGACTGGATCTGTTCTTTTTCTAAATAAGTGATGTGAACATGGGTGCTGCCTATACCAGTGTCTGTGATGTTTTGCATGTCTACAACATTTCAATATCAGTGGTGGAGATGTACCTCAGTGGAAAAGTACCTGTGTAGTCTACATAAAGAGCTAAATATAACTCCTAACACCATAAAATTAAAATGTAATAAAATATTTCAGTATCAAAAATATATTACACCACTGCTCAGGAATACCAAATGTTGCAGGGGGAAACTGTGATCTGAGCAATGATGACTCAATACTCTCTCTTCATGACATGTCCAATCTGTAGACCCCTGGGGTCAGCAATGTGGTTCCTAAGGACCAATGAGATAGGATGAAGAGGTAGGAAGAGGCAAAGCTTTCTCCCACCTGCTTGTGACCCAAAGCCCATGACTACATCTTCCACTGCTCTCCAAGCCTCTAGCAGCTGTGAAAGGGAACAGCTGCTGCAGGGGGGCCAGATCTCCCCACAAAATCACCAAGAATGTAGCCCACAGGGTAATGTAGTGGTTTAAATGTGTGCTACATTACTTTCTCAAAGCCAGAAAAATAAGGTAGACCAGAAAATACCTGCATACAGGTCTGTTAAAAAGTCTTGACTTGAAATAAAAAATAAACAAAACAAACAGAAAATCTCTGCATGTATAGAAGTTTTAAAATGCTGAGCATAAATTGTTTCCCAATTTGTTTATCTATATCTCTCAGTCTGTTTCAAAAGCACATATTAAATTGAAAACTGGTACAAGGTTATTTATATAACATATAATTTATATAATTTTATAATATATATATAATTTTATATATTTCCATATATATGGAAAGGAGATACAATCATACATTGAAGAGCACCTATTACCAGGATCTGAATTAGTACATTTCATGCAATTAGAAAGAACCTAAGAAAGGGAAAGAAAGCAAAGGAAGGAATCTCTGGGCCATAAAAGCATGGAGAAAGGAATGATATGCAACATTCTCAACTCAATTCCAGCTATGGACCTTGACCCCTAGTGACCAGGGGACCCTTGACAGGACAAACCTCCAAAAGTATCACAGTACAAATGCACATCTCATGAGCTCTGGGCAGACATTGTCCTCATGTATTGAGTGCCTCATTCTGATGTGTACCTGTTGGAAGTTTCTGGAATACTCACCCCCATATCTTTCCATACTTTTTATAGCACTCTGTATCAAATTTCCATATACCCTGAGAAGAGAAAAAAATGAAAATCCATTATTGTTCTAAATGTACTGGCCTTAATTCTAACTGGGGCACAAAGGACTCAAATCCCATGAAATCAATCTTACTATCTCTCACTGAAGTTAAAAAGAAACTTACACTGGGCCCAGGGATTTAGCACAGTGGTTCCACCACCTGCCTCTCCAGCACAGTCCCAAGTTCCATCCCTGGTACCCCCCCACAAAAAAAGCTTGTATTCACAGACAATAAGAGGAACTATTGGGGACCTTAAAGCCATTCTTGACTTTCTTGGAACATTGAACATATTGAAAGAATTCTCCTTGAAAGTGAACATTAAGTAACTACATGTCTTTCTGCAGCACTTTTGTTTGTACATATTATGTTTCTAAAATCTTGAAAAGCTATGAATTATTCCTTTCAGGAGTACATGAAAAAACTGAGCCTGATGAAAAAACGAGTGGGTCTCCATGGGTTGTGTCCATTCATTCATTGACTTCATGAGCTCTTCATTGATCTCATTAGCCCTCTTGATAAATTTGGGTCAAATTAGGAATTTGAAGGCACCAGGGACCAATTTATTCCATAGGAGTTATTGAATTCTCAGGGATGTTATTGAGTGAAAAAAAAATCAAGTGCGGAATGACAAAGTGGTCTTCCTACCAGCACTCCAGCTCAACTCGGAAAGACGGAGCATGACACCTCTACACATAGGTGTAGCAAATTAAATACTTCCTCTAAGTTTTCACCTTTGAAACTTTAAAGCTAATCTTCCTGCTGCTAAGTAGCAGCTGTGAATGTTAATTATGCAAAAGTAGATCCCAGAGAAATGGCTCTTGGGGATCTGTATTAAAGAATGCAACTGACAGATGAAGAGGAAAGAATTTCTATTGCATTGGGGGAGGGGGAGTATGAATCTTGAAGGCATTGTGAGAAAATGAAGGCTTCATTTGCAGATATTAGAATCCAAAATATGCCTGGAATCATCAGGAAAAGAAGTCTGAGTAGAAAGCCCGCTTCACACAGGTTGTACTGCCCTCCAAGGGCCAGACCCAGACCAACACTCAGTCCAGGTTTCTTACAGGGATCAGACAAAATTCACATTACATATTACATTATATTCAGTCAATCTGAATTTTAATACATTTCTAAAGTTCAAAATAGAAGTACAGGCCAATCTCCCTAACGAATATTTCTCTAGTAATTTTGCATAAGTGATTCTGTCTTTGTTTAGAAAAACAAAATTCATTATTGTTTAATAAAACAAGTTGATAGACAATCTCATTCTGTTTGAGATATGCTCATGTTCCCTGCTCAGATTCATCCATTTGGTGTTAACTTGAAGGAAAAGAAGCACAGCAGAATACTCTCATTCTATTCTTAACTCCTGAAAAGATGCCAGGGTGTCAAAAGCAATGAGCTATGCAAACAACTACAGAGGACTGAGCAGTGCCCAAGACAACTGGAGAATGTGTGAATCCCCAGTGCAGAAGACATGGGCAATCTTGTAAAATGAACCTTGAGCATCCATCAGAAAGAAGAATCAGAGCTGCTCATGAGCTCTGGGAAGAACAGGAAAGGGGCATCTAAATGTGCACAGGCTGGTGAACTGCTGCTAGGGAATCTCTTCATGCTTTTTTCCAAATACTGACACAACCATCTGTCCCTTCCTGGATCTATACTGCACCAAACAAAATTTTGCTTTTGATGATCACAACATCTGAACCTCATGTGCTGAGCATGGAATGTTGACATGCCAGAGATCTGTGCTGTGGAACTGAGGCAAAGCTGAGGCTCTGGACAGTTGACAGCAGAGCTCCAGGGAAAATCTGGCCCCAGCTTCAGGTAGGACCCAGATGCCATTTCTGCACACCTACAATTCCAGGACTTTCTCCATAAGAAACAGCTCTTTCAGCCAGGCATGGTGACACATGCCTGTAATCCCAGCACTGTAGAGGCTGAGGCAGGAGGATTGCTGTGAGTTTGAAATAAGCGTGGGCTACATAGTTAGTTCCAGGCCAGTCTCAACTACATAGTGTCTCAAAAAACAAAGAAACAAACAAACAAAGAAACAAACAGCTCTTTCATGGATACAACAAGGCCAGTGTTTGCCCAAGAAGGTAATCAAACAACACTCACCTTTCTATAGCCAAAAAGAGTTCCAAAGAAAGGCAGAGGTTTAGGCCCAGGAATTCCAAGCCTCTTAAAAAGTCCATGTCGATAGGCCCCATATCTATAAAGGGGAAAACAGAGCATGGTCATGGAGACTGTGACTTTACATATATTGGAACTAACCAATCACTGTCTCAGGAGCTGGAATAGTCAAGCCAGAGGAGGTAGTAGGCTATATATAATAGAAAAAACAGAAGCAACAATAAATACATTCACTCACCATCTCCTTCCTCACCTCCAATAACAGTCTTCCTAAAATTCACAATGATTAACTAAAATCAGCTGAACACTTTATTCTCCCAATCTTCCTTAATAAACGTCTCCGAATTTGAGTCTTACTAAGAGATTCAGCCTGTAATTTTCCCAGGGCATTTCATTTGCTTTTGTCAGTATTGGAGACTGATTCCTCCAGGAAGTGGGAGGATTCCCATAAACGTTTTGCACAACTGCATCTACTCAGTAATTAAGTCATGGAGATCCTGTGGTAACATTCTCCTTACAGTTTCTTCAAAGGCTTTCATGTTTCTCATTCCCTCTAAGCCATGTCCCTGTTTTGTACAATCTAGTCCTCCTTCAGTTTGCTTTTCCAGAAAGCCCTAGGAGCAGTCAGTTTTTTTTAAAGAGCACTGAATTTTCCAAGAGTCACAGAGTGCAGAGGAATGAATCTCTGAAGAAGGCATGTCTGAGCTATTCCTCTCCTCAAGGAATTTGGGCCTCCATCTGGTGAGATTCACACGGGAAGCACAATATCAGCCATGCTCAGGTTTAATAAGATTATCAGCTTCCTGCCTCTTGACTGTGCACAAAAAATAGTTATTATGGCTGGTGTTCCCCAGGGAAAGCATGCCTTCAACTCATCTTAGATGTGTCACATATGTACTCCCACACCTGAAGTTGATAGGTCCTGCAGACCTTCTCTCATTGCTGATAATTATAGGTGACACACTTCAGAAAGAAAAGAAGCTGAGGAAGGAGGCTGCTGACATCTGTTTTAATCTTAGAGCTGCTAGTCCTAAAAACTACACCCCATGGCCACCAAATGGGGAAGCATGGCTAAAAGTGTGGTACCTATAAGTAATCAATAATCCAGGAAGTACTTCCAGCTATAAGAGAGGGGACCCGTCCAAAGTTACACAACCTACCTGTTGATAAATGCATAATGCAACATAAATAAAGAAATCATAACATGTTCCAAGTAGTTGAATTGTTTCTTCTTATCTAAGGGTGAGGCTTTAAGGCAGTGTAAGTTTCAATATCCTGCACAAAACTAATTTATGTTGTGAAATCATAAAATGAAAAAAAAACTTGTATGAAAGGATCTGTGTTTGTAGGACTTATCAGGGACACATCAGCAAAGCCCTGGTAAGGATTAAGATGATTCCCCAAGATCCAAATGTGCTCTACTCTAAAAATTTGTCTTTTAGGGGTAAATAAATCCACATACTATTGGGTAGAGAAATTGAGTTTTAGGAGGGATGGAATTTTCAGAAAAAGTTCTCAGGAAAGAAGGAAGTATGGAGTCAGCCCTCCCATGAAACCTGGGGTACACGAGAGAGCCTTGTGTGAAGCATGCTGGGTGGTCTGTGGGGGGGCACAAAATACCCTTGTCCTTAGGGGAAAATTCTTCCACACATCTTCCTGCAGAAAGAGCACAGAAGGCAAAGTATATGAGACACAACACAAACCAATACAGCTAACCCAGAATTTCCAAAGTTTGAGGAGGTGAACTTCCTACTGCACATGGCAAGCAACTGTTCATAATCTGTCTCTGCTGAGTTCTGGTGCATTAGTCTAAGTTCAAGCTATCAATAAAATCTTCCTAGGGGAAACAATTGTGCCAATAATCCTCCCAGCCAGAGGAATACAGAGCTACAGCAGAGGAGAATGGGATGCTCAAGGTACCTGCATAAGGTCAGTAGGAATCTCTTCTACATTAGTAGCAACTTTTCTTCTGTTATCTTTTTTGATCATCAAAACATATAAGGGAACCAGAGGTCTGATCCTACCCAAAACCCAGAGACACAGAAGAGAGGATCCTGGAAAATTACTCACTGATACAGAAGCACCAGGCTGAGAGCCAGGAGAACCCAAGATTCTAAGGAGAAGTCCATCTCCTTCTGTGATTATCTCCTCTGAGTTTCACTTCAAGCTGATTTCAGGGCTATGTCTTCAGAGCTTCCCTTGGGAGCACAGAACAAATTCAGTTAGGTTGGCATGAAATACTTATGTGCTGTAAATGGTGGTGGGGCCAGAGCAGCAGCCAATTGGAAGGCCAGCTGCAAATGCCCTGCAGTTGGGAGGAGATAGATGCATGCTCCAGCTTGGCAGCTGACAAAGCATCAGGCACATTATTACTTTGACCTCCTTTGAGTTCATATTCTGGGGAAAATCAATACAACTCAATCAACATTATCTCTAAGTCCAGAGGTTGTATATTCTTATCAGGAATATAAGCCATTGGCCCAAAATTTCCTCCAACCTCCCCTTTGTATAGTACTCTTCATGGCTACTCTCATTCTGAGGTACATAAAACTGACTCAAACAAGGTATATCTGTAAATGTTTACAAATCTACGCACCTAGTCTGCCCCTGTGTCCCATAGAAAACTCTTAATACTCCTTTAAATTCCAAGAGGATCACCATTTGAAGCCCAGTCTGAGCCACTTAGCAACATAGCAAGACCCTGTCTCCAATTTTTTTTAAATGACTGGGGGTGTAACTCACTGTGAATGTCAAGAGTTCAATCATCAGTAGTGCAAGAAAAAAATCAAGACCAGGCAACTCCTCCTAATGGAGTCTTCAACAACCACTTCTGTTGCACAAATTCTGTCTGCTCTACACATATCTATTCTTTTCTTTACTGCTTTCATAACCGTTGGTGATTTCCAGAATCTTTCCATCACCAGGTTAAGAAATTGTTGAGGTAATAGTGTAGGTATTATGTTCCTAGCCCCTAGTAGAGTATCTAACAGAGAGGGCATCCAGTCAAGTTGGTTGAGTTGAGCCAGGAGATTGTTGGGCCTCGTGTTGAACTTTCCTGTAAATCTTTTGGGAACACTTCATCTTCCTGGGTTGCTAATACAACTAAAGTAATTCTCTGTGACTCTGCCACCATACAGAAAGTTCAAGTTGACCTACAAAATTATGTGAAGAGGAGGCTTTTAATAGAGAAATATGACATAGATGAGATGGGGCTTACGATTACACTGAGCAGTACCAAATTATTCCACTCTTCAGGCAGCCCCTCAAAACAGGGTCCTCCACAGAGAGCATGTTAGCCAGATTCTGGATCAATGGCACAATCTCTCTGGATAACTCCATGTCCAAGATCCATGGATATGAGAGAGAAGAACACCCTGCATTGCCAGGTGGATCCCAAACACCTTAACCACCTCAGCAGAAGTCACTAGAGGCAGCACCTGGTATGTGGGACTCCAAAGAGATGATTCTGGCTTTTAAGGGAGTGGACAATGGGGATCAGAGCAGATGGCTTTTTGGTGAATGACTGACTACTTGAATGGGGGAAGAGGAGATCTTGAAAAAGGAGGAAAAAGACACTCATAATAGCATTGACTGTCACCTATGAGGCCCCACAACATTTCTGTTTGGAGAAACTCCTGGACTGAGTGCTAGGATGTTACACAGGCTCCTAATTGTCACTCTTACTCATGTTCCATGTTTTCTTAGGATTAGCAACTGAGGACTACATGATCAAAAGGAAAACCTCAAAGTTCTTAAAACTCAGCATAAATAGAATACACCTAAGTCAATCTTGTGCACATCCTGTCTGAATTATTTCTGCCTGTCAGCCCTTCTTCAGAGACTGACACTCAGTCTTCATCTACTCCTCTCATCATTCTGGCTTCTCTCTGAAGCAACTTGACATGGGCCTGAATTGGTGGGTATCTCATGGGTAAAATTTATTGTTACAACCATCTCACCTGCCTCCTTTGCTTAGTTAGGAGGCAGTTGAGCAACTTGAAACTTTTACCATCATAGTGTGTCACTTTTGAGTGAAAGCTTTGCTCAGAAGGCTCCAGAAAAAAATATGGCAGTTTCTTTCTACTGCACATGTACATGCTTATTAAGGACAAATCACACCTCAATAGGGAGAGAGAGAAATGTAATTCAAGGGATCTCCCTCCTCTCTCACTCCATCAAGACAAGTTCACCGAATGCATTCAAACAGGAAAGACCAGAATATCAGCACATTCCTGTGGTCAATTTCATTAATTCCTTAAACCCAATACTTCCTGATTCTTTTTTGGAAATTAAATCCCTGTGGAAATTCATGCATATTGATTTCCCTCCGAAACACATATTTTTTAAGATCATGTTATCTCTAGAGTTAATATGACCTTCCACCTCCCATTCTTATCTCAGACCTGTTCAGTGTGCTGGAAATCTGTGTCAACAGGAAGAAAAAGGCTACTCATTGCTTGGTAGCACAGTGTATCCACCACCATGTTCTTACCAATGAACAGTGTCTTGTTCTGCAATGGGGAGATGAAAGAAAGCAAGTTCTTTGAGCAATTCAATACATAAGTAACATCTCCTAACATAAAGAGCCTTACACATGAAGTTATGTGGAACATGTGAAGAACACAGACACCTATTGATTCTATTGACTCATTCCTGAACTGATGCCCTTCGCCATGCAGTTCTAAAGCTTCTCTATAACCACAGTGGATACCAAGATGACCAAGACCCAGATATTCTTCTGGTTGAAAATTCAAACAGATAACTACAATTCAGTCAAGTAAAAGTAATCAGAGAGGTATGATAAATGTTTTATCAACCTTGAAGAGCTGAGTTGCTTTCTCAGTGTCCTTTAAAATAGATGAAAATTATCAGAGACATTTATAACTAAATTGATGCACACTGAGGCAATACTCTTGATATAAATAGGACACATGTGTAAATGCCAAATAGTTTCTCTAGTCAGAAAAACTGAAAGTGTAAATAAAGACTAAAGAGTATAATAGATAATGTGAAATAGGAAGAAAAAGGACAAAGGGAAAGGGGACATAGAAGAGGTAAGGGAAGGAAAAAAAGGGAGTGGAATTAATATGAGAAAATAAAAAATAATGGAAACAATTTTTTTGTACATAAGGAGGGAGGAGTTGAACAGAGGGTAGGGAATGGGGAAAATACAAGAATCAAGGTGGGTAGCCTCGGCCCCGATCCACCATGGGAAGGAGAGACACACCTGCTCCCAACCCAGCCGCCATCGCTCAAGCACCAGGAGGTAGCCTGGGCCCCGATCCACCACAGGAAGGAGAGCCACGCCTGCTCCCGACCCAGCCGCCATCACTCAAGCACCAGGAAGGTAGCCGTGCGGGAGCCCCTGAACCCCCACAAGCCCCCCCCCACACTCTCAGACCTCCTGACTGTGCCAGTCTTTGGACCCACTCTGCAGAGGCAGAGGTAGTCATCAAAGGTATTTTTCTGAGTTCCCAACTTTGAACATCTTTAAAGAAAGGGCTGGGAAACCTGTAATAGAACGTTGTGGAGTTCAACCATTCAGAAGGTTGGGGAACTCAATCTGGGCCTTGCAGCCCGAGGTCAGTCAGTGTCATGGGGTTCAGCCATCAGCTAACTGAGACCAGGAGTCTTGCATCCTCACTCTGTCTGAGTCATTAAATGGTAAATACAACACATTGAAATTTTGTTCACTGCAGACATGTTCGGGACTGCTTCTTGATTTCAATTTAATTCAAATGATTTAAGGGTGATAGACTAGTGACTACCACAGGTGGTCAGTGTCCAAATTGTGCTTGATCTTAATGTGTTGCTGATTGCATCAGTTGGGATAAAGCATTGTGGTTGATTTGATGAGCTGTTTCTCTAATGTTATGAAGATGAGAATGTCTGTGGGTCGTTAGAGACACAGAAGCTGGGTTCAAATATATCAGGAAGATTTGGGTGATAACCCAGAGATTAAACCAAGGACAGTCCAACAACAAAAATAAAAATGAGAAAACACTTAAGCAAGACACAAGGACAGACTTCCAGTTCACCAATGGCAAACAGTAGGGCAAATGACAATGAAAAGGCCGATAGTGAACCACCAGGACACCCTGAACTCAAAGTGCAGGAAGTAACAAAAGAGATCAATCAGGCTCTAGAAAAATTCAAAATTGAAATAATTTCCCAGATAACCATAGAGATAGTGAGCAAAATGGAATTGTGAAATTTGAATCTAATGCTCAAAAATTCCCAGGTCATTCTAGAAGAGGTATCACTTTGGCTCACTTATAAATGATCAGAAGTGTCAGTTGATGGCAGACCTTACATCACTTAGTCCCCAGGCAACCTGTCCACTCTTACAGGTATGTGAGCCTATGCTTCTCTGGGTATTGTTTGAGATATAATTTTGATCCATTTGTTTTACTTTATTTATTTATTTTTATTTTTA
>NW_022900929.1:323370-330330 GCF_012274545.1 Fukomys damarensis | reverse complement strand
TTTTAGTTTTATTTTAGGATTCCCTATTTTTAATGTTCATACAGAGATTTCTTTAACTGAAATACTGAATAGTTTCTTTGGTGTGAAAAACTATAATAGTACACAGGATCCTAATGAGATAATTAATAATGTGAAATAGGAAGTAAAGGGCTAAAGGTGTAGGGAAAGTGGGAAGGGTGGGGGAAAAGTAATAAGGGAGAGGAAAATATATGAGAAACTGAAAAATGGAAATAAAGTGTTTGTAAATGGGGAGGGGAGGAGGGGGTGAAGGGAGGGCAGGGACAAGGGGAAAAAAATGAGAATCAAGACCTATTATGTAAAGGTACAGAATCCCAATGATGAATGTAACTGTATTGTATACCTAGATTGTACCAATAAACTCAATAAAAAAGAAAAAAAAATTTTTTAAAAGAATCAAGGTGGATTATGTAAAGGTATAAATTTCCAATAATCAATGTCATTTTACTATAAACATGAAATGTACCAATAAAAATAAATAAATAAAGTAAAATAAATGAATCAAAATTATATCTCAAACAACACCCAGAGAAGCATAGGCTCACATACCTGTAAGAGTGGACAGGTTGCCTGGGGACTAAGTGATGTAAGGTCTGCCACCAACTGACACTTCTGATCATGTATAAGTGAGCCAAAGTGATACCTCTTCTAGGATGACCTGGGAATTTTTGAGCATTAGATTCAAATTTCACAATTCACAACCATGGCTATGCAAAGAGAAAAAAACAAAAGCAAGATGTTTGTCTAATTCAGCTTTCAAGTTCCCATTCTTTTCAGTGCGGCCAAACTTATTCTTGCCATTTGGGGAGCCATGTCATAGCTAAGATTTGATGGTTGAATAAAGACAGTAGCCATCTCTCCTGGGTCTCCTCACTGGAGGAGGGAGAAGAATCTCAGATCTGAGACTGCTTTCAGGATTACAGAGTGTGGGTGTCTCACTCAATATAATCAGATGTTAGTGGAGCAGAATGCCTGCTGTGTTCAGGACACATACAAAGTATTACATTTATAAGAGTCAGAATCTCAGCCTTCGCACAGCTTGCACTCTGTTAGGGGAGAAAAAGAGGTTAAAAACTAACCACACACCTCTAGAAATATAGAAGGATGTAAGGGAATGTGAAAAAGGAAATGAGAATGAGAAAAATATATAGATAGATAGATATATAGATATGACCCCTCAAATGAATACTACTAGTCTATAATAGAATTGTATACTAATAAAAACAAATAAAAATACCACATAAATAAATACTGAATTACAAATTTAGATGAATGCTAAGAGGTACAAAATCCTCCACTGAAGTTCCCAGAGGGACTTGACACAGGTGACCCTTCTTTCTTTGCTTCAGCTCTGGCCTCCTTTGAAAGACGCAAAGAAAACAGAATCAATAGGACTTGATGGAAGAGAATGTGTGGCTTTGTGCATGCTTTGGCCTTGTTCTTTGTCTGACCATGACAGAAATTGGCCAGAGCTCATCTAAGATGACCAAAGTTCCCATTATCCAAATCACAGGACTCCATCAAAACTGCCAGCTTCCCTCTAGGATTTTCTAAAAGACAGGAGCTTCTCATTACTCTCCTTATGTCATGTATCACTAGGATCTCTTGGGTTCTCCAGCTCAGTCAAGAACCAAGAGTTCCCGAGGGCAGAAGGGAACACAAGGCTAAGATCCACTGGACATGGGAGAAATTATCTACCATGGACACACTGAGATCTACATTCTACAATGTTTTCTCAACTGAGAATGTCGAGAAAAAGACATCGCACAGGGTGGGCGGGTGGAGAGGAGAAAGAGAGTGACAGAGACAGAGAGAGAGAGAGAGAGAGAGAGAGAGCGAGAGAGAGGCAGACACAGGGAGACAGAGAGAAACTTTTGTCAGATAATAATAGCTAAGTTTTTACTGTCCTGTGTACTTTACCCACATTAGCTGATATAGCACCTATCCTAGGAGAAAGGTATTATTATGATTGCAGAATCACAATTAAGCAAACTATACCCACCAAAATGAGTAATATTTATCTCTTCTCAATTTTTATTTTTTCATTAGTACATGTTTGCAGTACCTCATGAGGTACATGTGCATAATACATCTTAAATCTTCTTTCATCCCTTTACAATCTCCTCTCTTCCCTCTGCCACTATCTCTTGGTCCACTTCCAATTTGCAAGAGGTCTTTCTCCCTAGTTCCTATTATCAATTTTTTTTTTTTTTTGTACCTGGGATTGAATTTGGGTCCTTGCGCTTGTGAGGCAGGCAGCAGAACCACTGAGCTAAATCCCCGCCTATTATCAATTTTTTATTTTGCCCCTTTTTATATTTTGGATTTCCATTATAAGAGAAACCATGTGATATTCAAGCACATGTGTCTGGTTTACTTCACTTAACATTATGGTCTCACGGTGCATCTACTTTCTTATTAATGACTCTCAAGCTTTTCCTTCTTCATGACAAAGGAGTTGCTCCACTGTGTATGAACACCACACTTTCTTATGCATTTATCTGCTGACTGACATACAGGCTACTTCCAAGAGTTAGCTGCTATGAATTCTTCTGGCATTGCATCAATTATAGATAGGACTCGGGTTTAAGTGGACTGAATCTAGAGCCCGCAGCCTTAATCTTTCCCACATGTTCAGTCTCACCCACAACCACACAGGGATGGTTGGGGGGTTGGTACCACAGGGCCAGCTTTCAGAATAAGAAGTGACCGGGGGCTCTACTCCTACACAAGATCAAGATGAGGACAGCTAGAAAAATGATCTGCAAGGCCGAGGCAAGACAGGAGTCATCCCATCTGTCCCTTTACTCTGGAGGATAAGCCCTTCTGTGAATTTTAGGAAAAAGTGAGAAGACTTCAACATCCCTGTTCACTTTCTACTCCACTCCAAAGAGTCTCTTTCCTGATAAATTAACCACTAACATGTGTACACATCTACATCATAGTTTATAAAGTTCTTTTTTTCTTTTTATTGAATTTATTGATACATTCCAGGTATACAGTACAGTTACATTCATTACTGGGATATTGTACCTTTACATGACAGGTCTTTGTTCTCATTTTTTTCCCCTTGTCCCTGCCCTCCCTTCACCCACTCCTCCCCTCCCCATCTACAAACACTTTATTTCCATTTTTTCATTTTCTCATATTTGTTTCTTTTCCCTTATTCCCTTTCCCCTACCCTTCCCATCTCTCTGAATGAATCCTCATGACAACTACATGAGGTAAGTGATTCTAGGATTATTTAAATCCCACATACAAGTCAAACCTATAGCCAGGGAAAAAATTTCCCCAAGCAATTAGACCAGGAAGCCAGAGCCCAGAACCAGATCTCGTGTTTCCAATTTGTGCTGCCACCATGCTCGCCTGATTAACAAGGAGCTTCATGAAAAACCTGATGGGTCATGTCAGCGTGACATTTGGGGAAATATTTGCTTCCACACCAACACTCAGAATATAGCAGCAAACTGTATGTGGTGGTGCACACTTGTATTCATAGCATTCTGAGAGGCTGAGGCAGGAGGATTACAAGTTCAAGTCCAGGCTGGACAACTTAGCAACTTAGAGGAAACACATCTGCAAAATTTTTTTGAAAGGCTGGGAATGTAGCTCCAAGTGAGGACCCTGGATTCAAACTCTATTGCCAAAAAATTGTAGTTAAATACTGCAGAAGTGTTGTGATCACAAAAACAATATGCATAGCCCTCTCCCCATCACTAAATTCTGTGTTCACTGAACTCATGGTATGGGCAGAAAGACAGATACTGCAAAGAGCTGTGACCCCAGTTAAAAAGAAAGCATAATGTAAGGTCAGGAGGTTAGCTCAGTGGTTCTGCCATCTGCCTCAAAGGTGCAAGTACCCGAGTTCAATCCTCTTTACAAAAACAAAACAAAACAAAACAAAAAACAACAAGAAATCAGAATGCAAATAATTACCCAATAACTAAAAGAGAAATCAGAGGATGTTAGGAAATTTTGAGAAAACCACAGCCAAAAACAACAAAACTGAGAAAGAATAACTGAGTGAACTAATAAGTGCCAAAGCTATTTGTTGCAGGAGGTCAGTAGAGTCTGCACTGTATCCACCCTCCCTATGGCAGTGATATCCTGATTTCTTTTGTATGGCCCCACATTGGCCTTTTGTACAGAGTCCTGTGGTCAAACACTAATAAGAGCTCCAAAAACATAGACCTCCTGACTTCTTCTGTTACTTAAATGCCTCCAACTTCTCTCAACATGCACAAAATAAAATCTAACCCCCTAAGTGACAGTCAACATCAAATTTGATTGCACTATCACAGACAAAGGAGTCTTCTGAGGGAAAGTATTTAGGGCATTTCAGAGTGTGAGAATGGCCCAGTCTGATCATCACTGCTGATTTAGTTCATGGTATTTGAATATCAAAGAACACTTTAGATAACTGACTTATGAAAAGCATACTTTTCCTTTTTTTAAAAAATTTTTTTATTTTTTGGAGACTGGGAGATCCAAGGTCTGATAATTGGCATCTGACTAGAGTCCTCTTGTTGCATCCTTCCATAGAAAACATGCAAGAAGAGAATGGCTATGAGTGAGAGGGGGAAGGGAAGGTGAGGGATGAGACAGAGAGAGAGAGAGAGAGAGAGAGAGAGAGAGAGAATCATCCATTCATCGGTAACCCAGTCCTGCAATAACTGATCCTTCCTCTGATAAGAACATTAGTCTGTTTATGAGAACAGAACCCCTCAGGATCTAATCTCCTCTTAAAGCTTCTGCCTCTTAATCCTGCTGCATTGAGATTGAGTTTCCAACACATGAACTCGGAGCACATACTCAAATCATAGCTTAGTGTGTATGAATGTTAATTCTTGGTTGCATGGTGTAGTTACTGAACTATGCTTTTAACTGCAGCTAATAAGGTTGTTTTCAAATTATAAACTAGATCATGGAGCCTGTATTCCTGGGACTAAGGCTCACCCCTGGACCCTTGTTAGGAAGGCTGGGGCTGGGCAATGCCCCTGGATACATCACTGGGCTTTGCAGGAAGCACAGTGACATGTGTCATACGGCAGCATGTATTTGGAGTTTTTAAAATTATATGCAAGGGAAAACCACGTAACACAAAATTAATCTTTGCAAAGTGAACAAGATAGTGGGATTTTGTACACCGACAGTGGTATGCAAACACCACCTGTGTCTAGTATCAAAACATTCCTGGGCCGGGGATTTAGCTCATTGGTGACACTACCTGCCTTGCAGGTGAGAGAACCCGAGTTCAATTCCTGGTACCAAAAAAAGAAAAACAACAACAACATTCCTGACAATACTAAATGAAACTCTCCGTCTGTAAAATTGTTCCTCTGCACTGTCCTCCCTCCCATTAACTGGCAACAACCATAGTATTTCTGTCTCTATGGGAATAGTGATTCTGAGCACCTCACATAAACAAAGCCAGACACTATCTGCACACTTGTTTCAGGATTCTTTAACCAGCATGATGTTTTCAAGTGACATCCATGTTATATAGCATCCCTCAGTACTTCACTGCTATATGGCTAAATAACATTCCATTTCCAGTCCATGCTATAATATATCTATCCATGTGTTTTTGTCTCTTTCCTTGACTCTGGTACTAAATACCTGACGTCCACAATTTAAAGGAGGAGAAATTTATTTTGGCTTATAGCAACAGTCCATGGTTGGCTGGATCAAAAACAGAAGCACCATAGCAGAGAATAAGAGTAATTTCCTCATGTCATAGCAGCCAGCAGGTAAAGAGAGGAGGGAGAAGCTGATAAGGAAGGTGTACCCTTCCAGGTTACACCCTCAATATCTAGTTACTTTTCTCATTGTTGAAACAAAATACCCAACACACACAAGGATGGCTAAGGCTTTCTCAATTTTATTTATTCCTTCAAAGAACCACCTCTTCAATTCATTAATTTTTTGTATCATTCTCTTACTATATATTGCATCAATTTCTACTCTGATCTTTACAATTTCCTCCCCTGTATAAGCTTTGGATTTGTCTTGTTCTTCTTTTTCTAGAAGCATGAGGTTCAGCAGTAGGTTGTTTACTTGAGCTCCCTGTTTCCTAATATGGGCATTCATTGCTATGAATTTTCCTTGTAGGAATGCTTTTATCATGTTCCATATGTTTTATTGTCATTATCATTTACTTGTAGAAACTAATTTCTTTTTTAATTTCATCTATGACCTATTAGTTGTTTAAGAGGGTGTTTTTCAATTTCCATGTGATTGTGAATTTCTTGTGGTTTCTTTTGCTATTAATCTCCGATTTCAATGTGCTATGGTCTGACAATATACAGGGATAACTTCAATTCTACTGTATTTATTTATGCATGTTCTATGAGCTACAAAGTGGTCTATTTTGGAGAACAACTCATGTACAGCTGAGAAGAATGTGTATTCTTATTTGGCGGAGTGGAACACTCTGTAGACATCTATTAAGTCCATTTGTTCAAAAGTTTGGTTCAATAAGAGACCTAGAATAGCAAAAGCCATTTTAGACAACAGACACATGGCACCAGGTGTAACAATTCCCAATTTGAAACTATACTACAAAGCCGCTGTGATAAAAGCAGCATGGTACTGGTAAAGAAATAGGCCTGAGGATCAGTGGAACAGACTGGAAGACACAAAAACAAATCCAGATGTACTCAGCTACCTCATATTTGACAAAGGAGCTGACCATCCTCAGTGGAGGAAAGATAGCCTCTTCAATAAATGGTGTTGGAAAAACTGGATGTCAACCTGCCACAGATTAAAATTAATATCTTTTGCCATGCACTAAATTAAAATCCAAATGGATTAAAGATCTAAATATTAAAACAGAAACATTAAACTTTGCTGGAAGGTAAGTTAGGCAGAACTCTGGAAGACATTGGTATAGGAAAAGACTTTATGAACAAATCCTCAGTAGCACGGGAACTAGCAGATAGA